>NC_082639.1:15450909-15753939 GCF_028023285.1 Balaenoptera ricei | reverse complement strand
CTTTATTTGTAATAGTTAAAACCTGGAAACAACCCAAATGTCCATTAACAGGTCAATGAATAAACAAATTGTGATGTATTCATACAATGGAACATTATTCAGCAATAAAAAAGGAATGAACTATTAGTGATATATACAATGATATGGATAAATGTCAAAATAATTATTCTGAAGAAAGAAGCCAGAGAAGAGAGAGTACATACCATGTGATTCTATTTATACGAACTTTTAGAAAATGCAAACTAACTTACAGTGATAGAAAGCAGATTTGTGGTCGCCTGGGGATGAGGTGGGGTTTAAATCATTATAAAAAGAAAAAGGTCTCCCTGATACCCTGCATGAGGTCAGGGGGCATGTCCAGCATAGTATCCCTGGGTCCTACCATATCTGGGAGAGTACATTGGATGGGTTGAATGCTCATTAAAAATATGTTGACATTCAATAACTCCTAATAATTATTATGTTAGGGGCTCTCCCAAGGGAAAGCTCTGTAAGGAAAGTGAGTGATAACCTGATGTGATTGTCAACACTTTTTCTATTTTCTATTTCCTTTGGCACACCTGTGTGGCAACATCAGCACAGGATGCCTGCTTTCATATTTATTCATTTTATTTATTTATTTTTGGCTGTGTTGAGTCTTAGTTGCGGCACACGGGGTCTTCATTGAGGCATGCGGGATCTTTCATTGCAGCATGGGGGCTCTCTCGTTGAGGCACGTGAGCTCAGTAGTTGCAGCGCACAGGCTTAGTTGCCCCCAGCATGTGGGATCTTAGTTCCGCGACCAGGGATCAAACCCGCATCCCCTGCATTTGAAGGCGGATTCTTTACCACTGGATCACCAGGGAAGTCCCAGCCTGCTTTCAAGTCTATCAGGTGCCTGGACCCTGCCAAGTGTCTCACTGGAATGGACAGCCTATGAGGGCATTTACCCAGAGACTCATAGGGAAACCAACAGCCTAAGTTTGGAACTCAGTGCTTCCAGTGGTGATGTTGTCCTTAGTAACCCCATCTCTCCCAGGTTTGCTCCCCCTAGATTCTCTGCCTGGTACCTTAGGAACTTACCTCACTTTCTCTAAGTCAGAGGCTTAACTTGTGATTCAGTGAGGAGAGCCATTCTGAGCTGGGAATGGTTCCCTAGGGATATCTGGCTGTGGCCGAAATTGCCCATCTTTCATCACTCCTACCAAGGTCCACATGATGTAAATTTCAAAATATCCCAATAGGATCAAGCTCAGCCTGGCTGATGAAAGATTTCAGCCTTTGGCCGGAAAAAAAAAAAAAAGGCAGGGTTATTTAAAACCAAACTGCTTTAAGAATGACAATCTTTTATGGAAAACAAACTTATGGTTAGCAAAGGGGAAAGGCGGGGGAGGGATAACTTAGGAATTTGGTATTAACAGATACACACTACTATATATAAAATAGATAAACAACGAGGACCCACTGCATAGCACAGGGAACTACATTCAATATCTTGTAATAACCTATAATGGCAACGAATCTGAAAAAGTATCGATACATGTGTAACTGAATAGATATAAGAATAGATATATATGTATAACTGAATTACTTTGCTGTACACCTGAAACATTGTAAACCAACTATAATTCAATTTTAAAAAATAATTTTAAAAATCTGATGTTGGAAACCCCTCCCGCCAAAAAGAATGATGGTCTTTTTTTTTTTTTTTTAAACATCTTTATTGGGGTATAATTGCTTTACAACGTTGTGTTGGTTTCTGCTGTATAACAAAGTGAATCAGCTATATGTATACATATATCCCCATATCAGAATGATGGTCTTTTAATGAGCTCCCAAGGAACTTGTAAAAGGGTCTGAAGAATAAAAGAAGAAATACCACTGATACTACAGATATACAAAAAATCATAAGAGAGTACTATGAACAGTTATATGGCAACAAGTTGGACAACCTAGAAGAAACGGACAAATTTCTAGAAACATACAACGTGCCAAGACTGAGTCAAGAAGAAATAGACAACTGGACAGACTGATCACTAGAAGTGAAATTGAATTTGTAATTTTAAAAACTCCCAGCAAACAAAAGTCCAGGACCAGATGGCTTCACAGGGGAATTCTACCAAACATATAAAGAACTAACACCTATCCTTTTCAAACTATTCCAAAAAACTGAAGAGAAGGGAACACTCTCAAATTCATTCTACAAGGCCACAATCACCCTGATACCAAAACCAGACACAGACACTACCAAAAAAGAAAATTACAGGCCAATAACTTCGATGAATATCGATGCAGAAATCCTCAACAGAATCTTAGCAAAACAAATCCAACAATACTTAAAAAGGATCATACACCATGATCAAGCTGGATTTATTCTAGGGTCACAAGGATGGTTCAACATTCGCAAATCAATCAATGTGATACACCACATTAACAAAAGGAAGGATAAAAATCACATGATCATCTCAATAGACGCAGAAAAAGCATCTGACAAAATTCAACGTTCATTCATGATAAAAACTCTCATCAAAGTGGGTACAGAGGGAACATATCTCAACATAATAAAAGCCATTTATGACAAACCCACAGCCAACGCAATACTCAATGGTGAAAAGCTAAAAGCTTTCCTGCTAAATTCAGGAACAAGACAAGGATGCCTACTCTTGCCACTTCTATTAAACACAGTATTGGAAGTCCTAGCCACAGCAATCAGAGAAGAAAAAGAAATTAAAGGTATCCAAACTGGAGGGGAAGAGGTAAAACTGTCACTATTTGCAGATGACATGATACTTTATATAGATAAGTCTAAAGCCTTCACCCAAAAGCTATTAGAACTAATAAATGAAGCAAGGTTCAGGATACAAGATTAACATACAGAAATATGTTTCATTTCTACACACTAATAAATAATGAAAATCAGAAGGAGAAAGTAAAAAAAAAAATTCTGTTTAAAATCACATGGAAAAGAATAAAATACCTAGGAATAAACTTAACGGAGGAGGTGAAAGACCTACACTCTGGAAACTATAAAACACTGATGAAGGAAATTGAAAATGATACAGACATGAAAAGATATCTGTGCTCTTGGATTGAAAGAATTAATATTGTTAAAATGGTCATACTACTCAAAACAATCTATAGATTTAATGCAATCCCTATCAAAATACCCGTGACATTTTTCACAGAACATATAATCCTAAAATTCATATAGAACCACAAAAGACCCCAAATTGCCAAAGCAATCTTTAGAAAAAAAAAAACAAAGTTGGAGTTATAGCCCTTATAGGCTTCAGACTATACTACAAAGCTACAGTAATCAAAACAGTGTGGCATTGGCACAAAAACAGACACATAGACCACTGGAACAGAATAGAGAGCCCAGAAATAAACCCATGCACCTATGGTCAATTAATCTACAACAAAGGAGGCAAGAATATACAATGGAGAATAGATGGTCTCTTCAACAAGTGGGAAAACTGGACAGCCACATATAAAACAATTACATTAGAACATTCCCCAACACCATATACAAAAATAAACTCAAAATGGTTTAAAGACCTAAATATAAGAACAAGAACCATAAAACCCTTAGAAGAGAACAAAGGCAGAACACTCTATGACATAAATTGTGGCAATATTTTCTTGCATCAGTCTCCTAAGGCAACAGAAATAAAAGCAAAAATTAACAGATGGGACCTAATTAAACTTAAAAGCTTTTGCACAACAAAGAAAACCACTGACAAAACGAAAGGACAAACTATGGAATAGGAGAAAATATTTTCAGATGATGTGACTGACAAGGGGCTAATATCCAAAATATACAAACAGCTCATACAACAATATCAAAACAACAAATAACCCAATCAAAAAAATGAGCAGAAGACCTGCATAGGCATTTTTCCAAAGAAGACATACAGATGGCTAACAGGCACATGAAAAGATGCTTAATGTCACTAATTATTAGAGAAATGCAAATCAAAACAACAATTAGATATCACCTCACACCTGTCAGAATGACTATCATTAAAAAGTCTACAAATAACAAATGTTGGAGAGGGTGTGGAGAAAAGGGAACTCTTGTACACTGTTGGTGGGAATGTAAATTGGTGCAGCCACTGTGAAAAACAATATGGAAGTTCCTCAGAAAACTAAAAATAAACCTACCATATGATCCAGCAATTCCACTCCTGGGTATATATCCAGAAAAACAAAAACACTAATTTGAAAATTTGAAAAGATACATGTACCTCAGTGTTCATAGCAGCACTATTTACAATGGCCAAGACATGGAAGCAATCCAAGTGCCTATCAACAGACGATTGGATTAAGAAGCTGGGATATATATATATATATATATATATATATATATACATATATATATACACATGAATATTATGCAGCCATAGAAAAGAATGTAATACTGCCATTTGCAGCAATGTGGATGGACCTAGAGAATATTACTCTTAGTGAAATAAGTCAGAGAAAGAAAAATACTGTGTGATATCATTTATATGTGGAATCTAAAAAATAATACAAATTAATGTACATACAAAGCAAATACAAATTAATGTACGTACAAAACAGAAACAGACTCACAGATGTACAAAATAAACTTGTGGTTACCAAAGGGGAGAGGGAAGTCGGGAGGGACAAAATAGGGGTATGTGATTAACTGACACAAACCACTATGTATGAAATAGAAAAGCAACAAGGATATACTGTAAGTACAGGGAATTATAACCATTATCTTGCAATAACCTATAATGGAGTAAAATCTGCAAAAATACTGAATCACTATGCTGTACACCTGAAACTAACATAATATTGTAAATCAACCACACTTCAATTATTAAAAAAAAGAAACAATGTTTCATTTAAGAATGACTTTTTAAAAATGAGCTCCCAAGGAACCCCCTGGAGAATATAACAAAAGTTCCCAAATAGTCAGAAACCTATAAACAAGGATCCCTGGCAGTGGAGACTCTCCATTGGTTTTCAATTTTACAGCCTTTTTTTTTTGTGCTTTCCTTTGCTGTGATCTAAGAATACAAGAATTTCGAAGATTGGGATTGACATATGTACACTAATATGTATAAAATGGATAACCAATAAGAACCTGCTGTATAAAAAAAAAGAATTTTGATGATTAAAAAACAAACAAACATACAAACAGGTTAGATCATGCCCTGCGGGTTCTCAAACAGCTTTACTAGATCCCATCCTCAAAATGATGAAGTTAAAATGTTTGGTTTGGCAATTAGCAACCTACAGGATGTGGTCCCAACCTTCCTTTTCAATTACTTGCTCCCTGCTCTCTGTCATATGCCCTTGGCTCAGGCTGTACCAGCTAATTCCTGATAGCTTTGCACTTTGCTCATCTTGTTCCCTCTGCATGAAAAGTCTTTCCCACTCCCATCCTGGCACTCTACCCACCATCCTGTTTACAGAACTCAAATTCCTTCCCTCATGAGGAGAGTAAGCTGCATCCCTCTACCAGAGGCCTTTGTTGCCCTAATTCCATTGGACCTGGGATAATAGATGACTCTGCCTGGGTCTGTTTCTCCACAGACCCTAAACAGCCAGAGGGCAGAGCCTGGCTGTATACGGTTGTGCCTCCTAGTGTCCAGCCCAGAGCCTTGGATGCAGGAGGTCGTTGGTTGTGGAGTGACTGGTGTGTTCATCTTCCTCTTTTTAAAATTCAAGTTTTATTAATTTGAAACATGCCATACATTCACATTAAAAAAGTACAAAAGAGTGAAGAGTCACTCTGTTCTCTAGCCACCTAATTCCTTCTTATGGAAACAACCAATATTATTTTATTCAAACGTATATATTCTCCTTCCTTTCTGGAATCAATGAGATCACACTCAAACAGTTTACAGTTTGCTATTTCACTTTGCTATGCTCATATACACATGTATTAAAATTTTGTTTAACTGACTACTGAAAACATTTAGTTTGTTTTCATTCTGTTGTTATTAAAAACAATGCTGCAATTTATACTGTATATTTATTATGTTCACATGTGTGAGTATTTACACAGGAAGAATTTCTAGAAGTGGAATTGTTCAGTCAATGGGTGTGGGCACTTTTAATCGTGATCAGCATTGCCTAATGGTTCTCCATAAAGAATAGGAGTCTCTGTCCCCACACCTTTGCCAACACAATGTGTTATCAAACTTTTGACAAATTTTATTAAAAAAAATAAAGTTAGATCTCATTATAAGTGTGTGTGTGTGTGTGTGTGTGTGTGTGTGTAACAAATTCATGATCATCCCTTGGGGTGAAAATCATCAAAGGCATGTGGCGGCGTTGACAATCTGGAGATTCTAACCCTATGTTCATAGAGTGTAATTCTTATTTGACTCCTAGCATAATTAAGGAATGGGGTAGGAAAATGTCATGGATAGCCAGCTGCTTTAATAAAGAGATTTTACTTTTTTAGAGCAATTTACAGCTTTTAGATGCATTTTACGTACATTGATTTTGGCCATTGGGTACATTCCTGTATTTTCAATTTAAAACAGAACCTGGAGATAGCTGAATGAACACATGCTTTGCAGGTTGATGTTTTGGATAAAATTTTGGGGTATCTCTTGATCATTTTATGAAGGAGATCAGAAAACAGTTTGAAATCTGCTCTATAGCTGTGCTGTGAGGATTAAGTGGTATGAGGTTCGTAAAACTTTTTGTCACAGTGCCTGACGCATAATAGGCACTCAAGAGCTGCCTCCCTCTCTCCCTATTTTTTGGCTGCGCTGCGGCGCGGCATGCGGGACCAGAGATTGAACCCGCGCCCCTTGCAATGGAAGCGAGGCGTCTTAACCACTGGATCGCCAGGGAAGTCCCTGTAGCTGTAATTATTAGTTAATAAAATACGTTGTTATATGTTTTGACGGCAGATTAAGGAGTTGTCAATACCTTGGTGATATAACCTGCCTTCTTGGAGGTAATAAGTTCTGTTGTCTGGTAAATTCCTCTCCAGCACTCATTAGCAGTGTGACTTGGAGCACACCCCTAACCTCTCTGGCCTCAATTTTGTCGCCTGTAAAAAGGAAGAATAAAAGCCAAGACTCAAGGTTTGCCGTGAAGCTGAAATGTGTAATACTCACAAGTGCTTACTAGACATTCTCTTCTTTCCTCCCAATCCAATGGCGGAGTCATCAAACGACCCGTCAAACAACGCGATAACCCCAGGAAACCAGAAGGACTGAGACCGTGGCGACGCGGGCGATACAGTTGTGGCCGATGCACCGAGTGTCGAAAGGGTCATGGAGCGACAAGCGATCGCTCAGCTTCGCAAAACCGTTCCCCACGTACGAGATGGGAGACCCGGCCCCAGCAGAAGCAGCTGACGCCCGACGATCACCCTGGCAACACAGCCTTCCGGTCTGCTCTGCCCTGCCCCACTTCCAGTTCCAGGTCTTGCGTCATCGCTGGGCGATCGGTTGCGCGTTTCCGGGAGGGACAGTGCTGGGGGTGCGATTCCGGGTGGAGGGAGGTGGCGCGAGGCGGAAGGCCGGGGTCGCGCGTCGTGGGGCCTGATCTCGGCGGCGTCCCAGTCCGCGTCCAGGGCTCGGCGCAGCCATGGAGAGCGGAGGGCGGCCCTCGCTGGGCCAGTTCATCCTCTTGGGCACCAGCTCTGTCGTCACCGCTGTCCTGTACTCCTTGTACCGGCAGAAGGCCCAGGTCGCCCGAGAGCTCAAGGTCAGTGCTAGCGCCCGCCTGACCTCAGCCGGTCATCCTGCCCGGGGTAATGGTGAGCCCCCGATTCGCCGTGGGCCGTTCCACCCTCGGAAAAGATCCAAGAGAAGGAAACAGGCTCTGGGAGGGTGTCGCCCGGCCGGTAGACGGAGGAACTAGGAACAGAATTCCGGTCTCGTGATAACTGCTTTACTGCCCCCTTTCTCCTAAGTCCCTCTCATTACTTAGAATGAATCTTGACTTAATTATTTTATTCGACAAATATTTATTGAACACCTGCTGTGCTCCAGGCACTGAGGGTATCGCGTGGGTGGAACAGACAGAAGTCCCTGACCTCATGGAGATTCCATTCTAGTCCAACCAGACAGTAAACAAGTCAATCAGATGGTGTGACACATGGGGTTAAATACTACAGAGTAATGCAAGGAAGAGAGGAAATGGAGTGCTGGACAAAGGGTGACATTTAAATAGAGTGACATTTAAATAGGGTGACATTTGAGCAGAGCCCAGGAAGACTTGAGGGGGGCAGTGCAGGTGCCTGGGGAAGAGTAATTCAGAGAGAGGGAACCGCAAATACAGAAGCCCTAGATTTACCCGCTACATAACCACTCAGCTCCTTGCTTCTAAAAGACTTCCTTTTTATATTAATAGCCCTTTAGAAAATGTCACTCAGTTTCCTGAGCTGCACTTTACAACTTACACAGCACGTTTCCATCTTGGTTTTAGTTTTTCTTCACAATAATTTCTTGGGGTAGTTAAAATGACGCCTCCGGATTGCAGATCAAGAAATCAAGACTTGGGCTTCCCTGGTGGCGCAGTGGTTGAGAATCTGCCTGCCAATGCAGGGGACAAGGGTTCAAGCCCTGGTCTGGGAAGATCCCACATGCCGCGGAGCAACTAGGCCTGTGAGCCACAATTGCTGAGCCTGCGCGTCTGGAGCCTGTGCTCTGCAACAGGAGAGGCTGCGATAGTGAGAGGCCCGCGCACCGTGATGAAGAGTGGCCCCCACTTGCCGCCACTAGAGAAAGCCCTTGCACAGAAAGGAAGACCCAACACAGCCATAAATAAATTAATTAATTAATTAATTAATTTAAAAAAAAAAAAAAAGAAATCAAGACTCCCAGGAAAGGTCTATACAGCTAGTCAGTTTAAGTTGGAACTTAAATTTAGGTCTTTTGATTCCAAGTATAGGATTTTTTTCTTGTTGACCACATTGCTCAGTTGTGAATGTGTGAGCAGCTCATGAGAGATGGACCTCGTTAGGTCAGAGACAGGATCTTATTTACCCTTCTTTCTTTCTAGGTTCTAACCCAATGCTTAACAAAGAGTAGATGCTCAGTAAATATTTGTGGATTTGTTTTGGCTGCAATTTCATAATACAACAGTTAGGGCTTAATTTGACATTTATTTGAAAGACGGATTCCTAAACCTAACTTCATTATCATCAGATTGTTTACGTTAAGAGCTTAGAAACAAATGTGTGAAATCCCTGCCATGAAGGGAGTTTTGGAATCTGCCTGGAATGCACCTAGTTACCAAGGAATTGAATTTGTGGTGTGAATGACATCCTGGTGAGATTCCAGCTGCCTTCTTGTTTGCTTAATTAAATAAGTTACTCCTGAAGTGGCTGTGATTGTAACTGATACTTTACTTTCTGACTCCGGATCAGAAATCACATTGGCATCAAGTTGGCGGGAGGTGGGATCCTCTGAAGCAGTGACCCATCTTTGGGTGACCTTAAAAGCTTTGCTGATTAGTTCCTAAATGAGGATGAAAGAAATAGCCCCTGCTTGGAAAAACAGTTGGGACTCCTCATATTTTAGGTTCTATTTTCTTGATCAGATTATAAAACTTCCAGAGTAGGGCTTGTGTCTTATCCTTTTGCATCTCTCATAGTGATGGGAATGCATATTTATCACATGCCTACTATGTGCCAGCCCTTGGTCTGGATTCTTTCACACTTAAGTTTCATTTAATCCACATGAAAATCCTGTGAGATTGTTTCCCCCACCTTTTACAGGTTTTGAAACTGAGACTCAGATAAATTAAGTTGCCCAAAGTCACAGTAGATGCATTGACGCTTGATTCAATCCCAGGTCTTTCTGACTGAATTCCCCCTCCCTTGCTTTTTAAAAAAATGTAACCAACTATCCTATGGTGGATACTTTACTAGCTGTGTGACTTTGGGCAAATTACTTCACTTCTCTGAGCCTCAGTTTCCTTATCTGTAATTGGGGATAATAATGTCTGCCGTATAGGGATGGTATGAGCATTAAATGGGGTTATGCATTTAAAGTGCTTAGCAGAGTGCCTGGAATGTAGTATATCTAAGTGCTTATTTATTCGCTAATTTATTCATCAAATATGTATTTAGTGCCTGCTATGTGTCAGGCGCTCTCTCGGCACTAGGGGGACAGCAGTGAACAAGACCAATGAGGTCCTAGCCCTCCTAAGTTCAATAGTCCAGTGGAGGGAGAGACAGATAATAAAGGAGTGAATAAACTGAGGGTTAGTTGTTGTTATTACCATTGTTTTTATTATCTTCCCAGTGTACATGGTTAATAAATTTTTATTGACCTTGCTCCTGTTTTTTACTGTGTAGCAGCAGCTTAAACTTAGAGTGACCTTATAGAGGTTACTCATCTGGCGTCCTTAAGATTTGTTGATGGAAATACCTGAAAGCAGGAACTGTCCTTCGTTCATCCCTGAATCCCTAGCGCCCAGCACAGTGCCTGGCTCAGGAAATGTTCAGTGGTTTTATTAATTTTGTCTTACTTTTGATGCAGCAGTACCAGGCTTGGTTGGTTCCCAAGCACGGCAGGTTGGAAACTGAATTGGAAGGGATGGAGAACTGGGGATTGTGAGAGGAGGGTAGCAGCAGAGGTAACTGTGCTCGCCTGATTATGAGAGGGAAGAGAGGCAAACTGAAAAGTAGAAGAATAGTGTTTGGCACCAGTTCCCGAAGCCTTGCCCTGTAATGCAAAGGCAGCCCTTTATTATAATGTCTCATGCAGAGCATGAACTGACAAGGGCCCGGTAATGATAATACCTACCATGGCCCGAGCCCCTGCCATGTATTGGTCACTACTTGAGGCGCGTTTACGCATAAGCCCTTTGGCTGCATGGTGCTGTGCTGTCAGGAAGAGATCAAATTGCATTCAGATCTGTGGTATACAAATTGATTAGTATCTTTTATATTTTTGTCTTAAAAAGTTAAAATGAAAAGGAGTGAATGTTTGGTTAACTGGAGGAAGATTGTAAGTGGCACCCCCATTCTGCAGATGGCAGAGATGAGGCGCTGCCCCAAGCCTGTTTATATGGTAAAAGTTCTGGGACACAGCTTCAGAATCGGATTCTCCGTAGTCTCCTTCCTGCCTGATGTCCTTAGTCTCTCAACGTGAAAAACGTAAATAGTCTTTTTTTCTCTTTTCACTTGTTTGAGCATATCAGTATTCAGCAGTCAATTCAATCTGTTGTTTCCATTTAGGGAGCTAAAAGAATCCACTTGGGTGAAGACTTAAAGAGTATTCTTTCAGAAGCTCCAGGAAAATGTGTGCCTTATGCTGTTATCGAAGGTATGTTTATTTATTGGTAAAGTGAAAAATAACTCCCTCTTCTAAAAGTTTGGTAAAGATCTTCTTGGCTGACATTGAGGGCCTTTTGTAGCCTTGGGGCAGTGGTTCAGACCTTGGACTTTGGGGTCAGAAAGACCTGTGTTACTGCTGTGTGATCTTGGCGAAATTATGCAGCCTTTTCAAACCGCCATTGCTCCATCTCTAAAATATATGTTACAGGGTTGCTGTAAAACTGAAATGATGTGATCCGTGTAAACTGCTTAGCAGAGCGCCCCAAAGCATAACTTACGGTGATAATGTTTTCATCATGTTGATTAATTAAACTCACTCAAACTAAAAACAAAATTTAAATTACTTTAAAGGAAAGGGCGGAACAGTTCTTCAGAAATAAAATAATTTGTTTCCGTTCAGGAGCCGTTCGGTCTGTTAAAGAAACGCTTAACAGCCAGTTTGTAGAAAATTGCAAGGGGGTGATCCAGCGGCTGACGCTTCAGGAGCACAAGATGGTGTGGAACCGGACAACTCACCTCTGGTGCGTAGCCTTGCTCCACGGGCCCAGGCCGCACGGGCGGTCGGTTCAGATGTCGGTGTCCCGGCCCTGTTTCCACGTCTTCAAGCTTTTCCCGAGACAGGGCGGAGACCGGCCTCTCAGCGCTGCTGATATTCTTGTGCGCGGTCTGAGCGCCTCTTCCACTGCCGTCACCTAGGCATCCTGTCCAAATGCAGATTCCTGGGCTCCGTTCCAGACCTGCTGAGCCAGAATTTCCAGGATAGGGGACCTGGAGTCTGTGGATGTGCACACTAAGGTTTGAGAAACACTGATTTATGGCATGGATTCATGATTTCAGTACCTGTTAAGATAATTTCATGCTATTACATGGAGTTCCATTTTTCCAACTGATCCTAGGAGGGTTTTGTTTTGGATTTCTATTTTATTTTAATTTTTATTGTGGTAAGAACACTTAACCTGAGATCTCCCCTTTTAACTAAATTTTAAGTACAACAGTACAGTCCTGTTAACTCCAGGCGCAAGGCTGTACAGGAGACTTTGAACTTACTCGTCTTGTAGAAGTGAAACTTCATACCCGGTGAACAGCAACTCCCCATGTTCTTTCTCCCTCAGCCCCTGGCAACCACTGTTTTACTGTTTCTATGAGTTTGGCTACTTCAGATACCTCATGTAAATGGAATCGTGCTGCAGTACCTGTCCTTCTGTCCGTCTGCCTCAGTTCGCTTTGCTTAATGTCCTCCAGGTTCACGCGTGTTGTCGCATGCGGCAGGATTTCCTTTTTTTTTTTTTTTTAATAAAGGCTGAATAGTATTCCCTTGTTACGTATATACCACATTTTCTTTATTCATTTGTCGATAGACATTTAGGTTGTTTCTGTTTCTTGGCTGTTGTGAATAACCTTGCAGTGAACACGGGAGCACAGATACCTCTTCTAGATCCTGATTTTCGTTCTTTTAGAAGTGGGATTGCTGGGTCGTATGGTAGTTCTATTTTTAATTTTTTTGAGGCATTTATTTAAGATAAAAAAAATCAGTCTGTCTTGCAGGGGCAAAGGGAAATAAACAGTAGAGGTGATCTGTGACAATATTTGTTGCCCACTGAGATCGCCTGAGAACCTAAAAAACTGAGCTTCCCTCTTCTGAGGCTCTGGACAACTGTGATTTCTGTTGTACCCTTCCACTCGCTTCAGACTTCAGACTGTCCTCCTGGCATTGAGGCGCTCTCCACCCCTGCCTGGGTGCGAGGTATCTGCCATCCTTTGTTTTATCTTGAGTTCTCTTGTAGGAACGACTGTTCCAAGATCATTCACCAGAGGACCAACGTGGTGCCCTTTGATCTGGTGCCCCATGAGGATGGCGTGGATGTGGCCGTGCGGGTCCTGAAGCCCCTGGACTCGCTGGAGCTGGGCCTGGAGACGGTGTACGAGAAGTTCCACCCCTCCGTCCAGTCCTTCACGGACGTCATCGGCCACTACATCAGCGGGGAGCGGCCCAAGGGCGTCCAGGAGACCGAGGAGATGCTGAAGGTGGGGGCCACCCTCACGGGGGTGGGCGAACTGGTCCTGGACAGCAACTCCATCCGCCTGCAGCCCCCCAAGCAGGGCATGCAGTACTACCTGAGCAGCCAGGACTTCGACAGCCTGCTGCAGAGGCAGGAGTCCAGCGTCAGGCTCTGGAAGGTCCTGACGCTGGTGTTCGGCTTTGCCACGTGCGCTACCCTCTTCTTCATCCTCCGGAAGCAGTATGTGCAGCGGCGAGAGCGACTGCGCCTCCAGCAGATGGAGGAGGAGTTCCGGGAGCACGAGGCCCAGCTGCTGAGCCGAGCCAACCCCGAGGACCGGGAGAGTCTGAAGAACGCCTGCGTCGTGTGCCTGAGCAGCTTCCGGTCTTGCGTCTTCCTGGAGTGCGGGCACGTGTGTTCCTGCGCCGAGTGCTACCGCGCCTTGCCGGAGCCCAAGAGGTGCCCCATCTGCAGGCAGGCGATCACCCGGGTGATTCCCTTGTACAACAGCTAATGGTCTCGAGGCCCCACAGTGAGACCCCCGCCCCGCTTCAGAGCTGTTTATCTCGAGGCCTTTAGAAGAGCAGTGGTGGGCGGCTGTCATCTCACAGCCCCAGCAGCAGAGGGCGGCTTTTCCAACATGCAGGGGACCTTTTCCGGCACTGAGCACAGCCCCACAGCCCCACCCTGGGGCGGGCGCTGTGCGCCGCGTCCCTTCCCTGGAGCCCCGAGCGCGCGTGGCTGAGGACAGCTCACTGCTCAAGTGCCAAAGTCAGTGGCCTCCAGCTTTTCTGTTCTGGTGTCTTCTCGTCCTTTCTGGTGAGGTGTCGGTTCCTGCGGACTTGAGCCTTGAATGACTCGGCCAGAGGGGAGGCAAAGTTGCCTTGCGGAGCTGCTTCTGAAGAGACTGCCGCAGTCCTCCTCCCCCTTGCTTACAGCCCGGAAAAAAGTTGTCAGGCTGGACGCGTCACTCGAGTCCCTTTCCCTCACCTGCTGGCCTCCTACCTGTGTGCACACATGTGTCAGGACAAAGGGAAGTGAAGTCCTGCATCTGCCCTCTGCCTAACAGGGCAGGACTCCGGTCAGAATGGAGAGAGGTCATTTGCGGGGGGGCACTTGGAACGGTGCCCATTCAGTGATCCCCGTGGCAGTGAGGATGGGGCCGCTTAGCTGCAGCCCTCCTGGGGCCACCATGGACCTAACGAGAGGGCCACCAGAGCACGCATCCGCCCTGACTTGGAACTCCCGAGGCCCGAGAGGGCTAAGGGCTGGCTCTGGTTTTCCCAAAGGAAGCAGTAAGGACACTGTTGCCCCAGCCTCGGGCTTTCTCAGCTTCTCTCCAAGGCTGGCACCGCGGAAAAGTAGCAGCCAGCGTCCTGAGCGCAGAGCCTCTCCAGGCCCCCCTGCCCACCACTGAAAAGTTCACGTGCCGTGGGTGTAATCACACCGTGCTTCTCACAGTCCTCACCCCTCAGCTGTCCCGCTTGAGTTGGTGAGTGTGGAGAAGTGGGGGAGCCTCTCTCAGCACCTCTGAGCGTCCAGGGGCACGTGCATGGCACTTTCCTCTCCCCCTTCCCTGGCTTTGAATATCCATGCCCGATCCTCCTTTGTGCGGGGGAGATGGGGGCGCTCTCAGGGGCCTGGCGCCGGTTCTCTGCGCGTCCAGCATGGACGGCACAAATAAAAGACATTATAGCCACGTGTCAGCGTCTTGCTTTGAACGAGAGTTCAGCGGCTAGGCTGAAGCTGCCCCGGGATGGGATTGAATCCTGTTATGGCGGAATGAGCTGGGGACCTGGAGGCCTCTGTGTGTCCTTCCTTGGCTGCAAGGTGGTGCAGCTTGGTGATTCTGAAGCGCGGGGGGTGCTGGGGGGTGCTGGGGGGTCTCCGGTCAGCCTGAGAGAGGGCCACCCCGGAGACATGCCCGCAGGTCATGCCTGGCCTCGTTGAGTCGTCTTTGAAGACATCTGTGCTGACATCCTGAACACAGGCAGTGGGATTTCACCTGTTGGGAGAATGGGACGGGGGTGTTGGGGACAGCAGGGAGGACACTAACATAGGTACCGGATGCTCTTTCAGACTTTACTTTCGTAGTAAGTCGATCCTCACAAGACCCTGCAGGCTCTCACGGCATCTCATCCTACAGATGAGGAAGCAGGCCCCGAGGGGGGATGTTCACTGGGTCAAGGACACACAGCTAGTAAGGGTGGGGGTGGGGTCCACATTTAAACTCCAGGCTGCTTCAGACCCCTTACCCTCCTGCTCACCAGCGGTGGGCTGACGGGTCCCTCAGTGCTCACGGGAATGCCCCACAAGGTGCTGGTGCCCTACGTCAGTGGATGAGGCCACACTGGAGGAGGAGGAGGCGGACGTGAGAACCCACCTGCCCATGGTGAGTCCTGTCCAGGGAGGCGGTAAGACCCTGGCTTTACACATAGGTGTCAGGGAGCGGGCAGGGTGAGAGGGGGGACTGATGGGGCTGACCCCTGAGCATCTCAAAGCACCTGCCGTTTTCCTGTGTCCTTTCAGCAGACACTTTGAAAGAGGGTCCAGGTTTTAGAGGATGAATGAGCTGCCTGTGTGTGGGGACGCGGGGGGCTTATGTGCTAATCTGTCAGAGTTCAGCCCTTGGCATTAGATTCCATGAGTAGATCTGATCAAGTGATGGAAAAGCAGCAAAGGCAGCCTGCCTTTACCCCGGTCTGACTCAAATCCTGGGCAGACTAATTCTTTGTGGAGTGTTCCTCCAAGTGGAGTTGAGTTACCCGTCGTGGGAGACACAGGAGCAGCACCGTCTCTGCCTCAGGAAGTGGCAGCTGGTTGGGGACACGAACACACACGTACCCGGATTCCAGATCTGAGGTCCACGCTCGGTCCTAGCCTGGCTGGGCTGAGACTGCCCCATGCTCTCCATTGCCCGTGCCAGTTCCCACCTTCCATTTAAAGAGCCTCATCACCAGCAGGGTTGAAGGGGCTTAAACCGATCCGTGGGACTGAGGCTGGGGGTTGGTGGTGATTTGGAGACAAGGAACTGACCGTGGGATTGTTGTGAATTTTGACTCAACCCTTATGCTCAGCCTCTAATCCTAGGCAGACAGCATTAGGCAGGGATTGTCTTGAGTAATTGCTCCTGGTGTTTTGAAATTCTGTGCGAGGCACTTGATAAGCATGAATGCTTGCAGTCCTGCAAAGTGGGTATTGTTCCGCCCATTTTACAAGTGAGAACAGCGAGGTCCAGCAGGGTCACATTTTGCCTACAGCCACGCATAGTCGTGAGCCTGGCGATGTTAGACTCTCCAGGTATCAGGTATGTTTCTAAGATTTAGGGCGAACTAGCAGGGGAGGCTATATTACCCCTTTTTTTAAAAAAATGGGATTTATTTATTTATTTATTTATTTTTGGCTGTGTTGGATCTTCATTTCTGTGCGAGGGCTTTCTCTAGTTGCGGCAAGCGGGGGCCACTCTTCATCGCGGTGCACGGGCCTCTCACTATCGCGGCCTCTCTTGTTGTGGAGCACAGGCTCCAGACGCGCAGGCTCAGTAATTGTGGCTCACGGGCCTAGCTGCTCCGCGGCATGTGGGATCTTCCCAGACCAGGGCTCGAACCTGTGTGCCCTGCATCGGCAGGCAGATTCTCAACCACTGCGCCACCGGGGAAGCCCTATATTACCCCTTTTCACAGCTTATGTGATTTGCTCAAGGCTATCAGGGTCTGACTATAAAGCCCTTTGCCTTTAGTCACATCGAAGCTGAGAGGCTAAGAGGGGAAATTGTTCAAGTGACAACTGAGTATTATAGACACACAGCGTTTTCGAAGCCAGTCAGCACCTTGACAGTCACCAGTCACATCCCCTGGTTTTATAGACCGCAGGTTGAGGCTTATCCTGGTGGAGCAGGAGCCAGAAGGCAGGTCTTTGGAATCCTAATTCATTCAGAATGGTGATGGAAAATTCAAAAAGCAAACAACATGACAAACTAGGCCAATCTCTGACACCCTTTGCAACCCTGGTCCTAGGCTGGGTGTGGACAGATCTGATGCAGATGGTCCCGCAGGGCCTCGCGAATGCTCAGAGGAAGAGGCTGTCAGGTTTGGTATCCTTGCTGGGCATTTATTCATCTCAGAGACATTTTCTAAATGTGTATTCTGTGCCTGGGGATGCAGAAACAAATGTGATGCAGTCCCTTTGGGACAGATGGGTGACTCGACTGTTGGAGTGTTTGTGGTTCACAGAATATCGCAGCTGGGATGGCCTTTGAGATTAGCCTGGTTAGAGCAGATTCCCTGACCATTCAAAATAAAGCAACCAAGGGCAGGGTATCACTGCCGAAGGGGAGCCAAACAGAGAACACCTACCCCACAGATCCTAGAATGATCTATTTAAAACACCAATCTGACCACGTCCCTCTTCTGCTTGAAGTCCTTCCCCAGGCTCCCTGTCCCCTCAGGGTCCAGCCCTGGTTCCTCCAAGGCATATGAAGGCATGTGACCCAGCCCTTGGCCACCTCTCCAAGCCTCTCCATATCCGTCTCTCTCACACTTGTGGCTCCAGCCACACCGAGCCGATGAGCTTCCTTAAACACGTCGCTGCTCCTGCCTCCTAGCCTTTGCTATTGCCGAGTCCTGCCCCTGGCATTCTGGTCCTTTCTTCACCTTGCTAACATCTCCTCACCCTTCAAAACTCAGCTTTAGGTGTCCTCTCCAGAAAACCCTTCCCTGACTTTCCCCAGCCAGGCGGGGTTAGGTGCCCCTCCCCTGAGATTACATAATCCAGTCCTATTCCTGCTCTGAACCCATGTCTTGGGCAGCAACTGTATCTTATTTCTGCTCCAGCACAATTTTTTTAGGTCATCACTCTATACTCCTTAGAGCTAACATTAGGGCTTGCTCTTTGCTAGGTACCGGCGGAAGACTGGACGTGATCAATGTCATTTAATCCTCACTGTGAGCTATGTGTTTGTATTATTCTTACTTTAAAGAAAAAGAAGTCAAGGCCCAGAGAGGTCAAGTTGCTCAAGCACCCAAGAAAGACAGGATTTAAGTCCAGGCAGTCTGACTCCAGAGCCCGAGCTCTTAACCACTGAAAGTACATGGAATGAATGAGAAAACCAGCGAATGAGATAGTGGATGTGGGGCCAGCAATCCTGGGAGGCTGCCTGTGGGAGTTGGTTTTTGGACCAGAGATGAGGGTCATGGCCTGGTTGTAAGGAACAAGGGAAGGGCCTCTCTGAGGGCCTGGATCCAAGATGGATTGTGTAAGAGAAACATCATGTCCAATGACCTGCCCAGAGCTTTGAGGGCTCCACACAGGCAAGTCAGGACAACATCATTGCGTGGTGGTAAATGGTCTGGACTGGGAGCCCAGAGGCTGCCTTTCAGGTCCTGGCTCTGTTGCTGTGTGAACTTAATGGAGTGATGTAACCACTCTGGGCTTCAGTTCTGTCTGTAAAAGGAGCAGATTGGATTAGACGCTCCCCAAGGCTCCACTCAGCTCTGCCATTTTGCATGTCTGTGACACAGCGAGTGGATGAGTATGGAGGGAGGGCAGTTTCGAAGCCCTGAGATGAAGACCCTCTTCAGGCGAGCTGCCTGCCACAGACGCAGACCCACGTTCCCAGAAAGCCAGGGAGATCAGCACATTTTCTCTCTAATTAGATAGTGTTAACTTATCAATTTTGAATGAGCTAAGTTTCCATGTACGATGTCCTGAATCGCTCCCCGGAGTGCTCATTAGTCATTTCTCTTGCAGCTGCTGCCTTATTGTTTTTCAGATGCCAGCCGAGGGACCTGGCATTTCCCTTCCCCGAGAATGGGGCACGTGAGGCCAAGCCAGGGACACTGGCACTGGTCAGAGGGGCTGCCCAGGCCCGGGGGAGGGCCCTCAGCTCTTGACCTTTACCCTGTGTCCCTGCCAGAGCCACTGCCTCACATTAGGTGCCTCAAATCCAGATTCCTCTGGGATTGGGCTATGACCCTGGAGGACCACAGCTGAACTCAACAAGCACTTATTAAGTACCTAGTGCACCAGCACCTTGTGTCTTGAACCTGAAGGGTCTCTAGGCCGGGGAGAGCAGGGTACATATGAAGTCATACTAATATTAACGTCCAAATTGCCATAACTTCATCCCTCCCACCCCCTCATGGTCTTCCCTGGTGTTTAAGGTGCTTCATAGGATGGGGCTTCATTCATGCTTGCAGTAAGTTGGCTCATAGTCTGCATTTCTTCCTGCCCTTCCCCACCCCAGGGCTTGTGATGGGAGCCCTCTAATGCTGCAATCTCTACCATGACCTCCAGGTGGCGCTGTGCTCCTATGGTTGAGGCCGCTGGAGGCCTTGCGGGAGAAACTGAGGTGGCGCTTCCGAGAGCCGGTGCAATTTTCTCTCTCCTGAGGCATGGGGCACAGGCCTGAGAGAAGAGCCTGAGAAGGACCCTGAGCTGCTGATCCCAGGTCCCGCGCACAGGCTGGGAAGGGGAGAAGCAGGAATGTTCTCTCTAGTTCCTTCCTGTCTCTAACCAACACACCAGGAAGCCAGGTGCAGATGTGAAAATTCCGAGAAACCCAGAAAACTCAGGGGAAAAAAATCCCGCATTTCTCTCCCTATAATTTTCCAGGCATTCACATCTTTAAATATACTAACCATGATTTCTTTCAACAAAAAATGAGACATGCATAATGCATCACATGTTCTTAAAATACCCAGATGACTTCACACTGGTAAAGGAGGTTTAAAAAAATTGAATGGCATAGATTTTGATTTTCTCCCCAGAAGCTTTCTCTTAGTGGAGAAATCCTGCTTCTCCCAGCCTGGCCTGCTTCCCTTGCTGTCCTCTCCTCTGCCCTGTCTTTGCCTTCCGCCCTCCCTCCTATGTGTCAAGTTTCTCTGTCCCCTTCTCTGCAAGGAAAGAGAACCGGGAACTGCTTTACTTGGCAGTTCTGCCTCTCATCTGCCGCTGTTTGCCTCTTGTCTTTGAGTGTGCGAAAGTTTCTTCCTCCGCGTGTGGATCTGTCTTCCTCTCTGAGGCTTTTTTAGCTTCTCTCCTTCTGTTGGATTCTGTCTGTGAGTCTGTCTCTCCTCCCATCTTTCTCACCTGCACCTGGCTCCTCCCCTCCCAGATGGGTCTCTCCTCTTCCGGATCCCCTGCTCAGCCCAGGTTCTGGCAGGGCAGGGTGCGGAGGGCTTCTGTGCCCGTGCAGTGGCTGCTCTTCCAGCTTCTACCCTTCCTACTACACAGGAAGTTCCTCTTCTAGGAAGAGAAAGCCCTTCTCTCCACCCCTGCAGGCCCTGGAGGGCTTTGGGCAGTGGGACTCACTGCATGAAGCTGTCCCTTCCTGTTATCCTAGTGACCCAATCAGCATCTCATCTGATCCTCCCAATCTCCCCTTGAGGCTGATCTGGTTACCCCCACTTTACAGCTGAGAGGAATTCTGGCTCAGACAGTGAAGTGACTGCCTGGAGGTCACACAGGTAAGAAGGGGTGGAGCTGGGATTGAACTTCTGATTTACCCGCATCTCACTTGCTGTCACCAGGTCCAGTGGACAGAGCTCTGAGCTGGTTCTTGGGAGACCTGGGGTCTCGGTCCTGGCTCTGTTTCCAATTGGGCAGCTCATCTTTCTCGTTTGGGGTTGACTTCTCCCCACCACGCAGTGGGAAAATACCCATCTCTGCTCTGCCAACCTTACAGGTTATCACGGATATCAAATGATATTGCATCCGTGGGGTGGGGACGTGCTTGAATAACATCGTGTGGGAACCCAAGGGTCCAGAGCATGCCCAGTCCCCTCGCTGGGAACCTGAGCTCAGAGGTCAATGGCCACGTCGTTCTGTCCAGGGGTGAGCCCACACAGGTCTGACCCCAGGTTTGAGGGAGAGTCAGGGTGAGGGCCCCTGGGTTTAAGGTGTAAAAATCTCTTCTGTTGTCACAGGATACTGGTGGGGAGTGTCATGTATGGGATCCAGTCCTGCGTTCTTTATCTGAAGGGACTTTGGGGTTCAGAGATCCCCTGGAAATTGCATACACACAATTTTCTGTATCTGGGAAAGAGAATCCATCTCTTTCATTAGATTCCCAGAGAGGTCCTCAGCCTGCAAGAGGCTTGGGCAGTGATGTACACCTCCTCAGTTTGTGGGTAGGTGGAGGTGCAGAGACTAGAAGAGGCTTGTCCCTGGTCACCCGACTCCCAGGTGTCCTCAGGGAAGTGGTGTCACCCAACAGTTGAGAGCTCGGCCTGAAGTCAGACCTGCTGCCTCTCCTGGGCTGTGCTGCTTTGGGTTCATCACTCAACTTCTCTGGCCTCAGAGCCCCTAAGGATGACCTAGAGAGAGATGACAATCACAGCCACCTTCTGTGGTTATCAAGTGTGGATATGTATTCCCAGGGCGTGGGAAGCTCTTCATAGAGATTGGGTGGGAGAGTGGCAGTCAGAGGGCTACCTTTTCTGAGCTTGATGGACTAGCTCCTCCTTAGTCCCCATGAGCGGTCACGATTTGCTTAGCTCATTTTCTGGTGAGGTCAGGGGCTCTTCAGTCAGGGGACTTCAGGCCTCTCGGGAGCCTGGGTGGGAGAAACCTGGCATCCAGAGCCCAGGCTCTGCAGCCAGACCACGGTCCCCAGCCTCCTGAGCCTCCACCATTTGTCCATGAGGCTAGCATGGTACCTGCCCTTGTCTGCACCCCTGCCCCGCCGGGGTTGTGCCGACACGGCCATGGTGCCCCGCCTCTCGGCTCTCCTCTTCTCCCGGCCTGGGCCTGAGTGAGGCAACTGTTTCCCAGGGTGACGTGGAGCCCCAGCACCTCCCACCTGCTCGTTCTGGGCTGGTCTCTCAGAGGTCCTAGGACCACACCCCACCGCTGTCCTCTGTGTGAGGGTGTGCAGTGACTGGGGTGGGGGGAGGAGAGTGCAGTCAGGACACCGGTGACCCCCTCTCACGTCCTGGTGAGATTAAGTTCCTCAGTGCCCCCCAGGTGTCCTCACTATTTCTGAAGTTTTCCTAAAGAGCTCATGGGACTCTCACTTTGTGGGTTATTGGTATAATAAAATCTTTTAAAAAATTACCCTCTGATCTCTTTATTTTAAAGGAACCCAGCAGACTGCATCGTTGAAAAAAGCCCTTTTATTTTGTGACTGATTGTGTGTGTGGCTGGAGCTTCCCTCCAGATACAGCCCCGAGCTACAGTGAGAAGCAGGGGTGTGAGACCCTGAGCAGGAGACCTGGCTGCAGCCCACCCCATGGGCACCCCTTTCCCCACCTATGATGGGAGGAGGTGGGGCTAGATGAACTCTAGGGCTGGTTTCATGCGGAGGCTTCTAGAACTCTGGGCATTCTTTGGAGACCCTCCGGGGAGCATGAGGGGCCCAAAGGGGGGCGTCCTGAGCCCCTATCTCCCCAGCAGCTTGCCCTTTATCTACTTTGTATCTCTGGAGGTTCCTCGTAAGATTTTATTTGAAGAAAGGGTCTTGGTAATTAAATAAACAAAGCAAACTTTTGGGGGGAAGGGCTCTGCCTGCCACAAAAGTCCTGCACAACTGTTTGCTGAATGTAGGGAAGGTGAGTGAACTATTCTTGGGTTGTTTCTTGATTCTAGGTCTGAGCCACCCCCAGTCGGCTAACATGCTTTTCTCTCACTGTGTGTGTTTGTGCCCGTGTGTGTGCGCGCGCGCGCGCAGGTGTGGTGCGGAGGTGGGCTGCAGAGGCCCTGCCTTTCAAGGCGGGTGGGGAATGGGCTGCACCCAGGTTCCAGTTCCCGAGGTGAGAGGCGTGGGGGTGATGTGGGTTTTTATCTGGCCTGGCTCAGAGTGGTAGTTCCTTTCTGGAGGCCACTTAGACTCTCTGGAGGTGACCAGGTGGCCGTTGACACAGCACCGCATCCTGGCCTCCACTGCTGGGCCATCGAGGGTCTGAGCCAGTCCTGGCCAGGCTCAGCATTCCCAACGCTCCGCCCCATGGGTTACTGGGCCTGAGCTGCCAGCAGATGCCCTGCACCCAGGGCTGAGACACCACCATCTTCTCTAAGTCTCACCATTACTCTCTGATGCCATGGCCCGTGACTCAGTTTCCCTATCTGGGTAGGAGAGAGGGGAAGGGAATAAGGGGAGCAAATGCATGCGGAGCATCTGTTTTATGCGGAGGCCCATCTGGGGCTGACTTTCCCTTTTTCTATCCCATCGACATGAGTGCAGGGCTCAGGGCACAGCAGGGCCTTGCAAATATGTATTTTTAACCCTGGAACATCTGTGCTGAAAGGGCTCACAGAGATGGTCCTGTCCTGTGGTTCTCAATTCTGCAGAGCCCCAGGGTTTGGTAAAGGAGATTTCAGGTGAGGTTTGAAGGAGAAACCCCCCACCTTTGCCTCAAGCAGGTTTTATCTACTTTAGATTTAAGAGACCTGGTTGATTTTGCAGCTGAAAAAAATGTGATTTTTCTCCAAGTTTCCCATTTTGTGATGTAGAGTCAGAGGCTTAGAGGAGAGAATCAGCTTATTCAAGGTCACAAAGAAAGTCAATAGGTAATAATAATAACTACGTTTACTGAGGACTTACTGTGTGCCAGGCATACGATACATGTATAATCTCCTTCCCCAGAACAAACCACCGAGTAGAGATCATTATTACCCCCATTTGACAGATGAGGAAACTGAGGCACAATGAGGCGAAATAACCACAGAGTTAGGAAATGACAGAGTAGGAATTTGATCTTGGCTGTCCCAGTGAAGGCCACCCCCTTCACCCCAGCCTACTTCACTAGACTGTGTACTGCCAGGTTTCCTTGATGGGTCGTGGGGAAAGTGGTCTCCACTCCTGCCTTACTTGGTCCGTTCCTCCATCTGGACCTGGCATCTTCAACACAGCCCTGGGCATCTGGCTCACAGCCACCCTCTTGGCTTGTGGGGTAAGGCAGGGATGGAGCCCCAGGGTACCTGTGTGCATCCAGGTCTAGGGCTCCAGAATAAAGCAATGGCCCACTGAAGGATGAACAAATGGAGGACTGAGTGAGGCCTCTGAAATGGAGACAGTTGGGAGCAGTAGAGATGGAAGGAATACCATACTGACTCACACTTTCCCTTGCAGAGCTTCTGTGTGCCCTTGGAGGCATCACTTAACCTTCAGGAACCTTGTCTGTAAAATGGGTCTGACTGTCCCAGTCCTGCCACTTCTGGAGGCTAAAGGGAGCCTCTAGGAAGGGAACAGTCATGGAAATGCCTCTCTAACAGTAAAGTGCCATGTGCCTGAGAGGAATGTGTGGGTAAGGGGGTGGGTATTGAGTTAGGAAGGTGTGGTGCTGCCACCTTTAACCTTATTTGGAACAAGGAAAGGTAAACATACAAACAGATGGGGTGTAAAACCCAGCTTCTCTTTTTGCTCTCACTTGCTGTGTGTGCAGGGATTCGTCAGCCCTCTCTGTGCCTTTCTGCAGACCTTCAGTACAGCAGGACTGTGGTAGCTACTCAGCGTGAACACTGCTTTGTTACTCAGCAGTAAAGAAGGAGCCAGAGGAGTGTGAGATGAGTGGGGTGGTCTCAGCCCTGCACGCTGTCACCACTGCTGGGTGTCCCCTATAGGGGCCTGGAATCACAGCTGGGAAAAGTGGCTTCTCCTGGTTCCATCACTAGCCTGTGACCTCGGCAAGTCACATACCCTTTCCGCTAAGGGTTAAACAGGGATGCACTGTCTCCTCTTTCTACCTCAAAAGGTGTTTATTTTGAGAAGCAAGGTCAATAATGGATGTGAAGATGCTTTGGGGTGTGGTGGGGAGGAACAGAAAGACTGATACAAATGTAAGAGCTTCTTGTAACTATCATCCTGCTTGTTATGCTTTTGTTTTCTCTTCCAGCATTTGGCCTGGTGTTAACCTCGAAGCAACACTCTATAAAACCTTAATGAATGGAGACAGGCTGCTTGTGGAGTGGAGCAAAGGAGGCCGGAGACCTGCTGCTACTGCCACTGACAAGCTGTGGGATTTGGAGGAAGCCCCTGACCCTCTCTGGGCTTCAGTTTCCCCATTTCTAAATGAAGGAGGTTGGACTGGGTCCTCCTTAAGGATCCTCCCAACTCTGACGGCTCTGAAATGGGAATGAATGAAGTGCTACTGTTCTTTCTTCCTCATTATGTCATTTCGCAAATGTTTAGTGTACCTCCATGCTCAGCCAGGCCCCGAGAGCCTGATGCTAGCTAGCCACATGCCCCATTTTACAGCTGAGATCATGGAAGTTCAGAGAGGGGATGTGACTTGCCCAAAGTCACACAGCTACCAAATGACAAGGCTGAGATTCAAACCCAGGCCTGAATCCAAAGGTCATGCCTAGTCCATCTGCATCCCGGTTTCTCAGCCCCTTCCTCCCCTCTCCCCAAGGTGCCTGGCCTCTGGAGGCCAGGGATCCCCTTTACACAGTTTGGGGGAGGGGCTGGGCTGGCTCCTCTTAGGCAGCCTCTCTACCAGATGTCTTGTCACTAAAAAACACCTCCTCCACTTCCCTCCAGCCCACCACTCACCCAGAGTCCTAGATTTATGGTGCGAGTGAACCTGAGGATGCTCTTTCGCTATTGGTGGGACCCCTTGCAGGGCAGCTGGTGGAGCCATTTGAGACTCACCAGGGGACCAAGATGTGTTTCCTTGCCCTGCCTTCAGCAAACTGCATGACCTTGGGATGGCTGCCTCTTTCTGCGGTCAGACTGGTCCTGCCGCGTGAAGGCGGTCTCCAGGGGGAGAGCAGGTGCTGTCGGCTCTGGGCGAGGATAACGAGCCCTCCTCGCGCACCTTGCCCCTTCGGAGTTACCATCTGCTCGGCAGACGCGCCTCCCAGGACCCTGGGGCTGCCCCAGGCTCCCTCCCGCGATCCAGAGCCCTCTCCTCGGCTCAGAAGCCTCAGTCTCTCCCCAGGCCTCGTGGCAGTTGCTGGAAGGGAGGTCCCCGAGGGCAGAGAGCTGCAGGCCCGGGACGTCCCCGGCAGAGGCAGTGGACGCCAAGAGCCGGGCATCCCTGGCGAGCCCGGCGTAAGAAGGCGCTCCCCGCTCTTCGGGGAGGCTGGGCTGCCTCTCCCCTCCCCCCATCCGCCTCCACCCCGAGGCCCCGCGGTAGCCCGAGTCGAGAGCCCTGGCTGGGAGCAGGGCCTTCCAGGGCGAACCGAGTGGGAGAGGGAGAGTGTGAGGCCCAAGGGGCCGGGCCCTGAGAGTCTAGAGTGGGGCGCAAGTGTGATGGGGGCAAGGGGTTCCCCGGTTGGCGCCGGCGGGGGAGACCGTGTCCGAAGGTCGCCGGGTGCCCTCCGACCTCTACCCCAGCATCTGGCCTCCGGGGAGACCTGCATCCATCTGTCCTTCCCCGCGTGTGCGTCGTAGGTCCCCCTTCCCACTCCCGGAATCCCCACTCCCCCCCAGCTCCCCGCGGGAGGCAGAGCCGGCGGCAGGTCCTGCGCGGAGCCGCCGCGCACCGGCTCGGGACCCGGTAAACACCCCGCGGTAGGGGGTGCGGGAGGAGGAGGCGCCCGGAGGCCGCCGGGCCGGGGCGGGGCTCACGGGGGGGGCCCCCTCAGCGCGGGCGGGACGCGGGTGCTGGAGGCGGGGGCAGGAAGCTAGCCGCGGCCCGGGCCGGCTTGCGCTGCCCCATGACGTCGCTCGGCTTCCAGGGATCTGTCCCCGCGGCCCGGGTCCCCTCCGCCCCGCCCTCCTCCTGCCCTCCCCCCCCGGGCCTCGCCTCCGCACCGCGGCCGGCATTTCTCGCTCGCAGCTCGCCCGCGGGCTGGCTCTCGGTCCCGGCCTCCTTCTCCTCCCTCTGACTCTCCTCCTTCCCTCTCCGACCCTCTTTCTCTCTCTCCCCTCTGCCTCTCCGACTCTGATCTAGTCGTTCCCTCCGCCCTTTCTTCTCCTCCCTCTTGCCTTCCTCTCTCTCTTTCGGTCGATTCCCCTGTCTCTCATTCTCTCTGTGTCTCTGCTTCTCTCCCCGTTTCCCTCTCGGTTTCTCTCTTCCCCCTCCCTCCCTCCGGGCTTCTCTCCCCCCCCCCACCCGTGCCCTCCCTCCACCCTCGCTCCCCTCCTCCTCCACCCCTCGCAGCCCAGCCGCTCGCAGCTCCCCAGTCAGCCTCCCCGAACCAGCGCCGCCGCCGCCCGCACTCGCCGCAGGACCGAACCGCCCGGCTTCCCGGGGTGCGCCCTCCTCGGCCCCGCGCCCTCGGGGCTCGCTGGCACAGCCTCCTCCCCCGGCTCACGGCCCCGCCCGGCCCGGCCCCAGTCCAGCGCCCGAGCGCGCCGAGGATGTGAGTCCTTCTCGCCTCTGCCGGAGCAGCAGCCACTCGCGCGCCGCCGAGCCGGAGCGCAGCGCAGCGCAGCCTCGGGCGCTCGCGGGGTCGCTCGGGCCGGCTGCGCGCTCCTGCCCCAGCGGCGCCCTCCGGCCTCTCGCCGGCGCCAGCGCCGCCGCAGCCCGCGGGCCGTCCCCGGCCGGCCGTCCCCGGCCCCAGCGCCGCTGACCCTGTCCGCCGCGGGCGGGGACGCGGGCGGAGGAGGTGCCGCCGCGGAGCCCCCGGACGCGACCATGTCGGAGGTGCTGCCCTACGGCGACGAGAAGCTGAGCCCCTACGGCGACGGCGGCGACGTGGGCCAGATCTTCTCCTGCCGCCTGCAGGACACCAACAACTTCTTCGGTGCCGGGCAGAACAAGCGGCCGCCCAAGCTGGGCCAGATCGGCCGGAGCAAGCGGGGTGAGTTCGCGGCCGCCTCCCCCGACACCCATATCCCGGGCACCCAGGCCTGGCGGAGGTTTGCGGGGTTTTCCCGCACCCGGGAGCCCGTTCCGACCCACTAACATCTCATCGCGCAGAATTGGAGGGGGGGGGGGGGATCCCGCACTGCGCGTTCAGCTCCGGCTGGCCTCGGGAACCCCTCCCCCTCAGCCAGATCCTCGTTGGGGTCACCCAGGGGGCGTGGCTGCATCTCGCTGCAGCAGGAGCTGAAAGGTTATACCCCGGTCCCCAAAGTTTGATTTTTGATTTATACCCTGCCTCCGCCCCTTTTGCGCAGTGTAGTAGCAGCTGCACTCGATC
Organism: Balaenoptera ricei; assembly: GCF_028023285.1. NCBI lineage: Eukaryota > Metazoa > Chordata > Mammalia > Artiodactyla > Balaenopteridae > Balaenoptera > Balaenoptera ricei. Next base: position 15,725,640 of record NC_082639.1, on the reverse strand, counting down.
TACAAGCCGGGGGGGGGGGGGGTGTCCTAGGGCTCCCCAGGGAACGGCGTGGGGAACTGCGGGGGGGCAGAGCCGGTTCCGGCGGGGAAGGCGAGGGGCTTTCGGATCACACCGGCTTTTCATTGTTCCTTGGCAGGGGGAGGGGGTCTGCCGAGCCTGGGCGCTCGGCGCAGGAGCTGGAAAAGCCCCGGAGAGATTGGGACGCGCAGGAGCTCTAAGAGGAGCTCCAGAGGCGCGGGGACAATGAGAAAGACCGATAGCTGCCGTGAGAGACTGAGACGCAGAGATAGGCAGGAAGGCGGAGGGGGGAAGTAGCGGGGAGGCCGAGATGGGCAGAGACCGAGACAAAGCTAAGGAGAGAGAGAGTCAGAGCCGGAAAGACAGCGAGCCAGGGACGCAAGTCTGGGGAGGACAGAGAAGCAGCTGAAACAATGAGGGCGACCGACACCCCGGACACAGAGGGAGGCCTAGAGACCTCGACAGGTGACCGTCGCGCCGGGAGACTGATGGAGGGACCGAGGAAGGCGAGGCTAGGTAGAGATAGTGAGAGAGGCGAAGGACACAGAGAGGCAGATGCGGAGAGGCGGGCGAGCCACCGGCGGGCAGCGAAGGGAGGCTCCGACCTCTGTAGCGGCGAGTGCGGAGAGGCCAAGTCAGCCCGCTGGCAGCGCGGAGGGGGGCTCCCGGCCCAGGCGAGACCAGAATCCCCGACGGGCTGCGCGCTATGCAACCGGCCCCTGGCGTCCCTCCTCGCTCTGCGCACCTCAGCACCCCGCCTCGGCTACCGGCGCTGCGCTCGGGGCACCCGGGAGGATCCCAGACCCGGAGCCCGTGGCTCCTCCTCCCCTCCCTCTCCCGCCCAGGAGCCTTTTTTCTAAATAAATGCTTCTTCCAGGGTGGGTGGGGGGCGGGGTGAGGACCAGGCCGGTGCGCGCCCAGGCTGCCGCCAGGGCTGCGGGGTTTGTGCCCTCTTGGCTTCCTCTTCTCAGGACCATGCTGGGACGCGGCCTGGGGGTGGGGGAGTGGTTCAGAGGAAAGCAGCAGAGGGACCCCCGGCTGAGCAGAAGAGGATGGGGGCTGTGTTAGCACGCGTGGAGACCCCTTCCCTCTCCTTTCCTCAGTCTACCCGCCCCTCCGACCCGGGCGTAAAGCGAAACTTAGGGACCCCTGGCTAGGCCCAAGAGCGCTCACCTCTCCTTTTCTCCCCTTTTTTTTGCAGTTGTTATTGAAGATGATAGGATTGATGACGTGCTGAAAAATATGACAGACAAGGCACCTCCTGGTGTCTAACTCCCCTAAAGACAATGAGTTAAGGGAGAGAATAAGAATGAGAACGGCGATATCAGTTATTGGCAAAAAGCATGAAAAGAGAAAGCACTTTGAAATTTATTACTAGCTTGCTACCCACGATGAAATCAACAACCTGTATCTCGTGTCAGGCCGGGAGACAGATGAGGCGTGAGAAGGAGAAGGCTCTGGGCTCCTTTGCAAAGATAAAAATTTAAAAAAATTTTTTAAAAATTAAAAAAAATCACTATATATATATACACATAAAGAAATAAAAAGAGAAGTCTCAGTTGCAGCTATTTGTCAAAATTAATATCCATTTCTTTTTATATACAGTGAATATTGCGCAATTATAGATCTGGATTTTGAACCACTTAAATAATGAAGCAGCAACACCGGGTGTTTTGAGGTGTTGGCATTCTTCGCTGATTTGGCTGTTCCCAATGTTTACATTATTTAATCTTGCAAAAATGATTCTGTGCACTTGGATGTGAGATGCTGTCCAGTTTTATTTTTTTATGTTGTTATCCTTGGATGTACAAAGAAAATCAGAAAATGATCTCTATAGATATTGCATTCTATTTTGGTCATCTTTTGAAGTTATCAAGAATGTGTTTAAAACAAGACGGGAACTTTTCTAAGGAATCATACATAGAAAAAAATCGTCGCTTTATTTTAAAATGAATTGTAAAGCTTGTGTTTCTTTGTTGCTGCGAGCTATTTGCCCAAGTTAATGCAAATGAACACATTTTATATGTCAGGAAAAAAAAAACCACACAAAAAACAAAGAAAAAAAAATGCTTGAGCTTTTTCTAACCCCTCCCTGCAGTCTGTTGTGTGAGCAGCCTTTTTTTTCTCTAATATTGTGTCAGTTTATTCTCTTTAACGGACTGTAAAAAAACGTAATCACAAGAGTGCCAAATATCTTGAAATGCCAAAAGGCATTTTGGTTTCTTTTCTTTTCCCTGTGCTCTGAGTCCACGTAAAGGAATGCTTGGAGTGTCTTTTTCTGTTATTTATAGGGGTTCTCTTAGGGCACACCAGCTGCCTGTTTTGCATGGTATTTGCAAAAATGCCTCTTGCGTGAGGAATCTTCTACCAGTTTTTGTTTGCAACTTTGGACCTCAAGAGGTTTCTTCCTTTCCCTACCCTGTTGCCTCTTTTCTTAATTCGATATTCTGTATGTTGCACCTTTAACCAGCACACAGGGCTATTTCTTCAATGTACAATAAAAGAACTGTTCCTGTGTCTCACTCTCTTTTCTCGGCTTTGGTTCCGGGGAGCTTGCTTTTTGTCTGCTGGTTGCAGACGGGAAGGCGGGAACGGTAGCTTTGGTCTGTGAGGCAAAAAGGTGGTGTGGAGGCCACCGTGGGTTGGGCTCAGGTGATGGGAAAGAAGCTGGAGTGGCAAGGCCATCCCTGGAGGGCAAGTGCGTCCAGTTTGAATTTGCGTTGGGCTCTCCCTGCTTCCGTGGGGTTTCTGCCATCCCTGGTGGGGTGTGGGGAGAAGGAGGGCTGGTTTGCTGGTTGGCAGGGAGTCAGCCTCGTGAAGGGCAAAGTTTGGAGGCTGGCAGGCTTGGATTCAAATCCCAGCTCCTTCACTTCCTAGCTCTATGGATTTGAGCAAGTCCCTTCACTTCTTCAGGCCTCAGTTTCCAAATCTGTGAAGTGGGGTTAATGCAGCTCCTACCTCGAAGGTTGTAGGGAAGATTCACACAGCTCCCAGCACATAGTAGCACTCAGCATCAGATGCCCAGGTAATCCTTCATCATGGGCCACCCGTCCTCAAGGGCAGGGCTGAGGAGGACCTATGCTCTTTGCCCTGCACCTTTGCCTTCCGGAGTTCACAGGTCCTTCCTGGAGGGATGAGCCTGGTCCTCTGGGGCCCACAGCCCGATTTGATTTGTCTCAGGCTTCCCCAACTCAGCAGCCCTCCTCCAATCACCGCTTAAATAGTCTTGTTATGAAAAAAAATTCTCAGCCCCTTGTTGGGCTCAGGACAGTTAATGACAGTGGAGCAGGCCCCTGGGGGAGGAGGGGTTGGGAGAAGGATTTTGGCTGAAGAAAGGCCGGGAGAGTTTTTTTTCTCCTGGGCTGCTTGGCATCCAGGAGTCCCGGTGCCGGGAGCTTTTAATGTGTTTGTTGTAAAACTGTCAGTCGGGGAGTCACAACACAGCTCACAGTGACAGGAGCCTGAGTGTGACTCAGACATCAGGTAAGACAGGCCTGGGTGGGGAGGAGGAAGGGGGGCTCCAGAGGGCCTGTGGGGAAGGGGGTGATGTCTCAACCCCCTTCTCAGGGGTGGAGGCCCAGAACCTCAGGGGGACCCAGTGGAGTCCCTATCAGTCATCATCAGGAATGGCAGGCAAGCTGGAGCTGGCGGTGCCTGCAGGATGATGGGGGTGGGGTGGGGGGCCAGCTTGATTTTCCCAGGCGTGTGACCCTGTTCCCAAACCTGGCTCTCCTCCCCGCTGACCCGAGAGTCCCAGTGCTCGGAGCCGATTGGCCTTTAGGTACCACGGAGCCCAGCTTTCCCCTGTGCTCTGACCGCATGAAGGTTGAGGGGGCGCCTGGCAGAGCTAGGGGCCGGGCCCACCCTCTGTGCAACACCAATTCGCCAAGAGGAGTAGGAGCCAAATGAAAAGATTCTTTCAGAAGGCAGGTGTCTGTCCGCACCCAGGAGTAACTACCACTTACCTGATCAAAGCGCTGTGCAATTACAAAGCGCTTTCCCTTCCAAGCCTCACATAATCGGCCCAACAACCCTGGAAACCCACAGGAAATCGACACCCCAGAGGGGCTAAAAGGACGGGCACAACATCCATACTCACTGAGCTCTTACTGTAGGCCGGGCTCGAAACAGCTCTAGGAAGCAGGTGTTACCTGTGTCCTGATGATACAGGAGAAACCAGGGCTCGGAGGCATTAGGTAACTTGTATGAGGTCACTCAGCTGGTAAGTCGTGAAGCACACTTGAACCCAGAGTCCGGGCTCCAGGATGGGGATGCAGAGTCACCTGACCACAGACCCAGGCTCAGTCCCAGCTGCAGCCATTGTCCTTCAGCCTTAAATATCCTTTTGTTGGTTTATTGTTCTCAGCCTGGGCTCTCCCGCTATTCTGCCAACAGACAACTGCATCAGGGGTCAGAGGGAGGCAGAGCATCTTAGCTGACCACTTGGATGTGGTCATCTAAGACCTGGAGCTGCCCTCTGCTGGGAAGGGGGGAGCACGGGAGTTCTTGGTAAGGCTCGGGTCCATTTTAATAAGTGATGTATTAAAAGGTTCCTGCTGGAAGCCACCCCATCAGCCAAGGCAGGATTCTCTGTCTGGGAAGGCAGAATCTGCCTTTCCCGCGGATTCCAATCAGCAACAGAAGAATATAAATCTTTTAAATATACTCGAACATCGGGGTAAACATTTGTTGAGAAGGCACTTTGGGGACTGGGCAGATATCAAATTATACCAAGTACAGGATATGTTTGAAGTATCTGGTTAGGTAGCAGTAAATATGGAAAAGGCCACTCAAAGTCCGATCTGGGGGAGGGTGTCTCGAAGCCTCAAGGCATCAATCGAGCATCCAGGGCTGCATTATTCAAACTTCATTAATCGAATGCTTGTAATAAGCATCCATTTCCCTGGATTCTGCTTCCTTGGCCTGTCCAGGCTGACAGCCTGAAGGAATATCAAAAAGCACCTCTAAGGGGGAAATTGGCAAATTAAGTTTTGAAAGAAAGTGACTTGTAAATTACTGCTGTCTGGAGGCCACAGGTGAAGGAGTGAGCACGGGAGGCCTGTGCAGACAGCAGGAAGCTGGTTCTCAGCCCTCAGGGCCCAGCAGAGGGGGTAGATTTTAGAGTGGCTACTGAGCATATAGAGGGCGTGAGTTTGGGACTTTGGTGACTTGGATTTGAAACCTCTCATATACTTTCTAGTTTGGACTTGGGGCCAGTTTCTCAAGCTCTTTGGGCCTCTGTTTCTTCTTCTGGAAAATGGGGATGGTGACAATGCCAATGGCACAAAGGATTAAATAGGAGCTCCCACTCCTCCCAAGTGCAGGGCCTGGTGCATTATAAATGTCAGTCATCATACATGAAGTGCCTACTGTGTGCCAGGCAATGGACTTTCAAGACCTAGCAAACAGTTCGAGGTGTGTGAAGCTTCTTTGCAGATGGTTTTTGGCAGCCCAGAGCTGACACCCTGAGGGGACAGAGGGGCAGTGAAGGCATCCCCGCGGGGGTGGGGTGGGGTAGAGGAATCAGCTCACGTCTCATTATCCCCATCAGTTCCCCAAAGCACCCCAATCAGTACAATCCTAAGTAAACCTGTGTGCTTGCTCTCCGAAGGCAGTTGAGAGGAGTCTCCTATCCCCTTCCAACCAGACTGCCACAACCCTTCCTTCTCTGGATGGAGACTAACAAATCCTGACTTCTTGCCCTGGGAAGGAAAAAGCTTGGCTTTCTGCTTGGATCCCCTCTGTCAACAGGTCCGCCATGATTTTCATTCATGTGACAAATATCAACTTAGCACCCACTTTGGGCCAGGTCCTGTGCTAGGCTAACTGAATATCCAATGATGAAGAAATGGGAGTTCTCCTTGGGCTTGAAAATGATAGTTGCCATGGCAATGAGGTTGGGAGCTAGGAGCTTGGAGATCCCCAAAGTCAGCAGCTCAGATCCTTCATGCTGGCAAAAAGAGGGAACCAAAGAAAACTGGGTCTTGGGGACTGCCTGAAACCCAAACACATGACCCTCTTTTAAAAAATATAAACTTTTACTTTAGAATAGTTTTAGATTTACAGAGAGGTTGTGAAGGTATTACAGAGTTGCCATGTACCCCTGACCCAGTTTCTCCTATTGTTCACATCTGACATTTCCACAATATGCTTTTCATAACTAAGGAAACAACACAGGTACAGTACTATTAACTAAACTCCACTGGTTCCTTCGGGTTTCTTTAGTTTATACCTAATGTCCCTTTTCTGTTCTAGGATTCCATCCAGGATACCACGTTACATTTATTTATTTATTTTTAAAATTTATTTATTTAATTTATTTATTTTTGGCTACGCTGGGTCTTCGTTGCTGCACGCGGGCTTTCTCTAGTTGCGGCGAGCTTGCGGAGCACGGGCTCTAGTAGTTGTGGCACGCAGGCTCAGTAGTTGTGGCGCACGGGTGTAGTTGCTCCGCGGCAGATGGGATCTTCCCGGACCAGGGCTTGAACCCATGTCCCCTGCATTGGCAGGCGGATTCTTAACCACTGCGCCACAAGTGAAGCCCCAGATTACATTTAGTCATCCTGTCTCCTTAAGCTCCTCTTTGCTGTGATCATTTCTCAGATTTTTCCTGTTTTTGATGGAGTCCTGGTCAGGTATTTTGCAGGCTATCCCTCAACTGGGGTTTGTCTGATGTTTTTCTCATGCTTCAGCTGGGGTTATGGGTTTGGGAGGAAGACCATGGAGGTAAATAAAGTGCCATTCTCATGACATCCTATCAAGGGTACTCACTATCAACATGACTGATCACTGTTGATGTTGACCTTGATCACTTGGTTGAGGTAGCATTTGTCAGGTTTCTCCAGGGCAAAGTTATTCGTTTCCTTCTGGTTTCCATACTGTCCTCCTTGGAAGGAACTCATTACAGCCCACTTAAGGGGTGGGAAGATATATTCCCCCTCCCTGAGGTGGGAGTATCTCCATAAATTATTGGGATTTTTCTGCCCAGGCGATGTGGGTGACCCACTTTTCAGCCAGTCAACTTTGCCCCTCTGTTGGGTAAGCCCACAGTGGTTTAGATGTAATCATGAGTTCGAGGCAAACCAGGGAAAAACAAAAATGCCCACAAGGCACAGGGTGCTGCCTGATGACCGATAGATGGAGCCTTACAAAAAAAAAAAAGATTAAACAAAATTAATAAAAGCAACTTCCTGTGGAGGGGGAACTGTCACCCTGATTAGAAACTGTGCAGAATTTGCTCTTGGAAACCTTCAGGCAGCTGCTCTGGTTTATAAAATCTGCCTATTGGAGGAAAGGAGGAGGGGAAAAAAAAGGTTGTCATTATTCCAGAAACAGAGATTCTCCCAAACCATATGCAAAAATAAATCCTCCGCGACCAGGCTGTATCCAGGGAAACCTGGCAGCTGGGCTGGAGCTTGTGGGGTGGCCCCGGGGGGATGGAGAGCCTGTGTCCACGGGCCCCACTCGCTTCTCCAAAGAAACCAAGAGTCCCAGAAAGACAGCCCCACCTTGCCGGCCCTGGGCCCCCATCCCCATCCCACCCACCCCCTCTGAGATGAGGACTTGGTTGATCTTGTTACCCTTCACACTGGAAGGTTCACCCTTAACCCCGGGCAGCACACACCCACTCGGAGGAAGGTCCTTGACCCAGAAACAGCTGCTTGAGGACAAAGGGTCACTAGAGGGGAAAGGAGGTTGGGGAGGCCAGGCTGGAGGGAGGAGGAGGACCTGGGAAATGGGCCATGGGAAATCCTAACAGAGTAGCGATGGGGGCTGGGCAGGTGGGGTCAGGCAGTGATGACACAAAGTTGTCAGGGAAAGGGATGTCTAGTAAGATAGAGGGCCAGTGGTTAAGGGCTTAAAGAGGGTGGGCTGCGAGGCTGTTTGGGTAGAGGAAATTAACTAATTAAATCCCTATTCATTCAAGGATTCAACAGCCCTGCATGGGGGTGGGCCGGGTATTATGCTTGGCACTGGGGAGACAGGGCTGGGGAAAGTAAGGCCTCCTCTGGCCTTCAGAGGCCTCACTGCCAGGTCAAAGACCATTTGATGACAGTGAAGCTTCAAGAGGTTGAGAAGGCAGGGGTGGACCCACAGGAAGCTTAGGAAACACTTGGGGAACCCCAACAGCATGCTGCCAGCATCCACAGAGGGTGTCTTGGAAAAGACTGGTGGCTGCTTTCCAATCCCCAATGTGCCAGTAACACACTGTGGGACGGTCGCTGTGCGCAGGTATTTTGCCCCTCTGGGGTTCCTTTTCCCAATTTGAAAAGTAATATTTACAAGGTGCTCGCTGGAGGCCAGTAACTGTTCTACACGCTTTGCATTTTATTCACTTAACTTTCACAACTAATTTTCACAGTAACTAGGAGGTAGTTACTGTTATTATTGTTCCCATTTTCCAGATAAGAGAAACCGAGGCACAGAGCAGTGAAGTCACCTGCCTAAGGTGGCACAGCTAGAAAGTCATGGAGCTGGGACTGACCCCAGGGGGAATGATCCCAAGAGTTCCTGGTTTCAACTGCGCCAACATAAGGAGAGGGTCGGGCAACATGACTTTCTACCGCTTCTGGCAGCCCAGAGAGCGCAGGGTTCTGAGCCTAAACCGGCCATCCTCCCGTGGGGGAGGGGAGGCTGAGGATCCGGTTGGCGGTGAACCCTGGACCAGGCCAGGCGGTTGCCATGGGGACGGCTGGGCGGAGGCGGCCAGCCGAGGCTGGTTGCCCCGAGGGGCAGTTCCGGGGAGCTCCCCCACTGGCAGGGAGTGGCCCGAGCTAGCACCTGGGGCCGCGTTTTCCTGGCAGACGGAGCCACAGTAATTCTCCCCTCTCAGGCAGGGGAGGCCACAAGCCCCCTGCAGCCGTCTGAGCCTCCTCCGACCTGAACTCAATCCCCCTCGAAGCCGCACTTATCTCCAGTTCATCTGCGTGAATTATTTACTGTGTCGGGCAGCCGCCCGCCTGCCTCCGCCCTCCCTGCCCCCGCGGCTTTTTCACATCCTGGTTTGCAGCAGTCCCTCTTCCTCCCGATCCAAGGAGCTCGACTGTCAGGCCTCAGGGGAACTTGGGGCAGGAGCTTCCCACCTTCGCAAGGCCTCACCTGGACGTCCTTGTCTGTGAACCAGAGGGAACACTGGATTGGGTCAGGAGTATTTGTTTAATTCTCCCAGCAATCCTGCCAATCAGGAACACCATATATTATACCCATTTCACATATGAAGAAGCTGAGGCCTATAGGATTTGAATAACCTGTCCACAATCAGGAAGGAGCCAGAAGTGGAAACAGCTCTTAACTCTTACCCACTCCTAAGCGGGATGCCGTGGTGCCTCCTCAGCCTGAGGGCCAGTCTTGCGCGCCAGTCACATCTGTGACGTGCCCTATGCACGGAGCAATGAGCCAGCCCCGTGTGCCTGGCCCTGTGCTGGGGTTCTGGGGACACACAGATGAGTCAGGCACAGCCCCTGCCCTCCAGCTGCTTCTGTCTGGAGTCGGGTGGGGGTAGGGGACAGATAGCAGGCAAGGACAGACACGTTCATGACTACTTATGTGGGAGGAGTTGGAGGGCTGGGCACAAAACAGCGAGTTCTGGGGCGGTGAGAGACCCTTCAGTGAGCAGGTGGGACTTAGGTTGGGCCTTGGATGGGGGTCGGGGTGGGGTTGGGAGCTCTTGGTGTGGGGAAGACCAGGAGCAGAGGGACGGAGGCTGGCAGGTTTGGGGTTTGCTTGAGAAAGGGCAGGTCCTCGGGGAGGGTGGTTGGAACAGGGCATTCGTGTTGGTGCCAGGGTTGGAGGACGAGGGGGCTTTGGGTCACATCCTGGGGGTTCTTGAAATGCGAGCTCAAGGGTCTGTTTAGAGCAGTGCTTCTCACGGGGTAGGGGAGCAATTTTGCCCTCCAGGGGACATTTGGCAACGTCTGGAGACCTTTGTGGTGGTGACAACATGGGGAGGAGGGTAGAGCTAGTGGCATCTCGTCGGTAGGGGAAAGGGACGCTGCTAAACATCTTATGGTGCCAGATTTATCCAGCCCCAAACGTGCCGAAGTTGAGAAATCCTGGTTTAGAACGTGTTTAAGAGCCTTTACGACGAACCAAAGTAAGATTTTGTGCAGGACACTTATCTTCTCATGCTTCAGTTTCCTCCTCCCTAAAATGGGCTGAGTATATTGGGTAACGTTTGAGGTAATAGCTGTCATCTTATGCGTACTGTGTGCTGGTCACACCCTAAGCACATTAAAGATATAACAATACCATAATAACATCATTCAATCCTTATAACCCAGTGATGAGTAATACTACTACTAACAATAAACTTTTCCAGGGCCACTTCTTAAGTGCCAGGCCCTGTACTAAGCTCTTTACAGATATTCATTTATTTAATCCTCGCAACACCTCCACGAGGTAGGCACTATTATAACCTCCATTGAACAGCTGGGGAAACAGAGGCACCAGAGGATGGAAGGACATTCTGAGGACAATGTCTGTCTTGTTTTCTGCTATCTCTCCAAGATCTAGAACAGAGTCTAAATAAATGTTGAGCAGGAAATACATAAACGCTTCACGAACCTCCTGCAATTGTGAAGAAACTGGGGCACAGAAAGGTTGAGGGTCTTGTTTGGAGAAACACAGCAGGATCTTTACTCCCTTGCCTTCCGGCCGAGGCCTCAAGAAAGCCGCTGGGAAGCTTCTTCTCTGGGCCACTGGTGGCTGGCTCTTCCACTGGAGCCTGGCTCTTCCGCTGCCAGGAAGGGAGCTTGTGTGGGGCATTTCTGAGACACCCAGAGGGCAAGAGCATCGGGGTCTCCCTAGAGTCCCAGCTGAGCCAGAAAGGACTGGCATCTTGGACTTTGACCAAACCTGGAGCTCGGTCTGCATGAGAATGTGTCTAGTGCCTGGGATTGGATTTGTCTGCTCTCCTGGTGAACGTGGAGAGATTTCCAGTTTAATCTGACCCTAGTTCCGACCTCAGGAGGGTGAGTACCTGCAGGGCTCTGGGAGAGTCAGACATGGTGCTAGATAATCTCCGAGTGGCTGTGCCGTCTGCAGGCTCCTTGCTCAAGGTGCACATCTCAGCCAGGCCTCAGAGCAGCCCGCAGAGGTAGCCGCACTATCCTCACCCGCGGACAGGTGTAGAGAAGTGCTAACTTACTTGTCCAGAGGCGACAGCGGAGAGGCTTTAAGCTCCGCCTCTCTGATGCCTATATCAACTTGAAGCCTAAACACACATTCATTCCACAAGGGGCCTCGGGTTTATTACTTTACTTTTCTGACCTTCATCTGTGAAATGGGACCATGAATCCAGGTCTCAGAGGATTGCTGGAAAGATGTAAAGGCGATAACAGTGAATACCCAGCGCCTAGTAGGTTCTTTCTCTGAACTTCCTGGGGATCCATCAAGTTTGAGCTTTGGGGTAGCCCTGGGGGGTGGAGTGGAGCCAGTAGTCGAGGAAGCGGGGGCCAAGGGTGGGCAGAGTCTTGGGAGGAGGCCTCTAAACACTGCCCTGTACTGCTCGATGAAGAACGGCCCCTCCCAACCGTCTCCCTGGGTCCCGTCCCCTGATTCTGTGCTGCCCTTAGGCTGTAAAGTGGGTGATGCTGCTTTCTGGGAGTGGGTTGTGCAGCCCCCTCCTCATTCCCTAAACAGTTAATGGATCAATGGCTGTTAAAAGAGCAGACGGGGGTGTGGTCTACCCTGCAAGCCTCCTGTCCTTCCACTTCTCCATAAACCCGCTACTCTCTGGCCACGCTGTTCTTTCCAGAATGTCATACTTTTTATGTCTCCGCACTTTTGCATATGCTGTTCTCTCAGCCTCCCACCCCTTTTCGTCTTGCCAAATCCTACTCATCCTCCAGGTTTCAGCTGAGTTGTTACCTCTTCCAGGAAGCCTTCCCTGAGGCCCTTCCACCTGAATTAGTTCCCTGACTTAGGCTCCTGCAGCCCTGATGCTTTCTGTCTGTCCAAGCACTCACCCCTCTGAGTGTCACAGCTGGTCAGTCCTCCGCCATCGGACTGTGTTTCCCTCTTGGGTGGCACTGGGGCTGTCTGGTTGGTCTCCATATCCCCAGGGCTTCACACAAATTCCTGGCACGTAGCAGCTCCTCAGGGAACATTGTCGAATTAATGTTGTAATAATAACAATCTCTTGCATATGTAGAGCTCTTTTTCAGTTTCAAAAGCCTTTTTATGGCAATTATGTCATCTGATCTTCACAGAGAACTTGTCATTTGCGGTAGGCAGGGTTCGCCCCGGAATTTCCGGTTTACAAGGAGGAAAGCGAGGCTGGAAGAGATTAGGTGTGTTACACAGGTGGCTGGTGGGACAGGTGCGCTGCCCACACTGTCTTGCCCAAGGCAAGTGTGGAAATGTAATATATTTGGTCCAGGGTGTAATATATTTGGCTCAGAGTTCTGATTCCAAGCTTTCCGCCTCAGGGGAGGGGGTGGAGAGTTGGGGGCTAGAAGTTGTTGCTTTCAAGTCCTGGTGAGGAGCTGGGGCCAGCTTTGTGTGGTGGTGATGGGCTGGGTGGGTGTAAACTTATTCTCTGGAAGGGAGAGAGTAGGAGGCAGTGGCTTTCTTTTGCAAAGGTTCGTTCACCACTGTGCTGGGGATGGTATAGAGCCCTGAAAATTCGGGAAAAAGGTATCCAAAATACGGGAATGACTAAGTAAACTGGAGTCCATCAACTTGGAATATTTAGCAACTATTAAAAATAATATTTCTGTGGTTCGTGCCTTGACATGGGAAAGCACGTATGTCATAATGCTCAAGGCAAAAAGGAGAACATAAATTGGACCTATGGTAGGAGAACAGTGTTGAGGAATGCTTTGAATTCCAGCTCTGCCCCTTAGTCCTGCAAACTCAGGCAACCTAACCTCTCTGTGCCTCAGTTTCCTCATCTGTAAAATAGGCATAATAATAGTCCAACCTGGTAGAGCTGTTGGGAGGATTAAATGAGTTAATAGATGTAAAGCACTTAAAACAATGCCTAGCATATATTGTGTTAAGATTTTGTTAGTCTCCTTTTAAATTTTTATTGGAGTATAGTTGATTTACAATGTTGTGTTAGTTTCAGGTGTACAGCAAAGTGAATCAGTTTTACATATACATATATCCACTCTTTTTTTTTTTTTTTTTTTAGATTCTTTTCCCGTATAGGCCAAAACAGAGTATTGAATAGAGTTCCCTGTGAAGATTTAGTTATTCTTATTAATTATTATTATCATCTCAGCTATGGAAAATATATATAAGAAAACATAAAAAGATGGAAGAAAAGGTCAATGGTGTTTTTTGCAGGGATGAGGTTACTGGATGATTTTTACTTTCTTTTTTTCCACTTCCCTAAATATTCCCTAAAATGTATTCTCTAAATATTTACAGTGGGGATGTATTACTTTTATTATCATGAGAGGATAAGCTATTTTCCCCCAAACCACAATAGTGGGGAGACAGACTCAGTAATACTTTCCTTTTGGACTCGGGAGGGGGGACCACAGGGAGTCACCTCCATAACTAACACTTGGGGTGCCCTGAGAACACACACATGTCAACATTTTTCTTCTGCTTGGGTCAGCAGCTCCCAGGTAATCTTTCCCCAAACAGATTAGGCTGACCCTTTTGTCTCTCATCTGCTTGTTTAATAATTTTATATGATGCCCATTGAAACAAAGAGCTGAGCTGTTTAAATACCCATAACCATAAGCTGTCACCACCTGATGACAATGAGAATTCCCTGGGCAGGGTGCATCAGAGACGAAATTAAATCATTCTGACCACCCCTGTCATCATCACACTCTCCCTCTATCCAGCGAGACAAGGGCATTCACAGTGAAGGAAACGCCAACTGCTGTGTAAGCTGATCCCGGCTCCGTCAGTTGGCTAGCCAGGCCGGCAGCCTGCCGGGGAGAGGACGGCCAGCTGGTCAGTAAATGACTCTGCTGAGCACACAGTAGGTGTTCAATAATTACTCCTCTTGGGGCTTCCCAGGTGGCGCAGTGGTTAAGAATCAGCCTACCAATGCAGGGGACACGGGTTCGAGCCCTGGTCCGGGAAGATCCCACATGCCGCGGAGCAACTACGCCCGTGTACCACAACTACTGAGTCTGTGCTCTAGAGCCCGTGAGCCACAACTACTGAGCCCACAAGCCACAACTACTGAAGCCCGTGCACCTAGAGCCCATGCTCCACAACAAGAGAAACCACCGCAATGAGAAGCCCGCGCATCGCAGCGAAGAGTAGCCCCTGCTCGCTGCAACTAGAGAAAGCCCACGTGCAGCAATGAAGACCCAACGCGGCCAAAAATAAAATAAATAAATTTATTAAAAAAAAATAATAATTACTCCTCATCAAATTCAATTGGAATTTTGTTAGGTCTGGCTGATGTGCGTGACTCTATCCTAGGCACTGTCATGTGTCCTGGTGGGGAGAGGGGTGCATAAGGATGGTCTTCACCTTTAAGGAGTAAAGGCACATAGGTCCTTTTAGTTTCTTCTACTAAGAATTGCATGAGTTCTAGGCTTTTGGGATGGTGGTCCCTGACCTAGAGGGTCTATGCTAGACCTTGATTTAATTTTTCTCCTGAGCCTTCTTGGGATAAGGGTTTATGTGACCATGATAACCATCATTGCAACATCTTGCCAGCTCTCACATCCCCATCCCCCTATTTTTCATTCATCCATCCATCTATCCAATATGCATCTATCCAACCGTCCATATGTCCATCTAGCTATCCATCCAACCATCCAACCATCCAACCATCCATGCATCCATTGTGAAGCTATCTAATGGTGGATGAATAATTAGATTCTAGCGTCAGGGTTTTAAATCTGCTTGTGGTCTGGGAGGCAGAGAGATGACCAGACCCTGAGGTGACAGGGCAAGTTCAAGGTTCTGTGAGTGCAGAGAGGAGAATTCTGACACCCAACTGGAGCCTCAGGGGGAGACTGTGTGTTGGGCACCATTGTTGCAGTTACCATCACCACTGGGATTCCTCTGACCAGTGGTGGAATCATTGGCAAAGGTGACCTGTAAACCTCGGCATGGTCCCTGGCATGCCTCCTCCTCCCTGGCACCC
This sequence comes from Balaenoptera ricei, assembly GCF_028023285.1. NCBI lineage: Eukaryota > Metazoa > Chordata > Mammalia > Artiodactyla > Balaenopteridae > Balaenoptera > Balaenoptera ricei. The sequence continues at coordinate 15,710,555 of NC_082639.1, read as the reverse complement.
TGACCCTTGCCCCACCCCCTGGCCCCTATTACCTACTCTGCTGCCTTTCCTGGCCCTGTTCTCCACTCTCCCCTGACTCCTCTATCCCTACCCACTACCTGTCAAATGCACCTGTCCCCAGAGCCCTGAATCTTGCTGGATGACAACTAATTAGGTTGCTAAGCTTGTGTAAATGGGCCAATGGGTGTTACCATGTTCCAGCGACACCCTCCCTGGAACCATTTGTCATCACCATCGTGATCTATTATGTGCGTTTGCTGTGCACTATGAAACACCTATGGTGAACATTGTGCATTTTTCAGCACCAACTGTGTGTAATTATCATGTATTTTGAGCACTGAATGTGAGCATTGACTCCATGATTGAACATCTCATGTGGGCCTTTATTGTGAATTTCGACTGGGTTTAGATTTCAGCTTTCTTCAAAAAATAGCATGTTGGAGTAAGGAGGAGGAGGTCCTAGTCAGACAGACCTGAGTTCAAATCTCATAAAACCTCTTGCTAGCTCTTGGGTAAGTCATTTGATATCAGAGGAAAACAAACAAGAGTTTAATAACATGTATACCTCCTGTATACATGGGAGATACCCAGGAAAACTGAGTAACTTCCTTTTCCTTGGGTTTTGTTTTTTTTTTAAATAAATTTCTTTCTTTATTTTTGGCTGCGTTGGGTCTTCATTGCTGCGCGTGGGCTTTCTCTAGTTGCGGCAAGAGGAGGCTACTCTTCATTGCAGTGCAGCGGGCTTCTTATTGCGGTGGCTTCTCTTCCTGCTGAGCACTGGCTCTTGGTGCGTGGGCTTCAGTATCTGTGGTGCATGGGCTCAGTAGTTGTGGCATGCGGGCTCTAGAGCGCAGGCTCATAGTTGTGGTGCATGGGCTTAGTTGCTCCGTGGCCTGTGGGATCTTCCCGGACCAGGGCTCGAACCCGCGTACCCTGCATTGGCAGGCAGATTCTTAACCACTGACCACCAGGGAAGTCCCGAGGCAGGCGGATTCTTAACCACTGCGCCACCAGGGAAGTCCCCTTTCCTCGGGTTTTGCATCAGCAAAAAAGACAGTCCTCTTGGAGTGAGATCCCTTGGAGAGGCCTTGCCCCCCATGTGCTAATCCATCTATACGTTCATTCAGTGCATGTCTATTAAGTCCTACCATGTGCTGAGCCCTGTGCATGAGATAGGGTGTCATGGGTGACAGGGATGGCCCTGAGCTTGGATGCATCTGATGAGTGGTTTTAGACATTCCTCCCCCCTTCCTAAGGGTCTGTTCCCAAGACTCAGTAGGGTTAGGGTCAATGGTGTGGCTTGGGACTGATACTTGATAATACAATAAAAAGCATAAATTTGCACTTGGACACACCCACCTGATGCTTCTGGGTTCGAATACTGTGTCAAAATGTCAGACCTTTGGCAGACCATTGGAAATGGGGTGATCGGGAGAGTCGTTGCAAATGGGAGATACTACAGATTTGAGATTATGATCTTGGAGGCAATGGGTCAGATGATGGGGGTGGGTGTTACTGGGCTGGGTGCTGGGGGATGTATAGGGAGAAGCGTGGGGGAAGAGGAGAAGAGAGGAGGGGACAGAGGAGAGAGCCCTGGGAGTAGTCCCTTGAAAAGACTGGGAGGCCAAAAGAGGCCTGTTCTGAGAGATGGGATGAGAGCTTGAGGAAAGAGTGCTGGTGATAGTGATCTCCTCTCAGAGGAGATCCAGCGCCTGGTGGTACCTGGGCATTCATGGCCTTGCGTATGGTCACCTCTATGACCCTGAGGCAGGAAGCAGGACGTAGGAAGTTGGGAGCTAGAAGAGAGGGGGCGGGGCCGTGGGGCACCTGGGCCATTCTTTGGAGGAGGTGGGCAGTGAGAGGGAGGGGGTGCTCTTGGGGTGGGGGACAACTTTTGTTGGGATGCAGTTGGAGGTAGAGGGAGGGGTCTCCTTAGTGCTGTGCATATACTCGGTGTGGACACAGTGTTGGCCGGTCACCTTTTTATGTCAACGGTGCCTTTGTCTCATTCACCAAGTCCTGCCAGCTAACGGCAGCTAGTCTGTCCCTCAGTAACTACTAAGCACCTGTTATGTGCCAGATTCTGTTCCACATAATGGAGGACAGCTGTGAGAAAGTGGACAGGATCCTAGCCTTCAAGGCTCTTCCCCTCTAGGGTGGTGAGAAAGACAGTGACCCTATTATCACTCAACTAGCTTTCAGCGCTGATGAGATAAAATGGAGATAATAGCCATCGGGCTTAAATCAGAGCAGCAGCATGTTACTAATGGTACAGAATAAGGCTTTATAATAGGGGTTAGACCTTAGCCAAGTGGGAACATGCGGGGCCATCTGTGTGGGCTGCTCCTCTGCTTCTGGGGTCCCGCCTGGGGGTCGGCCAGGCTGGCGGTCGGGAAGGAGAACAAGGACAGACTGGAACCCACATCTGTCTCCCCCACCTCCCACCTTGATGCCGGGGAGACCTCCCGGATGAGGTGGCCCCCTTCACCATGGAGCTGCACACATACTTGTTCCAGGACTCGGAGAAGTTGAAGGCAGCGATCGGGGGAGCCAGAGGGGCCGCAGGATCAAGGGCCTCTCTTTGCCAACAAGGTGAGCTGTAGATCAGCGACAAGGGTGTACCCGGCCCCGACCTTCAGACGGTGATATAAACATACAGCTGCTGGCGCTTCGCTCTTGCCTTCCAAATCCCGTGCAGGATGTCTCTTGCTCCCCACATCACCCCAGCACCATCCAGGGGAGGGAATTTTGGGAGAGGTCATGTCAACTCAGTCGCGCTGAGTTCCACGGACACAGCGCAAAGCTAGCCCAGAGATGAAGGGGGACGATGTGGTAGAGACGACAGGGGCGGGGTTTCTTTACACCAGTGGGCGGGGAAAGCCCCTCTGAGGAGGTGGCATTTGTGACAAGACCTGGGGGAGAGAGCTTGGCACGTTCCAGGGACAGGGAGAAGGACAGGGCAGCTGGGGCTGGAGATGAGGGGAGAGTCTGAGATGAGCCGAGAGCTGCCATAGTGGGCAGAGCCTTGCAGGCCATGGTGGATCTGATTCTGGGCTCTGTGGGAAGAGGTTTAAGCAGGGCAGCAACGTGGCATGGTTTCAGCTTTTGAACGCTCACTCATGCTGCTGGATGGAAGAGGGGCTTTGGGGGGTGGGGTGGGAAATACTGGGAGTGGGGGGCAGATGGGGGGCTGATACTACAGTGCTCTAAAGAGGAGATGATGCATATGCACACTACTATATATAAAATAGATAACTAATGAGAACCTACTGTATAGCACGGGGAGCTCTACTCAATGCTCTGTGGTGACCTAAATGGGAAGGAAATCCCAAAAAGAGGGGTTATATGTATACATATAGTTGATTCACTTTGCTGTACAGCAGAAACTAACACAACATTGTAAAGCAACTATACTCCAATAAAAATTAATAAAAAAAGAAATATTTAAGAAGAAAATATTTACACAAACTGCGAAAGAAAGAAAGATGATGACAGCTGAAACCGGGGTGCTGGCTGTGAGAAGAGAGAGAGGTAGTTAGATTCTGGGTCTAATTTGGGGATGGAGGTAGGATGGAAGTGGGTTTTTGATGAAGGGTAGGGAGGCATTAAGGTCCTCAAGAATAACAGTCATTATCCTGAGCTCCTTTCGTCTTTGCCTCTGAGAAAGGCTGTCTTTTCGCTAGTGGCTTCTTTGCTCGTGGCCCCTGCCCTCAATGGCCATGAGAATCCATCCCCTGTTTCCCCTCCTCTCTCCTTCCCGCAACGTGCAGGGCTGCCCCCGCCCGCATCTCATCCTCCCCCCCTTGGCGGGTCTCTGCCTTTGGGCTCCAGACTGCTGTCAGCACCGCAGCCTCCTGTGCCTTTAAGATGGGGAGAGAAGGGCCAGCTGAAATCTATCTCATCAAAGTCCTGCCTTAATGAGAGGCAGAGAGAGAAGATAATAGAAGCAAGAACTAGCCTGGGGGGGGGGGGAAAGAAAAGATTTTTATCCTCCCAACCCTGCAAGTTCCCCTCTGGCTCTGAGAAGACTCAAAAGATTTCTCTCGGAACATGAGTAATACCCGGCAAAAACGCTGCCCTCGAAGCAGAGGGAGAAGATGGAATGATTCTGTGTTTGATTAGAATTTATTTCCAACCTGCAGCCTCCCTGGTGCCAACCTCCCACACTCCCCTCCCCTGCAGAGCTTGGCGGCCAGAGAAACAAGGCAAGGAAGGAGAAGGGAGAGCGGGGAAGAATCTCTTGGCTCTGGAGAACTTCCCGGGACAGGGAGAGGCGAGGTGTCCTCCACTTGCTGCCTGTAGAGAGAGTGGCCAACGGGGCTGCTGGTCTAATAAGACTGTGAAAAAGAGCCACTTGGCCTTCCTGGGGTCCAGGGAGGGATGGTTGACTGGAGCAGCCAGTCAGGCTGGGCTACTAGCTTGCTGTGTGATCTTGGGGAGCTCAAACACCCTCTCTGGTCTCAGTTTCCTAATCTGTTTTCAACAAGTTCTTAAGGGCCTTAGTGGCTATGATTTTAGAACAATTGCAACATGCCTGTCTGGGAGCCAGTTTGGTTCTCACTGGGTTGGGTCCAGGGAGGTTCCCTAGATGACAGATTGGGGAGTGATATGGGGCAGGGAGGAGGGGCCAGGACAAGTCTGGAGTATTGAGACTTTGGGGCGAGGGCTCTCTCCTTTTTTGGGTCGTCTCTAGGGAACTAGGTAAATCTTACCAAGTGACTCTCCTTCCTCCATCATTCATTCATTCATTCATCCATTCACCATTTATTCACCACAGGCTACATGCTCGATGTTGTGCTACATGCGGTTAACAAGACACAGTCCCCGACCTCACAAGGCTGTCAATATAGTGGGGGAAGGGCAAGCACAAGGTGCTGGGGACACTGAGGAAAGTCCCCTGACCTGGGCTTTGGAGGTCACAGGCTTCCTGGGGAAGCTGACATCTAAGCTGGGACCCAAAGAGGGAATGGGAGGAAGGCAGGAGAAGAGCTGGGTAAGGGGAGCACCAGGAAGAGGGAAGGGGTAGCAGAGGCACAGGGTGAGAACAAGCAGGGTAAATGGGGCGATAGAAACAGGCTGGTGTGACAGGAAGGGGGGCGGGGGTGGGGCAGGCATGGGTTCAGATTTCACTCTGGGGCCTTGGGGGCCGTGGGGGGCTCTCAGCAGCATGTCTCCAGGAAGGCATCCGGCCAAGCACATTTCATGTGCGCATGAGAAGACATGGGGGTGGATTTATGACTCTCGGGTCTTTCAAAGCCCCACCCTCTGGGGCTTCCTTCTCTCACCCTGGAAGTGGACAGTTACGGTTGAAACACACGTGAGAGGGAACCAGACTTTTTTTTTTTTAATTTTTAAAAAATTTTATTTATTTGTTTTTTTTGCTGCATCGGGTCTTCGTTGCTGCGCGCGGGCTTTCTCTAGTTGCGGCGAGCGGGGGGCTACTCTTCATTGCAGTGCGCAGGCTTCTCATTGCGGTGGCTTCTCTTGTTGTGGAGCACGGGCTCTAGGCACGCGGGCTTCAGTAGTTGTGGCTCGCAGGCTCTAGAGCGCAGGCTCAGTAGTTGTGGCGCACGGGCTTAGTTTGCTCCGCGGCATGTGGGATCCTCCCTGGCCAGGGCTGGAACCCGTGTCCCCTGCATTGGCAGGTGGATTCGTAACCACTGCGCCACCAGAATCCCCAACCAGACTTCTTTAGCATGGATATAGCGCTTCAGTGGGTAAAGGCTTTGGAGAGACGGACTTCGGCTCCATCACGGAGTCTCTCAGTGCTGGATCTGGCAGCCCATGGCGCAGGTAGGTGGCTATCTGTCCAGCTCTGGAAGGAAGGGTGATTGGGATGGACAGACTTCATCTTGGAGTAAAGAGCCATGAGCCCTGGAATGAGCACAGACAAATCTGGTTTCCCAATATTGGCTCTGCATGCACAAGCTGTGCATCCTTGAGTAAGTCACTATACTTCTCTGAGCCTCAGTTTCCTTATTTGTAAAATGATATTAATAGCATCCACTTCCCAGGGTGGTTTGGAGGGTTAAACAAGATGATGATGGTGGTGGTGGTGGTCATAATGACATTGATGATGATGACAATGATATTAACGGATAATGTTTATTGAGTCCTAAAATCTTTTAGTGGATGTTGCAATGCACAGTTGAGGTTTCCCCTTCAGGACCAAGATACTCATCTCCCAGTTTCCAGGAGCGTTGCCGGCCGAAAGCTCACTGCTGAGTGCCTCCTTGGAACTGCCCTCAGCCCAAGTCAAGGTCACACCTGTTCCCGGAGCACGGTGCCCTGGCCTCAGTGTGTGAGAACTCAAAGGGTGATCCCTGCCCCAGAGCTCCAGATTGCGGCAACTGCAGAGCATGTCGTCTTCTCCCTCTGCCCAGTCCTGCTTCCCGCACCCCCTCACAGTTGCTTTCCCAAGAGCCTTCCCTGACAAATCTCCTGCATCCAAATCTTCATCTTAGAGACAGTTTCTCAGGAGTCAGATGTGGGACAGCCCTTTGCCTGTACTGTCTCATGTCATCCTCTCAATAGCCCTTTGCAGGAGATACCACGATTAAACTATTCGAACAAAGAAGGAAACTGGAGTAAAGAGATGAAATCTCTGCTTGCAGCCGCACAGATAGTGAGTGGCAGAACTTGGACTTGAACACAGGGTACCTGACCCCTCAGCACGGCTTCTAACCATCCTCTGGAGGCTTGCCCATCACAGGCGGCCAGCAAAGGGCAGTAAGTGGTTAACACCCGTTTCCGTGGGGTTGGCTCTGGACCTTTGGCACTTGCTTTAAGGACCGCCCCCCAGCCCCTCTCCCCTCCCCATTTTGCCCACAGCCCAGATAGTAGCAGCAGCAGCCTTCATGAGCCTGCCTGCGTGCCTGTATCACGGTCGAAAACACCACCTCCCTCGGCCACCCACTCCCTAGCTGCCGATATAACACCGTTGTTACCACCACCAGGGTGGGTGTCTTTGCCTGCGCCGCCTCACATGTGGTTCATGCCTCTGGGGAAGCTGCTGGGAGGAGAGATGTGGAACCTGATCTTGCCTTACCCCGAGATCTGAGACCCCAGAGGACTGACCGCGCATGGACCTGTGATGAGCAGTATACTGGTCGGGCGGAGACCTGGCTCTAGTCCCTGGACCCCCACTGACTCAGGAGGGGTCCTTGTGCTTTTTGGGCCTTGGTTCCCCACCCAGAGATGGACAGTGGATGCCCAAGATGGGCAGTAGACCTCCAAGATGGACAGTGGACCTCCAAGCTGGGCAGTGGACCTCCAAGATGGACAGTGGACCTCCAAGATGGGCAGTGGACCTCCAAGATGGGCAGTGGGACCTCCAAGATGGGCAGTGGACCTCCAAGTGAACTGGTGTGACGCAACGGTCCTCCACGTGGATGCCCCACGACTTCTGCCTCTTCCTCCCTCCCTCCCTCTGAATGACTAGAAAGCCATCTCCTTATTCACCGGTGTAGAGCTTTACGGTTCAACACCTTCACAGAAACGGTCACACTGGAACCTCACAGCACCGCTGAGAGGCTGGATGACGGCCTTCTCTTGTCAGATGATAAACAGGGGCTCAGAGAGGGGCAGCGACTTGCCTCAGGCCATTTGATCTTTTGAAATTTCTTGATATTCTCTCATTTTTAACCTACAAATAAATGAAATATATGTTGCCTAACGTGAGACCTGAGAGCTTAGAAGTCATCCCGTCAGATCCTTTTGTTTGACAGATGGGGACCCGAGGTGTCCCTCCACCCCCCCGGGTTGCACAGCGACCAGTGGCAGAGCTTCAGCCAGGACCGAGTCTGGGGCTAGTTCGATGACCCTTAGTTGGGTATTTTTCAAATTTCCTGCCATAAATTATTTCTCTTTTAAGCCTAAAACCTAAACCACTAATAGGAAGGCACACACCGCACAGACTTGTGGACATTTGGCCCCTGTTTCTGATTGCCTGTTCGGGAGGGGTGGGTGCTGGGCGGACCTCTCACTGCGATGATTGGGCCTGCTTCACCTTGTAACACGCAGCTGCGGGCGTGCGGGCGTGCACGGTGGAGGTGGCTTCGTGTATTTACTTTCCTATCATGGTGGCCCAGGTGGCCCAGGGAGGAGGTGAGGCCGAGCAGCAGGGACAAAGAAATGTGTGTGTTCTGGCAAATTTGGGGAATTAACTCTGAGGTTGTTCCCGGGAGAAAATGATGTTTTGAATTGGGAGTTATTATACATTTGAGCTCACTGCCTTTTAAAGAACACCTTTAACTGTCCTGTTTACAGATTTATTTATACCTGGCTCAGTTTGAAAAAGAATCTGAAGGGGCAGATTATTTAATAAGATTGTATCTTAAGGGCAGAAACTACCCCCATTATCTCTCCTCTCCTGACAGGCTAACTCCTGGTTTCCCCCAACCCTTGCCCTCCCCTAGCTGGATTTTCTGCCTCTCTCTGTTGTAATAATCTATTTCTGTGTCTTTGTTTTCCACTGAACTATGAGCTCAGTGAGGACAGAAAATATGTATTACACACTTCAGTATCTCATCCAACTACCTATCCATCCATCCAATAAGCAAACAGGCATCCAACCATCCATCCATCCCCCACCTATCTATCCAACACCTATCCATCCATCCATCCATCCATCCAACAAGCAGACATCATCCATCCATCCATGCATCCGTGCATCGCTATAATCATCCATTTGTGTAACGATCCATCTATCCATCATCCATCCGTTTATGTATCCATCCATATATCCATGCAACTGTCCATCTATTCTTTCAAAACCCAAGAGAGTTGCACAACTCAAGCCAAACCGGATGAACTACAAGCAATCATCCTTTACCCAGTGCTCATTTTGTTCCAAGCACTGTGTTAAGCGTAGCACATATATGAACTGAGTAAATGAAACTAAAATCTCCTCAAGACTCCATGAGGTAGTATTATTATTATTATTTTTAAAATAAATTTATTTATTTATTTATTTATTTATTTTTGGCTGTGTTGGGTCTTCGTTTCTGTGCGAGGGCTTTCTCTAGTTGCGGCGAGCGGGGGCCACTCTTCATTGTGGTGCACGGGCCTCTCACTATCGCGGCCTCTCTTGTTGAGGAGCACAGGCTCCAGACGCGCAGGCTCAGTAGTTGTGGCTCATGGGCCCAGTTGCTCCGCGGCATATGGGATCTTCCCAGACCAGGGCTCGAACCCGTGTCCCATGCATTGGCAGGCAGATTCTCAACCACTGCGCCATCAGGGAAGCCCAGTATTATTTTTTATAAAGTTATTTATTTATTTATTTTTGGCTGCGTTGGGTCTTCATTGCTGTGCACTGGATTTCTCTAGTTGCGGTGTATGGGCCTCTCATTGTGGTGGCTTCTCTTATTGTGGTGGCTTCTCTTGTTGCGGAGCACAGGCTCTAGTTGCACGGGCTTCAGTAGTTGTGGCTTGTGGGCTCAGTAGTTATGGCTTGCGGGCTCTAGAGTGCAGGCTCAGTAGTTGTGGTGCATGGGTTTAGTTGCTCTGCGGCATGTGGGATCTTCCCGGACCAGGGCTCGAATCTGTATCCCCTACGTTGGCAGGCGGATTCTTAACCACTGCACCACCAGGGAATTCCCGAGGTAGTATTATTATCATGGTATTTCAGATGAGGAAAGTAAGATGGAGAGAATTTTAGTAACTTGCCCAAGGTCACATGGTTGGTCAGCGTCAGAGAGAGGCCATGATCTTTTGCTTCACCATGGTGGGAAGTATTCCTGGGGGAATGATTTAAGCTGACTTGTACATCCTCCCCGAAACATCTTAACCTCTCTCGCCCCCAGTCTTCATCTCTACAAGCTCTGGCTAGCTCCCCCTCCTTTCCCCCATTCCCTCCTCGTAAGGACAGAGGTTACTGCTCTTAATCCCTGAGGAGAGAGGGAAAGAGTGAGAAAGGCCTGAGGGGCATTCCGTCTGGGCCAGGTCAGAGGTGAGGAGGAAAACAAACTCTCCACAGGCAGCCCGAGCCCTCTTCTTCCCTCCCCTCCCCTGGGGAGGATGAGAGCAGCGTGAGGTGTACAGCTCTGCTGTGAGTGGGCAGTGATGAGTCAGTGTGTCTAGAGGGCCAGGGAGGGCCAATCAATGCTAAAAGCATTCAGCCCCAGAAATCCTTGGGGCTTTGGGGAAAGGCAGTACGGCTGTTCCAAGTTCACGGGAAGCCAAATGGAATTCACAGAGAGGACTCCTCCTGAGCCTGAGGGGGTTCTCCCCCTGATGCTGTCCCGGCACCTTAAATTCCCCAGGTCCAGAACTAAACCCATTTCCCTTCTGCGTCATCTCCTCCACCTGCTTTTCGCTGCCCTTCTCTCTTGCTCTGGAAATGACAGCGCCACCTAATCCTTTTGTCTGCCTGTTCCACTTTTCTTTCCCCGTTTCCTTAGGTAACAGCTCCCCTTTCTTGGGATAATAGTTCCTCTCCCATTTTAGTTCTAACGGGCCCAGCCCATCAGCGTTCTACCCATTCTTGTTGTGGGGACAGGAAACATCCTGATTAGGCCAGTCATATTTGCCCAGACCTCAGGCCACAACACCAAGTGCAGAGATGGACATGTGACCAAGCCTGACCAATCAGAGCTCTTCCTTGGGATTTTTCTAACTGGAGCTGGTAGGGAACATGTCTTTTCCCAGATGGTGACAAGGCTTTAAAGATAAGAGTCCTGAGCTCTTTGTAGTTGGATAGAGAGTGGCACCAAGACACTGAGAAGAAGAGGGCATCCTGGAAGCACCTGAGGCCCAGGTTCCAGCTGCTCCTGAAGTCAGCTCCACTTCTGACTTCCCCTCAGTTGGTTTTCAGGGCAGGAGTGAAGGCGGTGGATAATACATTTGCCGTTTTCCCTCGTGGTGTGATTCTGTTTCTGTCACTTGCCGTCCAAGAATCCTGGTGATCACATTGCTCAAACCAGCAACTCAAGTATCTTCCTTGGTTCAGCGCTTCCCTTTACCTCCTCATCCAATCAAAACCAAATTTCTTAAACTCTACCTTCTGATGAGTTCTCACCTCTGTTCACTTCTCTCCATCCCTACAGCCTCCTGGATTATTTGTGACTCTTTCTGGGTCTAGGCTTACCTCCTCCAATCTCTCACTTTAGCCAGAGTAATCTTTATAGCACACTAGTCTGACCTGGTTCTTCCATAGCTATAAACCCTTCAACAGCTCCCCCATTACTCCCAAGATAAAGTCTTAGCTTTAAAAAAAATACTTTTTATTTTGAAATAATTTTCTATTTATAGGAGAGGTGTAAAGATATTACAGAGAGTTTCCGTGTATCCTTTACTCATTTTCTTCTAATGTTAACATCTCATATAACCAGGGTATGTTTGTTAAATGCAAGAAATTAACATTGGGACAACTCTATTAACTAAATTACAGACTTCGTTTGGATTTCACCAGTTTTTCCAGTATCGTCCTTTTTCTGTTGCAGGCTCTGGTCCAGGATACCTGGAAGTCCTAGCTTTTAAACAGGGCATTGGAAGCCTTTTGTGATCTTGGCCTCTGTTTACTTCCAAGCCCATCTCTAACCCCTCACCCCACCCATTTCTGCTCAGGCCACCCTGAATTACCTGCATTTCCTCCAAGGGGCCAGGCCTTTGCTATTCCCTGTCTATCTGAGGAGCCCCATTTCCCTTTCTTGACCTCACACTTATTCACCTTTTAAGCTTCTATTAGGTCAGCTCACCTAGGAAGCCTTCTTGACCAAACCCAGCTGACCCCTGGACTTCTCCAGCTGCTCTGTGCTCTTGCCATCCCTGTACTCTTTATCCCAGATTTTGATGATCTGTTTCCTTGTCCTCCCCATTGGGTTGAAGAACCCTGGGGCCAGTGCCCTGCTTTATTTTTCCCTGTAGGAACTCAATGAATGCTTGCAAAATGGATGAAGTTAGGAAAAAGTCAATACCCACACAAGTGTCAGCGATAGCTCAGAGAGAGAAATCTGCTGGCCAGGGTAGCCTTCTTGACTTGATTCTTGCAAAATGAACTAGTAAACTCACAATTATTGAGCACAGACTATGTGCCAGACACTACTCTAAGCACTTTACACATACTAATCGAATTCTCACAAAAACTCTGTGACGTATGTACCATTTTTCTCCCCATTTGACAGATGAAGGAATAGAGGTGAAGCAACTCATCAAGATGTGTAGTTATTAGAGGTAGAGCTGGAATATACCCTGAACTGCTTCTTCTTTGCTAGAGTTTGGTGTGTGTATATGGCCTATGGAGAGGGGTAGGAGGTAGAATTCCAGGCCAGGGCAACTGGTAAACCAAAAACAGTTTGGAAGGTAAGCATGGACGGTAAGCATGACCCAGGTTCTTGAAGAGTTTCCATTGTGGGGGGATGTGTTGTTGGTTACCCCTGAGGGTGACAGATGGGGGGACAGCTGTTTGGAGATGTGGACCTGGAGGAGGGGAGGGACTGCATGCTGGTGGCAGAGGCCACTGATGCTCTCTGGAGTGTAAGTTGGCCAGAAGCTAATTAATGAGAATGTTCTGAGGACTTGGAGCAACCCAAGAGGAGAATGTCTCAAGGAAGGAAGAACTCAGAGGCCCAGAGACAGCAGAGCCATCTGGGCCAGGGTGGGCGTGGAGTCAGGAAGAACCTGCTAAATTCCTGCGAGATGGATGCCGTCATTCAGCTGGGCACCTGCAAACTACCACCGTGTTTATCATTGATAGCCTGGGATTTCCTCCGGCTGAGTTGAATAGCTTTGTACCCTAAATGGAGGTGCACCTCCCCACATGAGTAATAGCTACTATTTGTGCAGTGTTTATGGAAAGGCCTTTTCTACTCTGTTGTTTTCAATTCATCCTTCCAATGCCCAAACAAGGTGGGCATCATTTCCATGTCCTGGTTATAGATTAAGAAATGGAGACTTAGGAGGAAGATGACTTGCCTGAGGTCAGACAGATAGAAAGGGACATAAAAAACGTTGCATGAATGAATAAATAAGAACTGAAACCAGGACTCTTTGAGTCTGGTTTCTGTTCCTTTTCTATAACCTTTGAGAAAGGGTATTTTGTGCCTAAAACTGGAGCGCCTGGCACATTGATGAGGGTTCAATAAAGAGTTGTTGAATGGAGGAATGAAAGTAGTATCAGAAAGAAATAGAAAAAAAGACCCTAATAACATAAAAAACCTACGATCAGTTTGTAACTGGCATAATGCGCCTAGTACCTCATTCAATCAATTCTCACCACAACTTAGCTGACAAGAGGATTACTCTCTCCATTTCGCAGGGGAAGGAAGGAGACTCAAGGAATTAGGCGACTTGGTGTGGGATCTCAGAGCCAGTGAGCTGTATAGACAGAACTAGAGCCCAGGGCTGATGTGGATTAGTTGTGCCATTAGATGGTCACCTACCCACACAAACACACAGACACACACTAAGATACATATATACACGTACTCACACACAAACATGCCCACAGACACACCCGGACACGCACAGACAGACACAGGTACGCACACAGATACACAGACACAGAAAGACAAAGATGCACAGAGATACAAAGACATAGAAAGAGAAAGATGCACAGAGATACACAGACACACCTAGACACACACACAGATACACACAGACACACACTCACAAGTTGTGGTCTTTGGAGAAGATTCCCTGATGCCTTGGCTAGTGTCTCTACGTGAGTAAATCTTGGGGAACCTTCTTTTTGGGTGTTCCCTGGCTGGTTGCATATTTAATCTCTCCAAAGAGTACACAGAACCAAGCTTTCTGGAGAGGCAGAATCTCCCTTCTCCCACTCACTTCTAGCTTTTCTGAGTGGAGGATGGAAAATCCAACTGGGAAGGCGCCGGAGGAAGGCGAGAGTGATGAAATCACGGGGAACTGGGAAGCTGTTCCCCACTGGAGTCAACTGCTTTGCATAGGCTTTGATTCTCTCTAAAAAGGGCGGGTGGTATCACTCTAGCTGGCTGGGCTGTGGGGCTCCTGGTGCTCAGGGGCAGTCAGCGCCCTTTCCTATGCAATATTACCACCTTCTAACCTCCATTGACACCGTAGGAAGCCTTACATTCTCTGTGGAAGCAGAAAGAGCCCTGGGTTTGGAGTCAGTACAGTTTCAAATCAAGCTCCACCCCTTTCTGACTGTGTAACTTTGGACAACTCGGAGCCTCACTTTTCCCTTCTGTAAAAGGGGGCAGTAGTACCTCCCTCATAGGCTATGGGGAGGATTAACCAAGGTCATTTCTGTGAAATGCCCAGTATTGAGCCTGGCCCAGAACAGATGCTCAGTCAATGGTGAGCATTGACTTCTCCCACCAAATACCCTTTCCTTCCCCTTTCAGTGTGGCTGGTTCCTTGACAGTCACATTGGGGTCATGGTCATCTTCCCATCTCCTGGTCGAGGCCCTGGCACATAGTAGATGATCCACAGATACGTGTTAAATGAATCTTTCCAAAATCCGGGTCTGCTCTTGACTCGCCTGTGTCCCCAGACTCATCAGTGGATATTCATGTCCTTCAGAAGAGCAGGCTAAGCTCCTCAGCCTGGCATTTGAAACCTCTTGTGATCTGACCCCAGAGTCACCACCCCCCAGTGCTGCCCTTAGCTCTTAGACCTGGGGCCACTCTCCAGGACCTGTGCTTCGTGTATTTCTTTTCTTGGCTGCGCCACAGAGCTTGTGGGACCTTAGTTCCCTGACCAGGGATCAAACCCAGGCCCCGGCAGTGAAAGCACCGAGTCCTAACCACTGGACTGCTAGGGAAGTCCCTCCAGGACCTGTGCTTTAGAAGGTCTGGATCTGGCTTTCCTCTGGCCCAGCCCATCTCCATGGGGCAAGCAGTCTGCAAGCTAAGGGGGCGTGTCCACCCAGAAGCCACACCTCCTCCTCTGGACTATGCTTTGGGACCCAGGCCCCCCAATTCCCTGCACGAATGGCCCTGAGTTTGCTTCCAGGAGCTGCATGGGCTTCTTCCCTGGGTCATCCCCCTGTAGTTGGATGCACTTGGTGTGTGTGTCCCTAAGTCTAAGCGATAACCAGAGGGTGGCCCCTTGTCAGACCTGTGGATGGTGTTTGGCCGTGTTCACGTGAGGCTCCACCTGTGCGTGTGAGGCCCTTGCAGAGTGAGATGGGACCTGTGTCGCACAGAGAAGCGGGACAGCGATACTCCTGCACAGATCTCCACTTGGGTGGGTCTAGTACCCCCACCGTTCCTACCTCCCTGCAGGAAAGAGGGTGCTTAGGTGTGGAAGCAGGGAGGTGTGAGTGTGGGTTTGGAGGCCTCTGCGTCGGGCACTCTCCTGCTCTCCGGGCCTGGAGCTGTGCTACCTGTTGGCACCACCTCTGGGCAGGGCTGGGCTGTTCTGTCCAGGGAGAGGGAATGTCCATACTCAGGGGACAAGGTGGCCGTGAGTGATGCCAGGAGGTCCCGAGGAGGTGCTCCCTGGCCCTGGCTTGGGACTATACTGCCACCTGTGTCTCTAGTCTAATTTTTGGCTGATGAAGTAGGGCCACTGCAGAAAGGGGACAAGGAGTGCAGGGACAGTGGGGACCCCAAACCCCATCCAGGGCCAGGGCCTGCTGAGTGGTTATCGGGTGGGTACCAGGAGCAGCCCTAGCGAGGGGCTCAGCCAGGTCACAACTGCCCCCAGCCGGGCTTTATTTGCCAGGTTAGAGAGAGCCTGGCCTCCAAGAGGTGCAGACTCAGTCCTCAAGTAGACTCAAGGCAAGGGAATGGCTTGAACAAGGGAAAGAATGGTGGAGCCGGCACTTAAACTCGGGACTCCTCTTTTTCCCTTGCTTGGTCACTTTTTTGAGGTGTAATTTATACACAAGAAAATGTGCCAGTGTCAAGTGTACGATTTGATGAATTGTGACAAGTGTATACAGTTGTGCTACCGTGACCACAGTTGTGATATAGAACATTTTCATCACCTCCATGTCCCTTTGCAGTCGCCCCTTCCCCCATCCTTTGGGCCCAGGTAACCAATGATCTGTGTTCTGTCACTGTACTTTTGCCCTTTGTAGAATTTCACATAGATGGAATCATACGGTGCATGTCTTCTGGGTCTGGCTTCTTTCATTCAGCACAATTATTTTAAGACTCACCCATGTTGTTGCTGTGTCAGTATTTCATTCCTTTTCACTGCTGAATAGTATTCCACTGTATCACATTTTGTCCATTCACCAGTTGATGGACATTTGGGTTGTTTCCAGTTTTTGGCTGTTACACATAACGCCGCTGTGAACAATCACACAGAGGTCTTTGTGTGGACATTCGTTTTCATTTCTCTTGAGTGAAATTGCTGGCTCATATGGTATGTGGATGTCAAGTGTTTTGCACAGAGGGCCTGCTATTTTGCATTTTCACCAGCTGTGAATGAGAGTTCCAGTTCTTCCTCATCCTTGTCAACAATGCAACCCAAGACTCCTGCCCCCGAAACCCAGCCAGTGGTGAGATGTGGATTGAAGAGGACAGGTGAATCTTGCTTGGGCTGCTCATCTCTGTGAGGATCTTAGGCTGAGAGAGTAACAAGAACCTCCAGGGATGTTAGGCTCTGTGTTGTCATTTTACAGATGGGAAAACAGAGGCCCAGAAGAAGAAGGGACCTATACTTCTCTGACAGCTGGTAGAGCTGGGAGGGGCTGTGGAGTGGGATTAAAAGCAGGGATTTTGGAGTTGGGTTAGCCCCAGATTCTAGTCTTGGTTTAACCAATTGCTAACCTCTCTGAGCCTCCACTCTTCCTTCTGTAAAATGGGGACATAAACAACCCCATAAGATAGATGGTGAGGATTAAGTGCCTGGAGCTTGAGAAGTTCAAGAAGCTGAGCACTTACTACGTGCCAGGGACTGTTCTTGGTGCAGGGGATATAGCAGAGAATGAGATAGACACAGTCCCTGTGCTTTGGGGGCTTCCAGACAGTGGGGCGGGGGGAACAGATTATAAATAAGAAAACAAATAACATCAATCATCATAAATTGTGACAAGTGCTGTTTGAAGGAGCCAAACTGATCTATTTCAGAGTCTCCCCAAAGAAATGCTATTTAAGGTGGGATCTGAATGATGGGGAGGAGCTGACCATGGGGGCAGGGGGTGGTGGTGGCCTTCCAGGGTGTGGAAACAGCATATGCAAAGGTGCAGAAGTTGGAAAGGGCGGGTTGTATTTCAGGCACAAAAAGGGCAGTGTGACCCTTGTACAGAGGTTCAGGAGAGAGTACTGTGGAGACACCAGAGAGCTGGCCTGGGGCTTGGTTGTGCTGCGCCTTGCAGGAGTTTGGATTTTAGATGAAGAGCAGACTTATTTTAGACACTGTGAGTGCTGGTTGTTATTATTCTTCCTCTTATTTTCCACCACTCAGGGGTCTTCATTCCCAGTTCAAGCCTCTTTCCAAAAGCCCAGTGTGGGCAGGTGCAAGGCTGTGGTCTGCAGCCAGCTGGGCCTGGGCCCCCACTCGGACCTCGCCGACACGCCTGGCAAACCGAAGAGCACCAGCTGGCGGGCGGGGTGTGGGGAGACCATCTGCTGGTCCCTATTGTCCGTCAACCCATCGTCGGGTCCACGCCCTCTGCTCTGAGGACAGCGGGGGACAACGGGGGAATGCGATCCACCGGCTCCTGTTTCCTGGCCTGGGCCCTCGCCCCCGCGAGGACACCAGGAGAACGCCCCCCAGGGCGGAGGCAGGGGCTCTACCAAGCGGGAGGCGGTGCCGCACGCATCCCATATTATCTCCCTGGCAACCGCAGCTGCCAAATTGTTGGTTGGAGGGTTTTTTTTAGCATCCTGGGTGGGGGGTTTCTTCTTGTATCCGCCTGGAGGGTGAGGTGCTCTTGGGAAACGAGCTGCTTCTTGCCTCCTGAGGGTCCCGGCACCTGGCCTGGCGTCTACGGACTCCTCAGGCCCCCTGGGAGCCCAGCACAGGAACACGCCAAGTCAGACCCCGCACACGCTTAAGATGCCAGCTCTTGGAGGCATCAAAATAAACTCCAATTATATTTGAGAAAAAGCATCAGCGTTGTCATCACCCAAGGAAACAGAACATTGTTAAACTTTGTGCTTATTTTATGGTTTAGCATTGTGTTTATTTGGATTTAACATGGGGCAGTGGGGGGCACCACCCCCTTCCCATTGCTTAGAGTCTCTAAAAGTCTGGGCCCAGTCCTCAGGGGACATGAAGGCAGGGGAGCAGACCCCTGGGCAGCTCCCCTCTCATCCCTCTGGTGGAGAGATTCCCATCTTGCAGGGCAGCTTTGAGAGCGACTTGGTAGCAGCCGGTGAGGTCTGCTCTCTGGCGATCCAGAAGCCAAAAAGGTGGTCATATTAGAAGGGTGATCATAAAAGAAGCCAGACAGTGATAATGATAGCCAATGTTTATTGAGGCTTTACTATGTGCCAGTAATTGCCTTATATATGTTAACTCATTTAATCATCACAATAAATCCAGCAGGTGAGTACTGTTAATATCATCCCCATTTTATAGATTGCGACACTGAGATACAGAGAGGTTAAATGTATTGCCCAACATCACACAGCTACTGGGTGACGGAACCGGGATTTGAATCTGGGCAGCAAGTCTCCATGCAATGAGCTCTGACGCCCTTTCTCTCTGATTCCTGCTGGGCACATGCATAGCTCGTCTTTCAGGAGATAAGCCCCAGCCCCAGCCCCACTCCAGGCCAGCACTCTGGGGAGATTAAAAACGAGGGAGGGAGACGCAAGAGGGAAGAGATATGGGAACATATGTATATGTATAACTGATTCACTTTGTTATACAGCAGAAACGAACACACCCTTGTAAAGCAATTATACTCCAATAAAGATGTCAAAAAAAAAAAAAAAAGAAAAAAAAAAGTAACCATTCGGTGAGAGATGAAAAATAAAAACAAAGAACCTAGGCTCCGCCAGACTTGACGTAGCCTGGGGGTGGGAACTGGACCGACCTAGGTTGGTGTCCCCAGTCTGATACTGACTAGCTACGTGGCCTTCACCTCTGTGAACCTCACGCTCCCCATCTGTGCCTCGCTCACGGGGTTGGCGTGAGCATTACATGAGTCAATACATGTCAAGCTCCTACAACACTCTGCTCAGGAAATGCTAAGGCTGATTGTTATCTTTGCTTTTGCTCCCCTTTAGGGCGAACGTGGGGCTTGAATAATGAGTGAAGACACTTTGTATGTGGAAGATAATTGCACAAATGTCAGGGCTCAGCGTGACATATAAATACGGAGTGTTCAGTCTGGAGAGCAGGAGGGGGTGGGGACTGAGAGGAGAGCCATCTTCCTGGGAACTGAGTGTCAAGTGCCAGCTCAGGGGGTGGCAGTGAGGGCACCAGCAGCTACGAGGCAAGGGAAGGCGGCCTGTCTGCGCTGCTCCCTGAGCCCAAGGAGAGAGTCTTATGCTGGGACCCTGGGGCACGATCCTTCCCCTCTCTGGGCCTCAGGTTCCCCATCTGTAGAATGGGTGACTAGGGAGTAGCTGACTTCTAAGCCCCCCTATCCCAGCCCTGATTTTCTGTGACTTGGAGAATAAGAAGATGTGTAAAAATGAAAGTGGAAATAGACACGACACATGGTGTGGTAGATCGATTGCAAAAATTGTCCCAGTTCTTCCCTTTTCTCTGTCACATCATTTACAAAATGACTTCGCAGCTTCTGCCTGCAAGAGGTGGAGTCTATTTCCCCGGCATGTGAGCCTGGCTGTCCTGGTGATTTGCTTTGGTTAATGCAGAGTGGAGGAGGTGGAACTGTGCTGGCTCCGAGTTGAAACCTCAAGAGGATTTGCAGCTTCCTCTCTTTCTCTCTCTCTTTCCCTTGCCTTCTCCCTCCCTCTCTCTCCCATTCTCTCTCTTTATCTCTGATTCTTGTGACTGCCATATCAGCAATTCTGGGCTGGCCTGCCGTAGGAGAAGAGACCTATGGCCCAGTCACTTCTGCCATTCCTGCTGACTATCAGCTAACTGTCAGACAGGTCAGCATGAATCCATCCTAGACCCGCCAGCCCCCAGCTCACCTGCCTGCTGTCAGCAGACCCGTGAGCTGGACAAGCTGAGATCAGCTGAGCCTGGTCCAGAGCAGCTGAACCACCCAGCTGCTTGCAGACTGGTGGGAAAGTAAATGTTTATTGCTGTGTGCCATTGAGGTTTGTGGTTGTTACACAGCATTACTGAGTCAGTAGATGACTGATACACACGGTCAGCAGAAAAAAAGTGTGGCTTTGACCCACGGTCTGACCCCTGCTGGGGACTGTCTATTGCTCTCCTGGGGGTGGGGGGACAAGGCAGGGTGGGTTTAGTGTAATGGTTGAGAGCTTAAGTTCTGGATTGAGACCGACTGCCCTGTTTCAGACCCCAGCTTGTCCACCTTCTAGCTGTGTGGCTTTGGGCAAGTTATTTAACAGAGAGGTCTCTGTTTTCTCTAAAATCTAGATAATCATAGAGCCCACTTTGGGTTTTTTTTTTTTTTTTAACATCTTTATTGGAGTATAATTGCTTTACAATGGTGTGTTAGTTTCTGCTTTATAACAAAGTGAATCAGTTGTACATGTACATATGTTCCCATATCTCTTCCCTCTTGTGTCTCCCTCCCTCCCACCCTCCCTATCCCACCCCTCTAGGTGGTCACAAAGCACCGAGCTGATCTCCCTGTGCTATGCAGCTGCTTCTCACTAGCTGTCTATTTTACGTTTGGTAGTGTATATATGTCCATGCCACTCTCTCTCTCACTTTGTCACAGCTTACCCTTCCCCCTCCCCATATCCTCAAGTCCATTCTCTAGTAGGTCTGTGTCTTTATTCCTGTCTTACCCCTAGGTTCTTCATGACCTTTTTTTTTTTCTCTTAGATTCCATATATATGTGTTAGCATACAGTATTTGTTTTTCTCTTTCTGACTTACTTCACTCTGTATGACAGTCTCTAGGTCCATCCACCTCACTACAAATATCTCAATTTCGTTTCTTTTTATGGCTGAGTAATATTCCATTGTATATATGTGCCACATCTTCTTTAGCCATTCATCCGATGATGGACACTTAGCTTGCTTCCATGTCCTGGCTATTGTAAATAGAGCTGCAATGAACATTTTGGTACATGACTCTTTTTGAATTATGGTTTTCTCAGGGTATATGCCCAGTAGTGGGATTGCTGGGTCGTATGGTAGTTCTATTTTTAGTTCTTTAAGGAACCTCCATACTGTTCTCCATAGTGGCTGTATCAATTTACATTCCCACCAACAGTACAAGAGTGTTCCCTTTTCTCCACACCCTCTCCAGCATTTATTGTTTGTAGATTTTTTGATGATGGCCATTCTGACCGGTGTGAGATGATATCTCATTGTAGTTTTGATTTGCATTTCTCTAATGATTAACGATGTTGAGCATTCTTTCATGTGTTTTTTGGCAATCTGTATATCTTCTTTGGAGAAATGTCTATTTAGGTCTTCTGCCCATTTTTGGATTGAGTTGTTTGTTTTTTTGTTATTGAGCTGCATGAGCTGCTTGTAAATCTTGGAGATTAATCCTTTGTCAGTTGCTTCATTTGCAAATATTTTCTCCCATTCTGAGGGTTGTCTTTTGGTCTTGTTTATGGTTTCCTTTGCTGTGCAAAAGCTTTTAAGTTTCATTAGGTCCCATTTGTTTATTTTTGTTTTTATTTCCATTCCTCTAGGAGGTGGGTCAAAAAGGATCTTGCTGTGATTTATGTCATAGAGTGTTCTGCCTATGTTTTCCTCTAAGAGTTTGATAGTGTCTGGCCTTACCACTTTGGGGTTTTTATGTGGATTAAGTTAATACATGAAAAACTCTGCCCATGTGTAGTTTTCATGTGTTTAAGATCTAAGGTAAATGTGAGATTGAATCTTGATTCTGCCATTTACTGGGAGTGTGACCTTGGGTCCTTTCTAAGCTGCTATATCCTGAACTGTAAATTGGGAATCCTACTAGCATCTTCCTCATAAATGAGATTGTGTGTATAAAGGGCCTGACCCAGAAGATGTTCAGGAAATCTCAGTTTGGGGGAAGGGCCTCCCCTGCAGATCCTCCCCTTCTTTGCTCCAGCTTGGCCTGCCTGCTACTTCTGGTGACATGGAATTTTTATTTTATTTTATTTTAAAAAACATTTTATATATTTATTTATTTTGGCTGCTCTGGGTCTTAGTTGTGGCACGTGGGATCTTCCTTGAGGTATGTGGGCTCTTAGTTGCGGCATGCATGCGGGACCTAGTTCTCCTGATCAGGAATTGAACCTGGGCCCCCTGCATTGGGAGTGCGGAGTCTTACCCACTGGACCACCAGGGAAGTCCCATGACATGGAACCTTAGAACCGGATGTACTTTGGAGACAGGCTCTAGTTCAACTTTCTCATTAGATATGGGGAAACTGAGGCCCAGTGTGGGACTTGCCCAAGGCCACACAGCGTCAGTGGCTAGAACCTAGGCATTCTGACCTCCAGCCTGGTGATTCTTCTATGATGCTGGGGTGGTCGAGCCCCCAAGAGGTATGTGTGTTCTGGGCTCGGTGGCTCGAAAGAGCAGACCAAGCTAGACCCTGCACCTTGTCCTGCACCGGCCAGATGGGAGGACCAGGCTCTCCCTGGAGGTTGAAGCCTCTTACTGATCTTTCCTATGAGTCCATCCAGTGCTGGTACTGGAGAGGTCCCAGAGGGGTGGGGCCAGGACCCTGACCTTGGACCGTAGGTAGGTCAGATGTTTAGGTGACTAGTGACCCAGGTCTCCATAGAAGCACAGAGGGCAGCTGGCCAAGGTTATTCCCCTGGGGTCTCCTTGGGGAAACCAAAGCTCAGCTTGGTGGGTCCTGTCCCGGATGCCCATTTGGGCAGAGGCAGAGTCAAGCTTAGAACCCAGGCGTCCTGACCCCCAACTTGTGGCTGTCTGCTCAGTTTCATGTCCTACCAGCTTGGCTCCTGGCCCTGTGGGTGTAACAGAGAGAAGGCAGGAGTCAGGAGAGCGGAGCCGGCCCCACCCAGGCCTCAGCCGGCTCTGGGAGCCTCCCTGGAGTTGGCTTCTAGCCCCACCTTGGTCCCCAGTGATTACAGGGCTGCCAGGCTTGGCTGTGGCCCAGACACTCCCTCCTGGACCCTCCCAGGGGAATGGGTCACTGACCTCATCATCCGTAGGGGATGAGTCAGGAACTCCCCAGGCGCCAGCCTGCCCCTGTGGATGACCCTCCAGGTCTTAGCTTGTCTCCAGAGAAGAGGCAAGGGCTTCCCTGCCTCTTTCTGCCCCTTCCCGGGCCAGCCTGGCAGGGCTGAGGGTGCTGTGTGTGTGCGCCGCGGTGCGTGTGCACGGCTGTGCATGTGCATGGCTGTGCGTGTGCACGGCTGTGCGTGTGCAGTGTGGGCTTCCTCTCCTGGTGTGCCGCACGGACATGATTCACACGCATGCCGTGCTCGTTCTGTGTGCTCACTGTGTATGTGGGTGTGTTTGCATAAGTTCTTTTTTTTTAAAAAATTATTTATTTATTTATTTATTTATGGCTGTGTTGGGTCTTCGTTTCTGTGCGAGGGCTTTCTCTAGTTGTGGCAAGCGGGGGCCACTCTTCATCGCGGTGCGCGGGCCTCCCACCATCGCGGCCTCTCCTGTTGCGGAGCACAGGCTCCAGACGCGTAGGCTCAGCAATTGCGGCTCACGGGCCCAGTTGTTCCGCGGCACGTGGGACCCTCCCAGACCAGGGCTCGAACCCGTGTCCCCTGCATTGGCAGGCAGACTCTCAACCACTGTGCCACCAGGGAAGCCCTGCATAAGTTCTTGCTGGGCCCTTTTTCTGCCCAGTGTATGGGTGTCCTATGTATGTGTTGTGTGCATAAGTTGTGTGCAGTATGTGTACAGGCACTGGTAGATAAGGCAGCCCTTGGGGCAGGTACACAATGCACTCACACCCTGAGCACTTAATGTATACGCTGTGTGCACTGCATGTGAACTCTAAGCATGTGCACGTGGTGCATGTGTGCACATTGTGTGTACACTTAGGGTGTGCTCATGTTGTATGTGCACATTGTGTGTGTTCATGTTGTATGTGCACATTGTGTGTGTACAGGTTGTGTGTGCACATTGTGTGTGTTCATGTTATATGTGCACATTGTGTGTGTTCATGTTGTATGTGCACATTGTGTGTGTACAGGTTGTGTGTGCACATTGTGTGTGCTCATGTTGTATGTGCACATTGTGTGTGTTCATGTTGTATGTGCACATTGTGTGTGTACAGGTTGTGTGTGCACATTGTGTGTACACTTTGTGTGTGTACAGTGTGTGCACACGTGTGTGCATATTGTGTGTGGGCACGTTGTGTGCATGTACACATTGTGTGTTCTCATTGTGTGTGTGCACACATGTGTGTGTGCACACGTGTGTGCATGTTGGGTGTGGGTGCACACAGTGGTAGGTCCTCTGAGGGCCAGGGCTGGCTCTGGGGGTGGGCTGGGGAAGGGCTTCAACGTTCAACGTTCCGTGCGTGTCTGCCTGGTCCCACAGCTCTGCTCACACAGGCCCAGGGAGAGAGAATAGCCTGTAGGGACCTGGAGGCGCATGGATCGCCCTGGGCTGGAACTTGCACTGGATGCTGGTGCCACTCAGACACCTTGGCACTGGCATCTCATCTTGGTAGAGACGAGGGAGGCAGGTCCTGGGGGCCTCTCTTGCCCTTTGATATTTGATCCTCAAAGATCTTTTGCCTCTGGGACCCCTGCTGTCTTTGAGGGTCCTACACATAATCGGTCCTTGAACCTCTGTGCAGGGGTGGCACGCTCCTGGAATCTCCTCAGTTGCACCTGACCTCACAGTTGGCCTTGCTCGGTTGGCATCCAGGTCCTGGGTTAGAAGGAGGGAACGATAACATCTGAAACTTGCATCCATCCATCCATGTGTCCTCCTGTAATCTAGGCATAAGACACAGCATTGTTTCCTCCCCCTGCAACCCTTCCAGGGCTGCCATGGCAACGCAGAAGTTGGCTCACCATCTGCTGCCTGTGGGACCTCAGCAGGCCTTTACCATGCTAGGAATTAGTGTGGAGAGGCACCTGACCTGCTCGGGGGATGCCATTGGCCACATCTGGCACCTCTCAGCCTTGGAGTGTTTGGAGACAATGCAGCCTGGAGTCCCTCTGGCTGCTGGAGAAGTGTGGACATGGAGAGAGCCCATGGTTCTCCCTGGCACTAACCTCTCCTAGTAACATCCCCTCTCAGGGAAGGGTCTGAGACTTATTTACACTAGAGTGCAAATGACTAACCCCTTCTGGGAGGGCAGTGGGTTGGGGGTGTGTAGAAACCTGGACCTAATAGAACTTAGAAGCTTAAATGATCAAATTATCAACAGGAAAGATTTTAGGAATAATAGGGAAGTGTAGGGATATTAAAAACAATTTAAAACTTAGTTGCTAAGGTGGTTCTGGATATGCATGGGAGCTACCGCAAATCTAACTCATCCTTGGGTGTCAATGGGAGTTGGGGTGGGACCCGTGCCTCATCTGGCCTGTATCTCTGAGGGCTTTGCCTGTGTTGGGAGCTGAATTTTTCCTACTGGGCCCAGAGGTTCCCTCTACCCCCACTGCTGGGTCCTCTACATTTGTTTTCTTTGGGAAAATGTTCTCCCTTGGATGCTCCGTGCTTAGTGTAAAAAGAGCAGTAGGGAGGAGGAGGGAGTCAGGATTCCAGTGGGGGAGTGAAGTGGGGGGTAAGGTGGGGTGACTGGGAGGGGTGGGTGGGAGAAGAGGAGAGAGAAGGAGAGGAGGGGGGTCTTAAGGAAAATGAGACCAGTTACAGGGTTGGCTTGAATCCTGATCTGCCACTAGAGGGCGCGTGAGTGTGGATGAGTGACTTCCCCTCCCTGTGACTCAGTTTCTTTACCTGTGAAATGGGTACAATAACTTCCCAGGGTGGCTGTGAGGACTGGGGAAGATGCATGTGGAGGCCTGGCATGGTGAGAGCATGCAGCAGCTGCTTCTGCACCCCTTCTTCCCTTCTGCTGTTGATTCTGTGTCAGAGAGGGAAGTTTCTAGACCCTGCCTCAGGCCCTCACTCTTAGAAGGAAGATGTTCTGGCATCTGAGCACATCTGCTGCTGACCTGGGTCCCACTGTCTGCCTGAGCGAGGAAGCACCTCCCTCAGGCCCTGGGCATGTCTCACCAGCCTCCTTGCCAGGCGACAGGTCCACAGGCTGGGAGTAACCCACATAAATCGAGGTTGGCGTACTGTGCGGAGCTGGGATGCCGGAGTCCTCCACCTCTGGGGCCCCCGGCCCAATCCCAGGCCCAGGAACTGGGACAACCCGGGAGATAAACAGAGGAGTCATCCTCAAAGTGGAGCCCACCTCCTCGCCACCCCCAACATCCGGCCCAGCAAGGCCCCAACAGCACCCAGCTTGGCTTGGTAGGGAAGATAAAGGGTACAGATGGGAGGGGAAAGGGGGGGGAGCAGGGCAGGATAGCAAACCCTCTCCACCAGCGAGCTCCTCTCTGTGAAATTCTAGCATCTGCAAATTTATTTCTGCCAGCAATTTACCTTTTCTGCAAGCAAGAGAAATCTGTTCTTGTTTATGAGTCACTGCTTTTTCAGAAAGATTAGAGAAAGAAGCATCTGCAGTTGGGAATAAGACAGTGGCAGGGCCAGTAAAAATGAGACCTGGCGTAAAGTCTCATGTGGTCTCAGTCCCATTCAGCCAGAGGTGATTATTTTGTTGGCTGGAAGTACATGGCTTTATTAATATCCACCCAGCATCCTTTTTGGATAAAGCAAACATTTTTTAAGTAAATAAACTTTGAAGCTTAAATGGAAAGCTTTACTTGACACGATGTAATAAACTGGAAAATATGCTCTCCATAGAAACCTGTTAGGAAATGTTAAGTTAAAATAGTCTGGGTTGGGGTTTAGCATTAGATTCACAGCTGGGGCTGCAGAAGGATGGCTGGACCTTGTTTCTGGGGAGTAAGGCTGGCTCCTTCCTGTCCTCTGTGGGGACACTGCCACTAGGCAACCCCCTGGGGGGTTGCCCTTCCAGGGGCTGCCCTCCTCCCTTGGGTGCTTCGGTCAGGCACCTCAGGCCACACCTGGTGGTGTAGAGCCTGCCAGTTGTCCCCAGTATATGTGGCCCTCCAGCTCAAGACCACATTTCCCAGTCTCCTTTGCAGTTAATCTGACCATGTGACTGGAATCAGCCAATAGGATGTGAGTAAAAGTGACATGCGCAATTTCTGGGTTGGGCCCTTAAAAGCACAGGACTGAACTTTCCTTTCCCTTTCCCTTCTTCCAACGGCTGGAGCAGACCCCTTGGACCCCAGCATGGAGGCCCATGTGAAGGCTGGCAGAAGTGCCCTGGTTATGTACTTTTGGACCGTCATGTGAGAGAGAAGTGAACTTGTATCTCATTTAAGCCAATGTATTTTGGGGTCTATTTGTTACAACAGCTTATTTTGTACCCTACCTTCTTTTTTTTTTCTTTTTTTTAAAGCTCTTGGACTGTCAGACGGGAAGTCATGCCCTTGAATCCCTTAAGGTGGTAGATTTTCTTTCTTTCTTCCTCCCTTCCTTCCTTCCTTCCTTTTCTTCCTTCCTTCCTTCCTTCCTTTCTTTCTTGCTGTGTTGCGTCTTCGTTTCTGTGCGAGGGCTTTCTCTAGTTGCGGCAAGCGGGGGCCACTCTTCATCGCGGTGCGCGGGCCTCTCATTATCGCGGCCTCTCTTGTTGCGGAGCACAGGCTCCAGACGCGCAGGCTCCGTAATTGTGGCTCACGGGCCTAGTCGCTCCGCGGCATGTGGGATCCTCCCAGACCAGGGCTTGAACCCGTGTCCCCTGCATTGGCAGGCAGATTCTCAACCACTGCGCCACTGGGGAAGCCCTGTACCCTACCTTCTTCATGTGGCAAACACAGCTTGATAACTCACCCAAATCCTATAGTGATTTACTTGTGTGTAGTTCAGCCACAATCAGTATAGCATTGTGGTTCAAAGCCTGTTAGACCTGCGTTCAAATCCCTGCTTCCTCACCTAGCAGCTGTGTGATTTTTGGCAAATTACCTAATCTCATGACACTGGGGTAATTTCAGCAAGAAATGCCTTTTCACATGGTGACCCCGTGTCCACATGCACATGTCACTGGAACAAAAGTTCATGCGATAAAACACTGTTATTACCACCAGTACACGCTGATATTTTCTATTCCAGTGGTTCTCAAAGTGTGGTCCCTGGACCACCCGCATCAGCATTACCTGGGAACTTGTTAAAAATGCAATTTCTTGAGCCCCATCCCAGACCTGCTGAATCAGAGACTCTGGGGGTAATGCCTAGAAATCTGTTTTAACAGGTCTTCTGGGTGATTTTGATGAGGCTAAAGTTTGAAAACCACTGTTTTATTCCATTAAGAAAATGGAGATTATTCACCTACTAAATTGATCTCATAACCCACAAATATGAATCATGAGTCATGTAGACTTAAGGGATATCTGTTTCCTTGCTGGCACTCATTTCTTCTTTTTCTCCTCCTCCTCCTCCCCCTCCTCCTCCTCCTCCCTCCCCCCTCCTTCTTCTTCTTCCTAAAATTTCAATACAGGAACTAACTCTGGTCCATGACTCCAGGGATAGGTCAAGACAGGTTTGGCCAACTGAAGCAGTGGTTGGTTCAGGGATGAGCATGTGATCTTTGTTGTCCAGTGAAATGCAATCCTGGGACCTTTGCTGGAACTACTGAGAAAGAGAAGCTTTTCTCCCAGGGGTCACTGAGCTGTAGGGCCGCCCAGGGCCACCCATTCTGCTGGAGGAAGAGCTTGGAGGAGGCTGCCTGATGCTGCAGGCATCTCAGAGGAGAGGAGCTGAGGGATGGAGGAGACAGTGTGCAGATGCTTTCGGCATCTTGCATCATCTTATATTTGATTCCAGGCACAGCTGCCAGGGTCTACCTCAAGCATCTCCGGAGCTGAGGAGCTCATGGAGCTGGAGCATAGGTGCAGTTCTGATGTTCAGGGAACTTGATACCCTCAGGGTCTCCTTCAGTCGGTGTGGTGAGGAGCTGGGAGTAAATGTCCTGGCTCCTGTTCTTAGAAGGACAGTGCGTAGATGCTTTTGGCATCCTGCATCTCCCAGGCATAGCTGCTTCTCAGAGGTTCCAGAGGAGCCCAGCTTGTGCTGTTTATGGCAGCAAATTTGAAAACACAGCCTTTATACTCTTTGTTCCTTCCTTGCCTCAGTCTCCTCTCTCTCTCATTCCTGCTTCCCAAATAAACCACCTGCATCCAGGTCCTTGTCTCAAGCTCTGTTCTCACAGAAACCCAAGATGAGAGAGACAGAGTCCTGTTGACCTTTTTTTTTTTTTTAATTGGGGTAGAGTTGTTTTACAACATTGTGTTAGTTTCTACTGTACAGCGAGTGGAGTTCCCTGTGCTATACAGTAGGTTCTTATTAGTTATCTATTTTATACATATTAGTGTATATATGTCAGTCCCAATCTCCTGTTGACCTTTGAGCATTTGGATCCAGCCACACCTGAAACAAACCCTACTCCTGGACTTTTCAGTTAAGTGAGCCAAAAAAAATTCCCCTCTTTTTGGCTATGTGTATAGTGATCTACTACTTTGTAACAAATTACCCCCAAACTTTGTGGCTTTAAACAACAACATTTAGTATCACAGTTTCTATGGGTGAGGAATCTAGGGGTGTCATCACTGGGTCCCCTGGCTCAGAGTCCCTCATGAGGTTACATAAAGATGTCAGCTTAGGCTGCTTCAGCTCAAAGCTTGACTGAGAAAGGATCTCCTTCCAAGTTCACTTCTCGTGGCAGACTTCAGTTCCTGATGGGCTGTTGGATTGGATCCTCAGTTCTTTGCTCTCTGTTGGTCAAAGGTGGCCCTCAGTTCCTTGCCATGTGGGCCTCTCCATAGGGTAGCTCACAATGTGGCAGCTGGCTTCCACCAGAGCAAGCAACACAGAAGCCAGAGTCTTTTATCACCTAAATTTTAAAGTGACATCCCAACATGTTTTGTAGTATTTGTTAGAAGCAAGTCACTAGTGACCCTAATCTTAACCCTAACCCTAGCACACACTCAAGGGGAGGGGATTACACACAGACACAAGTACCAGGAGGTGGGGATCATTGGGAGCCATCTTCGAAGCTACCTACCCCAAGCTACAAGGAGTAAGAGCCCCTAGGTCCTAGGCACAGAGCTGGAGAGGTCTTGAGCATCAGAATGGAGCTTGAACCCCAAAACCCACCTTTGATTGGTCCCAAGGAAAGGAGAGGTTACAGGCATCTTGGGGACACTTGGGGAATGGAGAGTCTGCAAAGGTTCTGGTGGGCAGGAAATGGGAGAACGAAATGGAGTGTGGGCATCCCCCTATGACTCAGGGAAAACCTGCAGAAGATCATTGCTGTTCTCTTCTTTAAGGGCTATGCTCTCTGTTGTATCTTCACCATGCTATTATAGTACTAGCTAACCTTATTTAATATTTATTGTGTCCAACCCTGGATGAAGAACTTCACCTGCATGATCTCATTTAATCTTCCTCCTGTGAGGTCAGGCCTGAAAGGATTCTCATTTTACAAGATGAGGGAACTGAGGTGCAGAGAGTTTAAGTAACTTGCCTGAGGACACACAGCTATTAAAGTGGTGTCACTGGAATTCATCAGAGACCAAGCCTTTACCTGCCAGGTGATCAAAGCCATCTCAGCTCAGTGACATAAAAGCATTCATGGAGGCTCGAACATGTTCATTCACTCAGAGCCTTAATCCCACTACCCCTTCATGCAAGGTCTTAAGTTCCTTACCCTTAACTTTCCTGTTACTGAGTTTTCATTACTGCCAGGATTTATAAACCTCCTTTGGGTCATGGAGACTTTAGAGAATGTATTGAAACCTATGGACCTTCTCTTCCACCCAAAATGCACTCATGCACTCAAACCCACATTTACCATATGAATATAGGTGGCAATTGACTTTCTGAAGGGCCCCCTCTCATTGGCTCAACTCAGGTCCTGTGGCCACCCTGGAACCAATCACTGCAGTCTAGGGGGTCTGGTGCTCTGATTGGCCAGATCCTTAGGGACAATGGCATCCCATTTTACAAATGCCTACAGGGGAAGAGTGACTAGCTTAAGGTCACACAGCATTGTTAGGCCCAGTCAGACTCAGGCAGTAAGGCATGACTATCCCTTGGCCTGCAGGTTCCTCCCAGGCTGGGGTGTGACTGACTCACTGAAGTATTCCCAGCCACCTGTTCTGGGCCTGGCACACAGTAGGCATTTGATAAATAGTAGAGAAATTGATCTGCAAGGCCCCCTGAAGGGAACAAAGAGTGATTCAATGGAAGCTGAGGATAAAGTATGTTTACCCAGGGAGACCCTGGAACACTGTCCTGCAGGATGTTATCAGATATTCCATGAAAAAAGAAATTGCCCCATGAGGACGTAAATTTGTGAAACACTGGACTAAACAAAGTGGATTGGTTTCTGTACATTAGAAATTCTCAGAATTCTTAATAGGCTCATTGCAGGGAATCCCCTCAAAGGAGGATCTAGCATGCAGTGTTTCCCAAGCTTGTTTGACCATGCAATCCTTTTTATTAAGTGATTTTCTATTAAGTGAGATTTTTGAAGGATAAGTGTTTAGAGAACCATATTTTGGGAAATTCCAGGAACACAAGGATCAGCATGGACCAGGGTGGTCAGGGAAGGCTTCTTGGAGGAGGACAGGCCTCAGCTACTTTCAAAGATAGGAGGATTAGGAGAATCAGATGAGAGCAGGGAAGGCATCCCAAATGAATCACAGGAAAAAGCACTAAATATTATATAGCACATATGAGTGAGAAGACATATTGGTCAAGACTCTATTGGACACAATCATCAGAAGTGCAATTCAGACTGGCTTAGGCAAAAAAGGGAATTTATTGGTCCATGTAACTGATTTCTAGCGTGGCTAGATCCAGGTGCTTGAACCATGCCCTCAGGGATAAGTATTGACTTTGTTCACAGACAGGCTCTTTTCTGGGGGAGGGGGGCCTGGCATCTCCAGGCTCACGTACTGCAAGCTAGCAACCTCAACAGGAAGTGAGATGCTTTTGTACAATAGTTTCCATCAAAGTCCCAGCATAAACACTCATTGGCTCCGCTTGGGTCATGTGCTTACCCGGGTACCAATCACTGTAGCCCAGGAGATTTGGTGCTATGATTGCCAGATCCTTAGGAATCATATCACCCCATCCTCTCATTGACAGATGGAGAAATTGGAGCCCAGAGAGGAAAAGTGACTTGCTCAAGGTTGCAGAGCAAGTGAGGGGCAGCATGAAGACAGAAACTTTCAGTTCAGGCCTCTTTCTGTTGCAGCTGATGCCTGGGGGCCGCTTAGATCAGTGTGGACCAAGCAGAGTGCCTGCTGGCATCTTCATATTGAGGGCTGTGGTGGGGTCCTGCCTAGAAAAGAGGTTAGAAAGGACGAGAGTTCCAAAGCCTTGAAGGACGAGATAGGCTGCGGGAACAGCGGGTGACTGAGTTGTCTGTTGAGCAGGTGTGGGGTGGGCTGTGGTCGGGGAAGGCAGAAAGAGCAGGTGAGGGGCAGGTAGAGGGAATGACTCCCTGGTTTCTAGTGGGGATGAGGGGGGAGGGGTGTGTGTGGGGGGAGGATCTGTTAAAATGGGGTCTGTCGGAGGTCTAGGGCGTCTAGCCAGCTCTCCCTTCTCCCTGAGTTTCTACATCCAAGCTCTTGCCAGGCACTTAATTCTACCTTCTAAATATCTCTAAACAATCCACTTCTCTGTGGTTCTACTGACCCCACTCTAGCCTGGGTTATCATCACCTTGCACCTGGCTGCTGACAACAGTCTTTTAAATGGTCTCACATTCCCATTCTTGCCCCACCCCTGCCTCGATCTATCCTCTTCATAGCACTCTGGGTGCCCTTTTAAAAACTCAAATAAGAGGTCGTCACTAAAATTTTCAGGGGCTCTCCATTGCCTTCAAGATAAAATCTAAACTGTGGCCCCTCAGCATCTCTCCTGCCTCTTCCTGGGGAATTGTCCCCATTGCACTCCAGACACACGGGTTTCTCCTTTGAACAGGTTTCTCCTTGAATGTGCCGCATTGTCTTACCTCTGAGCTTTTGCACATGCTGTTCTTTCTGCCTGAAACACTCCTTTTCCCTCTTCCCCTGATCTTCCCTCAGATTTCGGCTGTGTCCCTTCCTTTCCTTTAAGAAATCTTTCCCAGTGTCTTCCTTAAGACTGAACTGGGTCCACCTGTTACAGGCCCCCATCGAGCCATCTCCCTGAGAGCTGAGGAAACTGAGGTTCCGAGAAGGAAGGGACTCATCAGAGGTCACATGACTAGTAAATGGCAGGGCTGAATTAAGTTCAGTTCAATAAATATGTGTTGAGCACTTACTCCGGGCCAGACCCTGTGGTTATGAGGACAAACCAGACCAGGTCTCCTGCCCTAGAGGAGCTCTCAGACCAGCGGGGGAGACAGACCTGTAAACCCGGGCGAGGACAGGGCTGAGGGAGCTGAGAGATGGGGCTCCAGACCTGATCTCAGGGAGACATGGAAAGCTCCAGGATAGGGTGATGTCTGAGCTGAGGTTTGATGGAAAGATGCCCATGCACATGGGCAATAATTCATTTACTCACTGAATGAATGAATGAATGGATATGCACACCTGCATCTTTTGGGATGTAGATGTCAGGGGTGTGTGTATGTGTGTGAGGAGATGTTAGAATGAATTGACATCCCTACCTCTGTAACTTATGTAATATTGTGCATCGTCTATACTTCAATAAAAAAATAAAAAAATAAGAATTAAAAAAGAATGAATTGACATCCATTAATGTGCATGTGATTGTCAATATGCACGCAAAAAATGCTGTGTCTATAGACATGTACCTAACAGATGCACTCATAAAAGTATATGTATATGAGTACAATTATGGATTTACACTGTGTATACAAGCACATCAAGGCATATCATAGTGGAACCAGGCTACCTGTTCGAACCTTGGCTCTGTCATTTATCTGTCCTGGGCAAGTTAACTCTCAGTCAGCTTCTTCATTAATCAAATGGGGAAAATAATAGTATCTCCTTGACTAGGTTGGGTTCTTCAGAAGCAGAGCCTGAGGCAGGCATTCTTACACAGTGATTTATTTAGCAGGGAACTTGAAAGGGAGTAAGGAAAACAGGATGGAGTTGGAGGAGACACTGAGCTGAGATGGGGATTCAGCTAAAGTCTAGTCTCAGCCTGATCCCACGGGGAGCTCCGGAGCATGAATGACACCAGAGTTGGCCCACCTTGAGGGAAGGAGGCCAGTCCTGGCCAGCCAGTCGTTGGCTGTGTCCCCCTGACACTCCACCTGGAGGAGGAAGTAATCTCCCAGGCATTTTCTGGTGAGGCATCTTGGGTGGCTGAGGGCAGTATTCCAGAGAGGGGGCAGATGTGAGCCAGTAGAGCCCACGCCACAGCAGCTGGGGGACCCTCTGCACCAATAGCCTTTACCACACTCTTGCTTCTCCAAATGAGGTCCTGGGCGTCACTAGCATGGGCCTTCCCTGGGAACTTGCTAGAAATGCCTTATCCCAGACCTGCTGACTCAGATCCTGCAACAGGATCCCCAGCCCTGAGCACATGAAAGTTCAAGAAGAACTGTACGAACCGGGCTCACTGGGTTGTGGTGAGGGCTAAATGAGGTTAAGGTATAGAAAGCACTTAAAACAGCATCTGGTCCACAGTAGGTGTTGTTATTCTTATTTGCATACAGGTGTGCTGTGCTCGTTTGCTTATCCAGATTCTTAATACGTGTAAATATACGAGTGCAGGGAGGATAGGCTATATAATTTGCAGGATTCAGTGCAAAATGAGACGTGGGCCCCTTGTTCAAAAATCAGACAGTGGACAGAGCCTTGGACCAAGCACCAGGTCCTTGTGAGCTTAAGGGGCTGGGTGACCGCACGGGTGGCAGTTAAGAGGCAGCCTGAGTGCAGGCGTGTGGATGTGGAGGTACTTGTTTGAGGCCCTGATGATTCCAGAGTTTCCTTTCTACGGTGATTTGGCCCATCCTTCTAGTTTGACAGATGAGGAAGGCCTGGAGGAGGGGCACTGGGCTGGGGATTAGACTCCAATCTCCCAGTTCCCGGTTCCGCCTCTCACCCTCCACCGGCGCGTTTATGAGTGTCTGAGCTTGACTTCCGGGAATGGTTGAGAGAACTTGCAGCCGAGAAATGTTCTCTCACGTTTGCACTCTGTGAAGAGACTTTTGAGTATGTTCCCCCGTGAATCGTGGGTCTCTGTTCCCAGCGAGCTCTCTCTACTCGGGAAGGGGTGTGAAATTTAATTTGCACTAATTATCCCGAAGTGAGAGGAGCGGGGAAATGAGTTGGCTCGGCACATTCGGCCTCTTCCAGCAGCTCCAGTTCCCCGGGTGGCAGTTTATTTATGTGCAAGGGGGGTAGGGTGGGGGTAGGCTGGGGGTGCTGTTACCAAGGCCACTGCAGCTGCTGGGATTTGGGGGTGGCTGGGTGGGGAGGCCGGATGGACGGCGGGGAGGCCATATGGACGGTGGGGAGGCCGGCTGGAAGGAAGGGAGGCCGGCTGGACGGTGGGGAGGCTGGAAGGATGGAGGGGAGGGAGTGCGTGAGGGCTGGGGCGGATCTGAGGCGTGTGCCCTTGCGATTGTGTGGTGGTCTTCTGCCGAGCCCCCCTGCCCCCCATCGTCTCTGATGGGGGAGGGTAGAGGACGGGGAAGAGAGGGAAGGAGGTCTTTCTTAGCCCTGCGTTACCTGGGCGAGGCCTTTAGCAGCTCTACCCCAGGAGACAGACGGACTCTCCCAGTCTGGAGGGAGAGAAAGTTTCAGGGGTAGGGGTATCCCTCTGAGGCCCCCAGGGCCTAGGCTGAGCTGGAGGGTAGAGACCCTGAGAGGCGGCTGGCAGAGGGAGCATAGAACGGGGAGAAAGTGGGACTCTGGAGCCAAGGACAAAATGCCCTGTCAGTCTCCTCTTGCTCCTGTCCAGCCCCTTCCTCTGCTCCAACTCTCTCCTTTCTTTTCTCTCTTCTCGCTTCTCCCCTGCCCCTCCCCCTCTTCTTCCCCCTCCTTCCCTCCCTTCCCCCTTCCCCTCTCCCCAGAGACGCTCTTTCCTGCTACCACTAGAGGGCGCTGAGGCGCCACGGTCGCCCCTGGTTTATCAGCCTAGGACTGGCTGGGGGCGCTTTGATGGGGTGGGTGGGGCAGGGTGCGGAGGCCCTGCAGCAACTGGGTCCTCAGTAGAGCTGGGCCGATTCTAGCCTGTTTGGAGCCTGGGGCAGGTCTGGGCTGCCCTCAAGGGCAAAGGATGTTGCAGAAACCTCCGCCTAACAGCTGTCAGGAGAGGGGGTTTTGGAGGGGAGAGAATGCTCCCTTGGGACTTGGAAGGAAGGAGCCTGGGTTTCCATCCCAGCCCTCTCACCTCCTGGCGTGTGGTGTGAGCTGGGGTAAGTCACATCACCTCTCCAAGCTACTGATTCCTCTTCCGTAAAATGGAAGGATTCAGTTGTGAGGATTGGATAGAATACGTACAGGAACGGAGGCATAGTAGTCAGTCAAATGGGAGCTCAGAAAAATTAAGTGACTTTCCCAAGATCACATAGTTGTCAAATGTCAGGTCCAGAATTAGATGCTAAATCTGTCTGAATCCAAACCTGTCCTCCTAACTGCTAATAATGCATGTGGGCCTGCTACCACTTTTCCCAGTTGTCATTGAAGTAATAATTGGGCGGCAGCTGAGTATTATGTGGAGAGAGGAAGGAGAGGGAGAGGCAGAGGGATTCTAAGTCTCTTTTAAAATATAAAAATTGGGAGAAGTGGGTGCTTATCAGTCACTCTTTAGTGCAAATTATTTTTATTATTTAAAAAAATATTTATTTATTTTTGACTGCATCGGGTCTTAGCTGCAGCACATGGGATCTTTCGTTGCAGCGCGCAGGCTTCTCTCTAGTTGTGGTGCGCAGGATCATAGTTGCCGCTTGTGGGCTCAGCAGTTGCGGCATGTGGGCTTAGTTGCCCCGCCGCACGTGGGATCTTAGTTCCCTGACCAGGGATTGAACCCACGTCCCCTGCATTGGAAGGCAGATTTTTAACCACTGGACCGCCAGGGAAGTCCCTCTTTAGTGCAAATTAGTAGCGTCTTTCCTGGCCCTGAGATTGGGTGTAAGAGGAGAAAGTAATAAGGCAGCATGTGTGACTAAGGGGCAAGGGTGTCTAGGCTGGGGGTGTTGCTGCGGGCAGCATGAGGGCACTGGCAACCAACAGCATTTGGGGGAGCAGACAGGTTAGAGAGCTGACCCTGCTACTAACCTGCTGTGTGACCTGAGCCAGTGCCTTTCTCTTTGAGGGTGTTGTCTCCCATTTGTACAATAAGGATGGTGAACTGAATGATACCAAGGTCTCTTCCAGATTAGAAAATTGATGCAGACTCCTGGGAGTTTGACGTGGGGCAGCTGTAACTGACCTCAGAGGCCCAGGAGTAACCCTAGAGTCCTAGTTCACATCTGGGTGACCCCCACGTAGAAGTGAGCAGGGATGGATGAGCTGAGCTGTCTGGTGACCGAGTTGCTGGGGCAAATGGGGGGCTGGACCAGCCCGTTTTGAGCCATCGCCCACAGCTCCAGTGCTCAAGCTTGTTGAGTTAGAGCCTTCATCACCTCATGATTAATTTGGGCTTTTTACTGTGATCCACCCAGAAGCAAAAACGGAGGTTCCGGTATTCTGGAGTAAGCTGGGCTCAAATATGGCTTCAATTGCCCTGTGAGGAAGGGGCTGCCCTTTCACGAACTCCTTCCCTGCTTCCTCCCCAGCCCTGGAAAGTGCCGTAGGCAAGGAGAACTAGAAATGGAGACAGTCAGACCTGAGATCTAAACCTGGCTCTTTTAAGCTTTGTGGCCTCAGTTAAGCCACAAAATCTCCTTGAGCCTCACTTTCCTCATCTGGAACATGGGGAGAAACCCACTTGCCTCCCAGGGCCCTTGAAAGGATTATAAGAGGACATCTGGGAGGTGCCTGGTACACAGTAGGTGTTCAATAAATGCCGGGGGATTCTGGGTCAGCGCCAGCCCTGACAGACATTGATGGTTTCCCTAGCAATGGCCCTGTTTCCTTTAGATCATTGCAGAGTCTCTGGAAGATTCTCTCTTGAGATCGAGGGTCAGATCTGCAAGGCGGTGGGCAGGGTCAGGCAATGTCTGCAGCCTCAGAACAATGCCATGTCCCCTCTTGTTTCTTCACTTTGGGGCCAGACCCCAGCCCTTGGACAAATGCACAGCTTTCAATTCTGTAAGATCGAATCTCAGGTACCTGGTCAGCTTCCCGCCCCGGCCCACCCCAGCCTCTCTTTCTTCTCCAAGCTCTGCAATGGGATGGTTCAGGCCCCTAGACCAGAGGTTTTATTTTTAAGTCCAAAAGTTTTAAGTCTCATCAAAGTTATATAAGCACACATTTTACAGAATTAAACAGTTCTGCGAGGTTTATTATAAAAATCAGAGGTCCCCTGATCTCACTCCATTTCCCCCAATCAGAGAGGCAAACACTTTGACTTCCTTTTGATGACTATTTTGGTTTTTCTTTTCATATTTCTAAATAATATGCTTGTATCGCTGTTTCTTGAATTTTCATTTTTTTGTCAGTCATTTGCCTTTTTTTTTTGGCAACAGTTTTGAGGTATAACTCACATAGCAGAAAATTTGCCCATTTAAAGTATACAATTCAGTGGTGGTTAGTATATTCACACAGTTGTGCAACTATTACCACAATCAATTTTAGAGTATTTTCATCAGCTCAAAAAGAAATCCCATACCCTTTAGCTATCACCAATTGACCCATTGTCCCCAGCCTTGAGGAACCAGTAATCTACTTTCTGTCTCTATATATTTGTCTATTCTGGACATTTCACGTGAATAGATCATACACTATGTGATCTTTCATGACTGGCTTCTCTCCCTTAAGCCTAATATTTTAAAGGTTCATCCATGTTGTAGTATGTATCAGTCCTTCATTCCTTTTTTTAATTAAATTTTTTAAAATTAATTTTTATTGCACTATGGTTGCTTTACAATGTTAGCCTCCACTGTACAAGAAAATGAGTCAGCCGTATACATACAGATATCCCCTCCCTTTTGGGCTTCCCTCCCATTTAGGTTACCGCAGTGCATTAGGTAGAGTTCCCTGTGCTATGCAGCAGTGGTCCCCAACCTTTTTGGCACCAGGGTCCGGTTTCTTGGAAGACAGTTTTTCCACAGACGGGGTGGTGGAGGGGATGATTCAGGCGGTAATGCTAACGATGGGGAGCGATGGGGAGCTGGGGGAGCAGCTGATGAAGTTTCACCCCCTCGCCAGCTGCTCACCTCCCTGTGCGGCCCAGTTCCTAACAGGCCGCGCTGTCAATCCTTGTTTCCCAGTTCCTCCCACCCCACCCCTTTCCCCCTTGGTATCCATACATTTGTTCTCTATTTCTGCTTTGCAAATAAGGTCATCTATACCATTGTTCTAGGTTCCACATATATGTGTTATTAGATGATATTTGCTTTTTTTTTTCTGACTTACTTCACTCTGTATGACAGTCTCTAGGTCCATCCACGTCTCTACAAATGACCCAATTTCGTTCCTTTTTATGGCTGAGTAATATTCCATTGTATATATGTACCACATCTTCTTTATCCATTCCTCTGTTGATGGACATTTAGGTTGCTTTCACGTCCTGGTTATTGTAAATTGTGCTGCTATGAATATTGGGGTGCATTTTTTTTTAAAACATCTTTATTGGAGTATAATTGCTTTACAATGGTGTGTTAGCTTCTGCTTTATAACAAAGTGAATCAGCTATACGTACACATATGTCCCCATATCTCTTCCCTCTTGCATCTCCCTCCCTCCCACTCTCCCTATCCCACCCCTCTAGGTGGTCACAAAGCACCGAGCTGATCTTCCTGTGCTATGTGGCTGCTTCCCACTAGCTATCTATTTTATGTTTGGTAGTGTATATATGTCCATGCCACTCTCTCACTTGGTCCCAGCTTACCCTTCCCCCTCCCTGTATCCTCAAGTCTATTCTCTAGTAGGTCTGTCTTTTTATTCCTGTCTTGCCCCTAGGTTCTTAATGACCTTTTTTTTTTCTTTTTAGATTCCATATATATTTGTTAGCATACTGTATTTGTTTTTCTCTTTCTGACTTACTTCACTCCGCATGACAGACTCTAGGTCCATCCACCTCACTACAAATAACTCAATTTCATTTCTTTTTATGGCTGAGTAATATTCCATTGTATATATGTGCCACATCTTCTTTATCCATTCATCTGTTGATGGACACTTAGGTTGCTTCCATGTCCTGGCTATTGTAAATAGAGCTGCAATGAACATTTTGGTATATGACTCTTTTTGAATTATGGTTTTCTCAGGGTATATGCCCAGTAGTGGGATTGCTGGGTTGTATGATAGTTCTATTTTGAGTTTTTAAAGGAACCTCCATACTGTTCTCCATAGTGGCTGTATCAATTTACAGTCCGACCAACAGTGCAGGAGTGTTCCCTTTTCTCCACACCCTCTCCAGCATTTGTTGTTTGTAGATTTTCTGATCATGGCCACTCTAACTGGTGTGAGATGATATCTCATTGTAGTTTTGATTTGCATTTCTCTAATGATTAATGATGTTGAGCATTCTTTTATGTGTTTGTTGGCAATCTGTATATCTTCTTTAGAGAAATGTCTATTTAGGTTTTCCCCTTCATTCCTTCTTATAGCTGGGTAATATTCCAGTGGATAGATATACCACATTTTGTTAATCCATTCATCCATTGTTTTCACCTTTTGGCTATTATGAATAATGCTGTTATGAACATTTGTGTACAAGTTTTTGTGTGGATGTATATTTTCATTTCTCTTAGGTATATTATACCTAGGAGTAGAATTGCTGGCTTATAGGGTAACTTTATGTTTAGAGTTTTGTGGAACTGCAAGACTGTTTTCCATAGCAAGGTGCACCATTTTACATTCCCACTGACAACGTATGAGGTTTCCAATTTTTCCATATCCTGTCAACACTTGTTATTATCTGACTCTTTGATTATAGCCATTCTAGTGGGTTTGAAATGGTATCACATTGTAGTTTCGATTTGTGTTTCTGTGATTGCTAATCAAGTTGATTATATTTTTATGTATTTTTGGACATTTTCATATCCTTTCTGGAGAAATTTCTATTCAGATCCTTTGCCCACTTTTAATTTGGATTATTTAGACTTTTATTACTCAGTTGTAAGAGTTCTTTATACTAGATACAAGTCCCTTATCAGACATATAGTTTACAAAGATTTTCTCCCATTCTGTGTTCTTTTGGGGTTTTTTTTGCACTTTCTTGATAGTGTTCTTTGGGCACAAAACTTTTTAATTTAGATGAAGTTCAATTTACCTATTCTTTTTCTTTTGTTGCTTGTACTTTTGGTGTCACATCTAAGAACTTATAACCAAATTCAAGGTCATGAAGACTTACCCCAATGTTTTCTTCTAAGAGTTTTGTCATTTTGGCTCTTACATTTAGATCTTTGATCCATTTTGAGTTAACTTTTTTGTGTATGATATGAGGTATGAGTCAAACTTTATTCTTTTGCATGTGGCTATCCAGTTGTCCCAGCATCATTTGCTGATGAGACTGTTCTTTCCCCATTGAATGGTCATGGTACTCTTGTCAAAAATCAATTGACCATAGATGTATGAGTTTATTTCTGGACTCTCAATTCCATTCCATTGACATATATGTCTAACCTATGTCAATATCACACTGTTTTGATTTCTGTAGCTTTGTAGTAAGTTTTGAAATTGAAAAGTGTAATTCCTCCAACTTTTTTCTCCTTTTTCAAGATAGTTTACTGTCCCTGCTGGTCTAGTGGTTAGGACTTGGTGCTCTGGCTCAAGACAGTTTGACTATTTGAGGTCTCTTGCAATTCCACATGAATTTTAGGATTGGATTTTCCATTTCTGCCTGATACGTCATTGAGATTCTGACAGGCATTGCACTGAGTTTATAGATCAGTCTGGGGAGTAATGCCATATTAACAATATTAAATTTTATGATCCATGAACATAGGTCATCTTGAGATTTATTTAGGTCTTCTCTTTTTTTTTTTCAACAATGTTTTGTAGTTTTCAGACTATAAGTTTTGTACTTATTTTGTTAAATTTATTCCTATTTTATTCTTTTTGATGCTAATGAAAATGGAATTATCTTAATTTTATTTTTGGATTTTTCACTGCAACTTTACAAAAATACAATTGAACTTTGTATAGTCATTTTGTATCCTGCAACCTTGCTGGACTTTTTAGTTCTAATAGTTTTTAGCAGATTCCTTAGGATTTTCTTTACTCATGATCATGTCATCTGTGAATAGAGGTATTTTACTCCTTCCTTCTTCACTCCCTTCCTCCCTGCCTCACTCCCTCCCTCCCTTCCTTCCTTTTTTCCTTCCTCCTTCCTTCTTATGGACTAATTACCCTGGCTAGACCCTCTAGTAAAATGTTGAATATAAGTGGTGAGAGAGGATAGTCTTGTTTTGTTCCTTATCTTAGGGGAAAAGCATCCAGTATTTCACCATTAAATATGATGTTAACTGTGGATTTTTCATAGATGCCCTTCATCAGGTTGAAGAAGTTCCCTTCTATTCCTAATTTTTTGAGGTTTTTTTTTTTGTCATGAAAGGGTGTTGGACTTTGTTAAATGCCTTTTCTGTGTTTATTGAGGTGATCATGTAATTTTTTTTGCATCTTCAACATCATTGCTTTTTTAAATTGAAGTATAATCGATGTACAATATTATATAAGTTACAGGTGTACAATATAGTGATTCACAATATTTAAAGTTTATACTA
Organism: Balaenoptera ricei; assembly: GCF_028023285.1. NCBI lineage: Eukaryota > Metazoa > Chordata > Mammalia > Artiodactyla > Balaenopteridae > Balaenoptera > Balaenoptera ricei. Next base: position 15,667,727 of record NC_082639.1, on the reverse strand, counting down.
CCTTTATAGTTATTATAAAATATTGACTATATTCCCTGTGTTGTACAATATACCCTTGTAGCTTATTTTATACATAATAGTTTGTACCTCTTAATCCCCTACCCCTATATTGCCCCTCCACTCTTCCCTTTCCCCACTGGTAAGTACTAGTTTATTCTTTATATCTATGAGTCAGTTTCTTTTTTGTTATATTCACTAGTTTGTTTTGTTTTTTTAGTTTTTACATGTAAGTTATATCATACAGTATTTGTCTTTCTCTGTTTGACTTATTTCACTTAGCACAATACCCTCCAAGTCCAGATGATCATGTGATTTTTAAAAATTTTATTGATATGATGCATTACATTAATTGATTTTCAGATGTAATACCAACCTTGCATTCCTGAGATAAATCCTACTTGGTCATGGTGTATGCTTCTTTTTATACATTGCTGGATTTTGTTTGCTAGCATTTTGTTGAGGATTTTGAATCTATATGCATAAGAGATATTGGTCTGTAGTTTTCTTTTTTTGTGATGTCTTTGGTTTTGGTATCAGAGTAATACTGGGAATATCTTTATTTCTCCTTCCTTTTTTAAAGATAGTTTTTCTGGGTATGTGATTCTTGGTAGGCAGTTTTTGTTTTTGCTTTTTTCACATTGAATACATTATCCCATTGCCTTCGGATCCCCATTGTGTCTGATAAGAAGTCAGCTGTTAATCTTATTGGATTCCATTGTAAATGATGGTTCATTTTTCTCTTGCTGTTTTGGAGATTTTCTCTATATATTTGGCTTTTAGTATTTTTGCTATTTTGCATTTGTCCTACTTAGAGTTTTTTGAGCTTCTTAAGTCTGTAGATTAAGGTTTCTCATCAAATTTTGGAAGTTTTCCGGCATTATTTCTTTCTGCTTATTTCTTTGTCTCCTTTCCTTCAGATACTCCAATTATGCATATATTGGTGCACTTCATGCTGTTCCCAACATCTCTGAGGCTCTTCATTTTCTTTCATTCTTTTTTTCTGTCTGTTCTTTGGATTGCATAATCTCTATAAATCTGTCTTCAAGTTTGTTAATTATTTTTTTCTGCCAGTTCATATCTACTGTTGAGCCTGTCTAGTGAATTTTTCAGTTCAATTATTGTACCCTTCAGTTCCAAAATTTTCATTAAAAAACCTTTCTATTTCTTTATCTTCTCTATTCAAGAAGACATTGCTATCAAGCCTCTGTTTACTTCTTTAAGAATGGTTTTTAGCTCTTTGATAATATTTATAATAGCTACTTTGAGTTCCTTGTTAAATCTGACATCTTGTCACTCTCACAGGCAGTTTCTGTTGCTTGCTTTTTTTCTCATGTGTGGATCAGACTTTCCTATCTCTATCCATGTCTTGTAATTTTTTTTTTTTTGGAAATTGGACTTTTAAAATAATGTAGCAATTTTGGCCTCCTTTGTGGGTGTAGTTTTTGAGGTCATTGTTTGATATTTGTTCTGACCCCAGGAGGGCTCTTCTTATCTGTCTCCTTCCCTGATTCTTTCTGGTTTATGTTTAGTTTATGGTTTAGTTTGTGTCTCAAATGGACATACCGGTCTTCTCTTAGTTGTGTAAGATCTCCAAGCCAGGGCTCTGGGGCTGGGGGTGGGGGCAATAGTACCCTTCTCTCCAGGTGTCATCCCTGCTTTAGGAGCTGGGCACTTGGTGGAGTGGGAGGGGCTGTAGCCTTTGGTCTTCTCAATTTGCCTCTCCTTGCATGAACATCTGCTTTATGACTGAGCCAGGAGGAGGGTGATTGGGGTCCCAGTATTTTTCAGCATGCCACTACCAAGGTAGCGCCTCCATCCCACTGGTGGGGGCTAGGGAAAAGAAGAGAACCCCCATTCTCAGCTGCACTCACCCAGAATGTAGCCTTTGCAACAGTAATCTGGGGTAGGAAGAGAAATACTATATCCAGCCCTTCCTGGGAAGATACTGCAGGCCTCCAACAGGGAGCAAGGGGGAGAGAGAGTCCTGTGCTAACTGTTGTACTCATCTGGAATGGAGTTTCCATAATACTGAGCTTGGAGGGGAGAGGGAGGAAGTATGTCATAGTGCAAATGCCACAGACTCTTACTGTTCTTATGGAGTTTTATTAGGTTTTCTTGAATAAATGTTTCTTCATTTGCTGTATGCCCTTAGGACCATTTCCAGAGACTTTAAATGGTTCCAGAGACTTTAAATAATTTTCAGCAGTTTCACTGGGGAACAAGTCTGCAGAACTCCTCACATTGCTATGCCAGAAGTAGAACTCCAGCTATTTGACTTTACATTAAGGAAGATGAGGATTAGCTCTCTTTGCCCTCTTCCCCATCCTTACCTTGCTCTTCCCGCTCCCCTCTCCTCCCAATAATGTGATGAATCTTTCCTTTTCTGTGCAAGGTTTTGTTTTCCCTAATTGCCATTTTAAAAAGTATCTTTGTTTGCCTATACTTATGACAAAGAAACCCCCCAAACTCTTGGCTAATAGTGTGAATCTCCTCTCAAGACATTTGGATTCATTTCACCTTCCTGAAGAAGTCTTCCAAGGCCTTCCACTCTGCTTCTGGTTGGATGGGTTGTTTTTGACCCCTGGGATGCATGGGTGTCACCCTGGGATCCATTACTATCAACCTAGAGGATATCTTTGTCTCTCTCAGCTTCCTGTATCTCATGTCTTCCTCTTTCTTGGTTTTCTCCTTTGTTTTGGTAGAGCACATCCTCCAGTCTTTCCTGAGAAAAGATATATGGGATGAATTTGTTGAGACTTTGCACACCTGAAAATGCCTTATCCTTGACTGGCTGTTAGTTTAGGTATAGAATTCCAGGTTGGAAATTATTTTCCTCCAGAAATTTGAAGGCTTTGTTCTATTGCCTTCTGGCTTCCAGTATTGCTGTGAAGAGAAGGAAGCTGGTCTCATATATTATCTTTTCAATCTGGAAGCTCAGAGAATCTTCTCTTAGTTCCCAGAGTAGTGACACATTTCATGACAGTGTGCCCTGGCATGGGCCTATTTTCATTTATTTTGCTGGACCCTCTGTGAGTCCTTGAAATCTAGAAAGCTGTTCTTCAGGTCTGTGAAATTTTCTTAAATTATCTTATTGAAGATCTCCTCCACCCTCCCATTTTTTCTATTCTTTCTGGAACTATAATTATTTGAAAATGGAACTCTTGGACAGGTCCTCTGGTTTTCTTTCTTTTCTCTCCTATTTTCCTTATCTGTCACTCTAGAAGAGCTAAACCTGGTCTTCCAAATTTTGCATTTTAATTCCTGCCATTATATTTTTAGTTTTTAAAAGCTTTTTTATTTTGTGCTCTGCGTCTCTTTTTTAAAAATGAGAATCTGATTTTAATTTCACCTGTGCATGTCTTTCATTATCTCTTCGATGATATTGACAGGTCTTTTTTTTTTTTTTTTCTTGCTATTCTCTGTTATCTTCACGTTGGTCTTTTTTCTTTGGTTTATTTTTATATTTCAGGTTAGAGACATTCTTCTGATGTCTGGTAAACCTCAGTTATCTGTGCATATTTAAAAATAGGAAAGTAGGAGCTGACTGGAAGCTCTGAGTACATGGGTAGGTTTTGTGGGCTGTGTGCTTTTTGCAGGGTGATCTAACCGGGTTGTTTAGTTGGAAAATCTCCAATGTTGGTATCTCCAGGGTTTCTCTAGGTTTTCTCCGTGGTCCATCATGTTCCCCAGAGAAAGCTCTTTTAATTATCTGCCTGGAGGGTGTAAGTCTGGCTGCCAGTGTCCTGAGAGCAGAGTGGTGGGAGATGAATGGGGTCTTCCCATCCAGCTTGCTCATATTCCCTGACTCTCCCTGTCATCAGTAGAGTATCATCCCATGTACTATACTGTATGCCCTTAGGACCATCTAGAGATGTCTGGTCTGTGATAACAGCTTGTAAAAACAGCCTCTCAAGTAATCCTCTTTATTGGAACTGCCCTTTACCCCAACTTCCAGAGGTACCCAATGCAGCCAATTCATGAGTCTTTGGGTAATTTTTTTCCTGATTCATTTTCCTCAATTGTCCATTTATTTTCCAGCTCCTGAAATTTTGTGGCTGCTATTTCCTCTCCCATTCTCCCCATCCTTCTGGGCTCATACCTTCGAACATTTAAAGAAATCCCTCTACTGTTGTTTTAGCATTCAAGAGGTGGGGAGAACCAACTCTTGGCTATGTGTGTCCAATCTGCCATCTTTACATGGATGTCTTCTCTTTGTGTTGCCTTCCCCATTGCGGTAAATGGAGACTCCACGCTTTCAGTTGCTGACATCCAAACTTTGGAGCCATCCTTGACTCTTCTCTTTTTCCTATATCCCACATCCAATCTCTCAGCAAATCTTTGAACTTTACCTTTAAAATATATCCAGAATTCACCACCTGCACTGCTACCACCCAGGACCAAGTCACACTGTCTTTCACCTGGACACTCCAGGAACCTCCATGCTGGCCTCCCTCTTTCTGTCTTTGCATCCTCTACAGTCTGCTCTCCACACAGCAGCCTTTTTATCTGTCATACCCCATCACTCCTCTTCCTAAAACTTTCTTGTGGCTCCCACTTCACTCTGAAATAAGAGCCCAAATCCCAACAAGGCCAACAAGAGCCTATGTGATCAAGCCCCACACACCTTCCCAGTCACACTGGCCACCTGGCTATCTCACACTATGCAAGCCAGGTCCTTCCCTGGCTCTTGCCTTTGCCTGGAGCACTGTTCCTCCAGATACCTGCAGAGCTCATTCCTTCACTTCCTTCAGGTCACCTCTCTTCTTCCCTAGGCCCTCTCTATCTTTGTTATCCTACTTTATATTTCTCTATGGCAACTCTTGAGATTGGACATATTTATATTTCCTTGTTTAGTTATTTATAGCTTATCTCTCCTCTCTAGAATGGATAGTCTTGAAGGCAGGGATTTTGACTTATTTTGTTCCGTGCTATATCCCCAGCACCTAGAACAGTGCCTGGCATATAGTAGGTGCTCAACAAATATGTGTTGCATGCATGAATGAATGAATGCTTGGCCCCAGCCCTGACTCTGGGACTGACCTATTCTGGGCAGGAGATTTGAGAAGTTCTAGGTCTACAGCCCTTTACTCCATTCATTCATTCATTAATCCACTTAACCATCTATGCATTATTGTTGCTCTTGTGAGTATTAATATTCAACAGCTAAAAAGTGGCAGAGGGGGATTTGGCCCCAGCCTGTCTGACTTCAAAGCCCTGGCTCACAAGCACGCTGCTAAGGCAGGCGCTCCACAAGGTTGGGGGAATAAGGTTAAGACCTGGTTCCTCGCCTTGGGTAGGAAGTTAGAAGAGAGCCTGGCCAACGCTGTCCATGCTTATAAGCGTCTCGCTGCTGGATAGGCAGTCTCTTGTGAGAGGCTGACAAGGTCCAGCTCCAATGATGCTGCCTCATGGAAGCCCCTCAGGACTGTCCAGGGCAGATCAGCTGCTCCTTGCCTGCTCTGTCAGGGCTGTGCACCCGCTTCTATCAGGGTTAACATCTGATTTCTTATAATTGTCTGCCACACTCTGTCCACCCTCAACTGTGAGCTCTTTTGAGACAGGGGCTGGGTCTTGTTCAACTCAGTGTCCCAAGAGCCCAGTGCAAATCCTACAGCTGTGGAGGCACTAAAGAAGCAATTGAATGGGGTGAATGATGCAGAGTAGGGGTGTGGTTGAAATGGGGACCTGAGTTCAAAGTCAAGCTCTACCACTCACTAGCTGTGAGTGTGACCTGGGGAACTTCATCAACTCCCTGAGCCTCAATTCCCTTATCTATAAAATGGGGAGAAAAAAAAATCCCCCATTCCATGAGGATTCAATGAGTTAATGAATGAAATCTTTTTGCGCAGTGCCTGGCATGGAATAGGCCTATAATTAGAAATTGCTGCTCTTATGAGCCAGGCCTCTCTGGCCCCAGCCCACTGGCTCTGCACCCCCAACAGCAGGTGATCCCACCTGACTTCTTTCTGGTGCCCAGGGCAGCTGGCTGAGTTCCTGGTCCACCAGCTTGGCCCTCTGTCATTTAAGGATTGGCCTCTCTGCACTTGGAGGTTGGCCTCCAAACAGCCTGGCCCTGACACATCATGTCCTTGCTTGCTGGCCAAACTGGAGAGAGTCATCACTGGGGCAACTGAGCCACCCCTGGTGTAGCAACAGGGCAGTGGCATCGGATGAGGAGCAGTGCCTGGGATGCCCACGGGACCGGGGCTGCTGCGGGAGCAAAGGCAGGCAGGGGTGTCTGGCAGGGGTGTAAGGGAGAGGGGGAGGGCTGATTGGGGGTGGGGCTTGCCTTGAGGATATGGAGAAGTCTATATTTCGGTTGTGTTCATTAAAAAGTCAAAAAGAGTTTAATCAAGGCATGTAGATTTCAAAAGCCAGTCTTCGTTGGCAGATCATAAACTCCAGCTAAAATCAGGGTCCTTAAACTTTTGGGGAGAAGACCCTATGATTCCTTCTTTGAAGCCTTGAGATATGGGGCTGGGGGCTTGGGGTGGACTTTCTGTGGCCTAATAGACATTCCTAATAGTACTCTTCTCCTGTATTGTTACTAATTGTTAAATTCCTGAATTCCCTCCATGAACATACCTTGGTCAGCTCTATTCTACTTTTGTGCCCCTTTTGTGTCCAGAGCAATGCTTTCCACATAAGCATAATTATTATAGTTGTCATTTTTTTCTCAGTTTTTTTGTATTTTATTTTATTTTTAATACAGCACGTTCTTATTAGTTATCTATTTTATACATACTAGTGTATACATGTCAATCCCAATCTCACAATTCATCCCATCACCACCACCCACCTGCCCCCACTTTCCCCCTTTGGTGTCCATACATTTATTCTCTACATTTGTGTCTCTATTTTTGCCTTGCAAACCGGTTCATCTGTACCACTTTTCTAGATTCCACATATATGCATTAATATACGATATTTGTTTTTCTCTTTCTGACTTACTTTACTCTGTATGACAGTCTCTAGGTCCATACACGTCTCTACCAATGACCCAATTTTGTTCCTTTTTATGGCCGAGTAAGATTCCATTGTATATATGTACCACATCTTCTTTATCCATTTGTCTGTCGATGGGCATTTAGGTTGCTTCCATGACCTGGCTATTGTAAATAGTGCTGCAATGAACATTGGGGTGCATGTGTCTTTTTGAATTATGGTTTTCTCAGGGTATGTGTCCAGTAGTGGGATTGCTGTGCCATATGGTAATTCTATTTTGAGTTTTTTAAGGAACCTCCATACTGTCCTCCACAGTGGCTGTATCAATTTACAGTCCAACCAACAGTGCAAGAGGGTTCCCTTTTCTCCACACCCTCTCCAGCATTTGTTGTTTGTGGATTTTCTGATGATGCCCATTCTAACTTGTGTGAGGTGATACCTCATGGTAGTTTTGACTTGCATTTCTCTAATAGTTAGTGATGTTGAGCATCTTTTCATGTGCCTCTTGGCCATCTGTATGTCTTCTTTGGAGAAATGTCTATTTAGGTCTTCTGCCTATTTTTTGACTGGGTTTTTTGGTTTTTTAATATTGAGCTGCGTGAGCTGTTTATATATTTTGGAGATTAATCCTTTGTCTGTTGATTCATTTGCAAATATTTTCTCCCATTCTGAGGGTTGTCTTTTCATCTTGTTTATAGTTTCCTTTGTTGTGCAAAAGCTTTTAAGTTTCATTAGGTCCCATTTGTTTATTTTTGTTTTTATTTCCATTACATTAGGAGGTGGGTCAAAAAACATCTTGCTGTGATTTATGTCAAAGATTGTTCTTCCTATGTTTTCCTCTAAGAGTTTTATAGTGTCTGATCTTACATTTAGGTCTCAAATCCATTTTGAATTTATTTTTGTGTATAGTGTTAGGTAGTGTTCTAATTTCATTTTTTTACATGTAGCTGTCCAGTTTTCCCAGCACCACTTATTGAAGAGACTGTCTTTTCTCCATTGTGTATCCTTGCCTCCTTTGTCATAGATTAGTTGACCATAGGCGCGTGGGTTTATCTCTGGGCTTTCTATCCTGTTCCATCGATCTATATTTCTGTTTTTGTGCCAGTACCATATTGTCTTGACTACTGTAGCTTTGTAGAATAGTCTGAAGTCAGGGAGACTGATTCCTCCAGCTCGTTTCTTTCCCTCAATATTGCTTTGGCTATTCGGGGTCTTTTGTGCCTCCATTCAAATTTTAAGCCTTTTGTCCTAGTTCTGTAAAAAGTGCCATTGGTAATTTGATAGGGATTGCATTGAATCTGTAGATTGCTTTGGGTAGTATAGTTATTTTCACAATACTGATTCTTCCAATCCAAGAACATGGTGTATCTCTCCATCTGTTTGTGTCATCTTTGATTTCTTTCATCAGTGTCTTTTTAAAATTTTATTTATTTATTTATTATTTTTGGCTGCATTGGGTCTTTGTTGCTGCATGCAGGCTTTCTCTAGTTGTGGTGAGCAGGGACTACTCTTCGTTGTGGCGCTTGGGCTTCTCATTGCAGTGGCTTCTCATTGCGGGCTCTAGGTGCACAGGCTTCAGTAGTTGTGGCACGCAGGCGCAGTAGTTGTGGCTTGCAGGTTCTAGAGTGCAGGCTCAGTAGGTGTGGTGCACGGGCTTAGTTGCTCCATGGCATGTGGGATCTTCCCGCACCAGGGATTGAACCTGTGTCCTCTGCATTGGCAGACAGATTCTTAACTACTGCTCCACCAGGGAAGTCCCTCATCAGTGTCTTATAGTTTTCTGAGTACAGGTCTTTACCTCCTTAGGTAGGTTTATTCCTAGGTATTTTATTCTTTTTGTTGTAATGGTGAATGGGATTGTTTCCTTAATTTCTCTTTCTGATCTTTCGTTGTTAGTGTATAGGAATGCTAGAGATTTCTGTGCATTAATTTTGTATCCTGCAACTTTACCAAATTCATTGATTAGCTCTAGTAGTTTTCTGGTAGCATCTTTAGGATTATCCATGTATAGTATCATGTCATCTGCAAACAGTGACAGTCTTACTTCTTCTTTTCCAATTTGTATTCCTTTTATTTCTTTTTCTTCTCTGATTGCTGTGTCTAGGACTTCCAAAACTATGTTGAATAATAGTGGTGAGAGTGGACATCCTTGTCTTGTTCCTGATCTTAGTGGAAATGTTTTCAGTTTTTCACCATTGAGAATGATGTTTGCTGTGGGTTTGTCATATATGGCCTTTATTATGTTGAGGTAGGTTCCCTCTATGCCCACTTTCTGGAGAATTTTTATCATAAATTGGTGTTGAATTTTGTCAAAAGCTTTTTCTGCATCTATTGAGATGATCATATGGTTTTTATTCTTCAATTTGTTAATATGGTGTATCACATTGATTGATTACGTATATTGAAGAATCCTTGCATCCCTGGGATAAATCCCACTTGATCGTGGTGTATGATCCTTTTAATGTGTTGTTGGATTCTGTTTGCTAGTATTCTGTTGAGGAGTTTTGCATCTCTATTCATCAGTGATATTGGTCTGTAATTTTCTTTCTTTGTAGTATCTTTGTCTGGTTTTGGTATCAGGGTGATGGTGGCCTTGTAGAATGAGTTTGGGAGTGTTCCTTCCTCTGCAATTTTTTGGAAGAGTTCGAGAAGGATGGGTGTTAGCTCTTCTCTAAATGTTTGATAGAATTCGCCTGTGAAACCATCTGGTCCTGGACTTTTGTTTGTTCGGAGATTTTAAATCACAGTTTCAATTTCATTACTTGTGACTGGTCTGTTCATATTTTCTGTTTCTTCCTGGTTCAGTCTTGGAAGGTTATACCTTTCTAAGAATTTGTCCATTTCTTCCAGGTTGTCCATTTTATTGGCATAGAGTTGCTTGTAGTAGTCTCTTATGATGCTTTGTATTTCTGCAGTGTCCATTGTAACTTCTCCTTTTGCATTTCTAATTTTATTGATTTGAGTCCTCTGCCTCTTTTTCTTGATGAGTCTGGCTAATGGTTTATCAATTTTGTTTATCTTCTCAAAGAACAAGCTTTTAGTTTTATTGAGCTTCGTTATTGTTTTCTTTGTTTCTATTTCACTTATTTCTCCTCTGATCTTTATGATTTCTTTCCTTCCACTAACTTTGGGTTTTGTTTATTTTTCTTTCTCTAGTTCCTTTAGCTGTAGGGTTAGATTGTTTATTTGAGATTTTTCTTGTTTCTTGAGGTAGGATTGTATAGCTATAAACTTCCCTCTTAGAACTGCTTTTGCTGCATCCCATATGTTTTGGATCATCATGTCTTCATTGTCATTTGTCTCTAGGTATTTTTTTTAAATTAATTTATTTAATTAATTAATTAATTAATTTTTTGGCTGCACTGGGTCTTCATTGCTGCATGTGGGCTTTTCTCTGGTTGCGGCAAGTGGGGGCTACTCTTTTTTGTGGTGCTCATGCTTCTCATTGCGGTGGCTTCTCTTGTGGAGCACGAGCTCTAGGCGCACGGGCTTCAGTAGTTGTGGTACATGGGTTCAGTAGTTGTGGCGCACGGGCTTAGTTTCTCTGTGGCATGTGGGATCTTCCCAGACCAGTGCTTGAACCTGTGTCCCCTGCATTGGCAGGCAGATTCTTAACCACTGCACCACCAGGGAAGCCCTCTAGGTATTTATTGATTTCCTTTTTGATTTCTTCAGTGACCTCTTGGTTATTTAGTAACATATTGTTTAGCCTCCATGTGTTTGTGTTTTTTATGTTTTTTTCCCTGAAATTTATCTCTAATCTCACAGTGTTGTGGTCAGAAAAGATGCTTGATATATTTCAATTTTCTTAAATTTACTGAGGCTTGATTTGTGACCCAAGATGTGATCTATCCTGACTTTCATACAGAGTGAAGTAAGTCAGAAAGAGAAAAACAAATATCGTATATTAACGCATATATGTGGAACCTAGAAAAATGGTACAAATGAACCGGTTTGCAGGGCAGAAATTGAGACACAGATGTAGAGAACAAACGTATGGACACCAAGGGGGGAAAGTGGCAGGGGGGTGGTGGTGTGATGAATTGGGAGATTGGGATTGACATATATACACTAATATGTATAAAATGGATAACTAAAAATAAATAAATAAATAAATGCATTTAAAAAAAACCAGATGTGATCTAGCCTGGAGAATCTTCTGTGTGCACTTGAGGAGAAAGTGTAATCTGCTGTTTTCAGATGGAACGTCCTATAAATATCAATGAAATCTCCTGGTCTATTGTGTCATTTAAAGCTTGTGTTTCCTTATTAATTTTCTGTCTGGATGATCTGTCCATTGGTGTAAGTGAGGTGTTAAAGTCTCCCACTGTTATTGTGTTACTGTCTATTTCCTCTTTTATAGCTGTTAGCATTTGCCTTATGTATTGAGGTGCTCCTATATTGGGTGCATATATATTTATAATTGTTATATCTTCTTCTTGGATTGATCCCTTGATCATTATGTAGTGTCCTTCCTTGTCTCTTGTAACATTCTTTATTTTAAAGTCTATTTTATCTGATATGAGTATTGCTACTCCAGATTTCTTTTGATTTCCATTTGCATGGAATATCTTTTTTCATTCCCTCACTTTCAGTCTGTATGTGTCCCTAGGTCTGAAGTGGGTCTCTTGTAGACAGCATATATATGGGTCTTGTTTTTGTATCCAGTCAGTGAGCCTGTGTCTTTTGGTTGGAGCATTTAATCGATTCACATTTAAGGTAATTATGGATATATATGTTCCTATTACCATTTTCTTAATTGTTTTGGGTTTGTTTTTGTAGGTTTTTTTCTTTTCTCGTGTTTCCCACTTAGAGAAGTTCCTTTAGCATTTGTTGTAGAGCTGGTTTGGTGGTGCTGAATTCTCTTAGCTTTTGCTTGTCTGTAAAGCTTTTGATTACTCCGTGGAATCTGAATGAGATCCTTCCTGGGTAGAGTAATCTTGGTTGTCGGTTCTTCCCTTTCATCACTTTAAATATATTGTGTCACTCTCTTCTGGCTTGTAGAGTTTCTGCTGAGAAATCAGCTGTTAACCTTATGGGAGTTCCCTTGTATGTTATTTGTCATGTTTCCCCTGTGGCTTTTCATAATTTTTCTTTGTCTTTAATTTTTGTCAATTTGATTACTATGTGTCTGAGTGTGTTTCTCCTGGGGTTTATCCTGCCCCAGGGGGGACTCTCTGCTCTTCCTGGACTTGGGTGGCTATTTCCTTTCCCATGTTAAGGAAGTTTTCAACTATAATCTCTTCAAATATTTTCTCGGGTCCTTTCTCTCTCTCTTCTCCTTCTGGGACCTGTATAATGCGAATGTTGTTGCATTTAATGTTGTCCCAGAGGTCTCTTAAGCTGTCTTCATTTCTTTTCATTCTTTTTTCTTTATTCTGTTCTGCAGCAGTGAATTCCACCATTCTGTCTTCCAGGTCACTTATCTGTTCTTCTGCCTCAGTTATTCTGCTATTGATTCCTTCTAGTGTATTTTTCATTTCAGTTATTGTATTGTTCATCTCTGTTTGTTTGTTTTTTAATTCTTCTAGGTTTTTGTTAAACATTTTTTGCATCTTCTCAATCTTTGCCTCTATCTTTTTCTGAGGTCCTGGATCATCTTCACTATCATTATTCTGAATTCTTTTTCTGGAAGGTTGCATATTTCCACTTCATTTAGTTGTTTTTCTGGGGTTTTATCTTGTTCCTTCATCTGGTACATAGCCCTCTGCCTTTTCATCTTGTCTATCTTTCTGTGAATGTGGTTTTCCTTCCACAGGCTGCAGGATTGTAGTTCTTGCTTCTGCTGTCTGCCCTCTGGTGGATGAGGCTATCTAAGAGGCTTGTGCAAGCTTCCTGATGGGAGGGACTGGTGGTGGGTAGAGCTGGGTGTTGCTCTGGTGGGCAGAGCTCAGTAAAACTTTAATCCATTTGTCTGCTAATGGGTGGGGCTGAGTTCCCTCCTTGTTGGTTGTTTGGCCTGAGGCAACCCAGCACTGGAGGCTACAGGCTCTTTGGTGGGGCTAATGGCAGACTCTGGGAGGGCTCAGGACAAGGAGTACTTCCCAGAACTTCTGCTGCCAGTGTCCTTGTCCCTGCAGTGAGCCACAGCCACCCCCCGCCTCTGCAGGAGACCCTCCAACACTAGCAGGTAGGTCTGGTTCAGTTTCCTATGGGGTCACTGCTCCTTCCCCCTGGGTCCTGATGTGCACACTACTTTGTGTGTGCCCTTCAAGGGTGGAGTCTCTGTTTCCCCCAGTCCTGTTGAAGTCTTTCAATCAAATCCCGCTAGTCTTCAAAGTCGGATTCTCTAGGAATTCCTCCTACTGTTGCTGGACCCCCAGGTTGGGGAGCCTGACGTGGGGCTCAGATCCTTCACTCCAGTGGGTGGACTTCTGTGGTATAAGTGTTCTCCAGTTTGTGAGTCACCCACCCAGAGGTTATGGGATTTGATTTTATTGTGATTGTGCCCCTCCTACCATCTCATTGAGGCTTCTCCTTTGTCTTTGGATGTGGGGTATATTTTTTGGTGAGTTCAAGTGTCTTCCTGTTGATGACTGTTCAGCAGTTAGTTGTGATTCCGGTGCTCTCGCGAGAGGGAGTGAGCGTACGTCTTTCTACTCCCCCATCTTGAACCAATCTCTCTTTTTCTCAGTTTTATTGAGAAATAATTGACATACATCACTGTATAAATTTAAGGCATCCAGCATGATGGTTTGATTTACATTTAGTTATCTTTTAATGAGCACTTACAACAATCCTGAAGTAGGTACTAATTTCTTCCCCGTTTGAGGATGAGGAAACATGGTTCAGAGAGGTTAAGAGGCGCAGCTATGGTCACACAGCTGGAGGTGGCACAGCTGGGATCTGACTCCTCTGAGGGCTGTCTTATGAACTGTGTCAGACTCCCTCTGTCATACTGAGCAAGAGTTTGTTGAATGACTGACAGTGTTGACATGTGGTGATGGGTGGATGGGTTTGAACAGCTGGCCTCTGCCAGCTGCAGCTGTTCATCAGGGACAGGAAGAAAGAAGGTGAGCTGGGGCCAACCCATCTGGGAGTTGGGGTCAGGCTTGGAGATCTACCAGAGACTCGGATGTTCTGGTGGGGTCTAGAGCCACCCAGGGTCATTTGCAGACTCCAGATGAAATGGTAGAATCTGGGCTCCAAGGCAGAGGATTCTCCAGACTCCATTTAAACCCTTCCCATGCTGGGAACCGCCCTCTTCAGGGATGAATGGCAAGATTCTGTAGCTGATAAGTCTTGATCCCAGCAACCAGGTTCAAGAGCCTATGTCTTAACCACTATTCAGTGTGTCTTCCCTGGCCTAAGCACTCTCATTGGCTACCTGGATTCCTGCAATGGCCTCTTCTTTGACCTCATCTACTACCCTACACCTCTTGGTCCATCCAGCCACACTGGCCTCCTTGCTGCTCCATGAACATGCCCAGCTCACTCCCACCCCAGGGCCTTTGCACATGCTTCTCTGTTGTTCAGAATGCTCTGTGTCACCCAGGTTGTTTGTTTGATTTGCCTCCCCTCCTTCAGGCCTTTGCTGAAATGTCTTCTCAGTGAGGCCTTCCCTGATCAACTTTTTAAAAATTCAAACCCCACTTCTCAGCACTCTCTACCCTCCGCTTTATTTTTACATAGCACTTATCAGCACCTGACATTCTTTATATTTTACTTATTTATTGGTTGATTATCCATCTCCCTTGACTAGAATGTAAATCCCATGAGGACAAGAGATTTTGGTCTGTCTTGTTCATGGCTGTGTCTCTAGTGCCTAGAACAGTACCTGGCACAGAGCGGGTGCTTTGGAAGTATCTGTGCATGAACTCCCTGAGCTTGCTTGAATCCAGGATCTCTTTATCATCATATCCTTGACGAAAAGGTCCAAAGACAGATCCCGTGGTATACCATCTGAGACACGCTGCAGGCTGACATGGATTCATTTATCAGCATCCCTCAAATTGGGTCATTTGACAGATTATGGATCTATTTAACCATCCAGTACCTCAGCCCTGCCATGGGAGCTCCAAGGGGAAAGCAGGTGGGTCTGTTTTGCTTGTTCTTTTTCTTTTTGCAGAAATTTATTTATTTATTTATTTATTTATGGCTGCATTGGGTCTTTGTTGCTGCGCGTGGGCTTTCTCTAGTTGTGGAGAGCGGGGGCTACTCTTCGTTGCAGTGCACGGGCTTCTAATGGCAGTGGCTTCTCTTGTTGCGGAGCACGGGCTCTAGGCACACGGGCTTCAGTAGTTGTGGCATGTGGGCTCAGTAGTTGTGGTGCACGGGCTTAGTTGCTCCACGGCATGTGGGATCTTCCCCCACCAGGGTTCGAACCGGTGTCCCCTGCATTGGCAGGTGGATTCTTAACCACTGTGCCACCAGGGAAGTCCTGTTTTTTCTTATGAACAAAATATATTTAATACTTTGCTTTGCACACTCTAAGTGTTCAATACATGTTTGTAGGAAAAAAACAAACAAACATCAAAAAGAGCCGGCAGGAACAAGGTCTCAGCTAAAGTAATCTACAAACTATCTTGTTTTCTTATGATGCTTGTCAATTCCCACAGACCCTTCCTGCCCCTGCCCCTGACACCCCAGTCTTGGTGGGGGAACAGCATCTGTTTACATATAAATATCTTAGTGTCCTGACTGCTCTGAAAGGAATGAACAGAGAGAAATCAAGTGATAATCTTCAGGGGAAGCAGTGAAAATAATATGTAGTTTAATGTATTTATACACAAATAGTTTGCTCTGACTAGAGGCTCTGGGGAAACTGGAAAGAATCTGGTTGTGTGAGTGGGGAGTGGAAAAACAGAGAGATTCCACCCCTCTCGCTTCATGGAGGTCACATGGGGAACTGGGTCTCCAGGCGCCTTTAAAAATTTTATTTGTTTGGTGCCTACTAAGCACAGGAACTTTATACCAAAATATCTCATTTCATCCTCATAACGGTCATTTCTCTCTTTCACAGCAGGGGAAACAGAGGCACACAGGGGGCCAGTGACTTGCCCAGGGCTGCAGAGGGGTGCAGGAAGGGCCGGGGGGGGGACCCAGTCTGTTTGGTTTCCATGGTCTCCCTGTGCCAACCTTCATCTGAGCCGCCCACTCTGGGTTAGGGGTTTGCCCCCCCGTGGGAGAGGCAATCAAGCCCTGAGACAGTGGGATGGACTAAATGATCTCCCAGCCACCTCCCTCATGTCCTTCCTTCCCCAGGATCCCTTCCGGATCCTTGGTTCCTGGGCCAGGTGCTTCAAGATGGTGGCCCAGGTGGTCCTGCGTCACCGTATGAGCTGTGACCCCAGCCAGTGGGGCTGCACCACCAACCGAGGCCGGGGAAGTGGGAGGAGGGCGGGGAGGAAAGCAGGGAGAGACGCTTTCTCGATCTGCGGTGTCAGCCTCGGCTCTGGAAATGAAATGCCTTTTAATTTCAACGTCTGCTTTTCTTTTTTCCCCTCCGTGATGCTGTCTGGTGCCAGGAAGCCCTTGGCCGCAGGATGCGCGTTTAACAAATCCAATAAAGCCTTTATTTGGCTGGCTGCTTGCTCCCTGGAGCTGGGCTGGCCTGGGACACATTACCTCATTCAGACTCCTCACCTGTGCCCGGGGTGGGGGGTGGGGGGCGGGGGGGGGCAGAGAGCAGGGTCGGCCGAGGTGCTGGGAGAAGCAGAGGTTGGAGGTGCTGCACTGTTCACCAGGGGGACAGGTGATGCCTGGGGCAGGGTCCCGAGACCTGAGTGCTGGTCCCAGCTCTGCCACCAGCTAATGGTTTGACCTTGGGCAATCCCTGGAAACATCGGATCTTCTGTGAAGCGGCAGGATTAGACTAGGTCAGTGGGCTTTATATTTTTTTAAGCAGCAAAACCCAATTTCCCCAAGTGGAATGCGCTACGGGAGTCTCCTCTTGGAAGGCTCTGGCCCTTGGTTACTACTCCCCTTTGTGGGTTTTTTTTTGTTTGTTTGTTTTTTTAAAGATGGCAAGCTTGTTTCTGCTTCAGGACCTTTGCACTGACTTTTCCTTTTGCATGACTACCCTTCCCCTAGAATGCTCTGTGCACAGCTGGCCCTTCTCCTGTCAGTTGGGAGTTAGCTCGGATGTTACTCCCTCAGAGAGCCTTCTCTAACCAGCTTGTCTAATGATGTCCTGCACCCCTCAGTCATTCTGTACCCAATCACCATTTTACTGTGTCCTCAGCACTTATCACTCCTTGATATTTCCTTGTGTCTTTATTTGTTAACACGTTTATGGTCTCTTTTCCTCACTAGCTTACAAGTTCCACGAGGATAACTTCGTCTCTTTTACTGCTCTATTCATAGCAGCAAACACAGTGAAGGTACTCAATCTTTCCCTGATGAACGAATAAACGATTATCTAAAACAGTGAAGGTGACGCTGCTCTGGGGTGGAGGGCTGTGTACCCCACTGGCTGGACCACCCCCTCACGACCTCCAACCTCCCACCATCTTTGAGGTCCCTCCCTGCCCCCCATTGGGGTGCCACAAAGCCCAGTTTGAAAACGACTTGGACTTGGGTATCTCTAAGGCTCTCCTAGCAGCTCTGACAATCGTAGCCAACTCCAAAACCACGGTACAGCCAAGAAGTGCTGGGGTTTCAGAGAAGGGCAAAGTGAAAGCTGATTGCAGTTGTCTCCGAGGAGGTGACCCTTAAATTGGTTTGGAGCTTTAGAGCTGATGGAAAGAGCCTTTGAGCAGGAAGAGAAGCAGAGGCCACGGAGCAGAGAGGAGGTGGGAGATGTGGGCCTTCAGACAACTGTGAGGCACCCAGGTTGGCAGGACCCAGGGGAGATTAAACAGGAAATGCTGGACACGGCCAGCTATCAGAGGGTCTTGAGTGCTAAGGTGGGATGCTTGTGCCTGATTCGTGATGTGTGACGGTCCGCACAGAAGCTTTGAGCGGGACAGTGGAATCGTCAGGGCCTTGCATGTGGGCTATAAGAGGGAGAAGGCAGAAATGGAGGCAGGGAGACTGGGGAGGAGGCTGAGAGACGATGAGGCCTGGGCCACGGCAGCGGGGATGGAGAGAGGGATGGGATTCAGGAGAGAAAGGGAACTAAGAAGGGAGCTGATCTGGCAGTGGGCTCATATGGAGGGAAGAGGCTAAGATAAACTGAAGTTTCCCATCAGCTTATGGGGATGATGTTCTGGTCCAGGAGGAATTGTCCCGGAGGACTGTGTTGGCGGGGATGGTGGGGGAGGGTCAGGCTTGTGGACGGCCCCTCCCCCCATCCCAGGCCCAGCGAGTAAGGCTTCACAGCTCAGCTGCTCCCCACCGCAGGCTGCCTGGGCCAAGAGGAGCCTTTGGGGCAGCCCTCCAGTTTGGTTCCCTCCCCGCAGGCCCCAGGATTAATGTGCTAATGGTCACCCAGGGACCTCAGCAGAGAGTGGGGATGACTCAGTGTCGACTCATCCCCCCTGCAGAGAACAAGGCACACCATGTAAAGCACTGGAAGTGCCGGGCCGGGGGAGCCCCCTTTGGCTACGAGGGCTGGCGTGTCATGGGCTTGTCTGTGATGGTCTGCATTTCCCAAGCGACAAGGACAAGGTCATCTTCTCCATCCTACAGGTCGTCCCCTGACCCTCTTCTCCAACATGAGCCCTGAGTGCCCCACAGCCCTCGCAGTTCAGACAGAAAAGGGAGGAGAATTTAAGGGCATGTTCTATTTAGGGGCATGTTTTAGAGTTTGGGGGTGCTGCCTGGATAGTGTGCCCAGACTGCCAGAAATAGAGGGCATTCTTTGGATGTCTAGAGTGACTTCTGGACCTTGGGGAAAATGTTTTGGAATTTGAGGATAGATTTCAGAATTCTAGGCTTGTTCCAAAACTCTGGGCTCTGCTTCAGAATTCTCGGGAATGTTTCAGAAGCCTAGGGAATTCTGGAATTCTGGGATGTATTTCTGAACTCTGGGGGCCTGCTGGAGCCCTGGGTTGGCTCCGCATCATTCACCTCCTTGGACTTGTCTTTTCTGCTGTGATCTGCCTGTACACATGGTTACAGGGAGGCAGTTGCTATGGCAACAGTAACCGTGGGGTGTATCAACTCCCAGAATTTACTCTGAGCCTGTGACATTTTAGCTGGTGGAAAACCACAGTTAGCTCCTGCGAGCCTGATGAGCAGGGATTCCTGCCAAACCTGTCTTTGTGCTTCCCTTTTCCCCAGCCTCAAATAACCTCCCTCTGGGCCCATGGATCTGGCTCCCTGACACTCGCTTGGGCAAATGAATATTCAACAGCAGCCAAAAAGTGTATTCAAACCTTATAAACTTCTGCCTGCCTTGCTCCATTTAAATGCAACAACAGTTTCTGTTTTGCCCCATTTATCTGCCAGGAGAGTGAAGGGTAATTCCAGGAGCTGAAAATAAGTGCTTTTCCCAAGTTGCTTTAACCTCCTAAGTGGGCTGACAGAGGGGTGGGGCTGGGCTTTTCACTCTATAGATTGCGTGAGACAAGTCTCCTAGAATACTAAGATGCTGGACTACATCTGCTGAAACTGTGGTCCAGGGAGTGGGAGTGACAGCCAATGAGCACCAGAGGCCAAAACCCAGGTTTCCTGACCCCCAGGTTAGGCTCTCCCCCACAGTGGCTGTGTTCTTAAACAGTAGGCATGGCCCCCTGATGATAGCTTCTTCCCCCCTGGGGGGTGCTACATGAGTAGGCTTTCTTGCCTGAGGCCTGCTTCTGTCTACAGAGTCATAGACTGCCATGTGTGGAGGACTCTTGAGAATCATCTGGGTTCTATGGATGGGGAAACTGAGACCCAGAGGCATCCCTCAGATGGTTGATTAGTGGCAGAGCAGGGACCTGAATTTCAAGCTCCCAATTCCCAGCCCAGAGCCCTTGCTGTCACCCTCACCTCTCCCCCCTCATATTATTAGTTCATAATTTGTCTATCCATCATGCATTAATCATCAATCCATCCATGCATCCATCTATCCACCCACCCATCCATCATCCATCCATCCACCATCCATCCATCCATCATCCACCCATCATCCATCCATCATCCATCCATCCACCATCCATCCATCCATCCATCATCCACCCATCATCCATCCATCATCCATCCATCCACCATCCATCCATCATCCACCCATCATCCATCCATCCATCCATCCATGCATCCATACATCCATCTATTCAGAAAGATACTAAGTAACTGCTGAATGTCTTGTATTACCTTGGGCCTGGACAGGGCAGGAAGCTCATGGTTGTCTCACCTGGGCCCCCTGTTTAGGATTGGGGCCATGCAGTCCATCCCACTTCATTCTTCCCTTCTGCCAAAAAAAAAATTCCCTCCTTTAGACCAGCGAGTGCCCATCCCTGCCCCCGCCCCCACTGCCAACACACCAATCTCCTTCTAGTCTCTGCCCTTTTGCTGGTGATGTCCTTCCTGCCTGGGCCCCCATACTCACAGTTTATCCAAACCCTACTTATCATTTAAGGCCACAAAAGCCCCCCATCCTCCACAGAGTATTTTCTCACCACCCCAGGCCATCTGCTCTCTCCTCTCTCCCAAGACCCTTGGACAATTAACTGCACAATGAGCCCCTATTTCCTGCCTTTTGGTTTTGTCCCAGTTCACTCCTTGAGATCGGTCCCATGCTATTTTACTACTAATGTTGCTGTTGGTATATTACATTTGGGCAGTGCTGTGATGTAAAGAAAATGTCAGGAGATGTGGAATCAGACAAGGGGTCAAGTCTGAACTTTATAGATGAAATGCTGTGTGATCTTGAGCAAACTGCAGAACCTCTCTGAACCTCAGAGGTATGCGGTGAGGATTCCTGAAATGATACCTTTGAGAATTCTAAAGTGCTGAATAAACAGAAGGGAGTCTTCCTCAATTTGGGATCTGTTTTCCTCTGTGCTACTTGCGCTTGTGATCCTGAATGACTACTGACAGCTTAGGGCACAGACACCCTCTTCCTCCCCTATTCCTCATCCTCCAGGGGGGGAGGCCTTGCTTGAGGACAATCTCCCAAGAGGGGTCTTGCTAAGTAGCCTTTTCTTTTTTTTTTTTTTAACATCTTTATTGGAGTATAATTGCTTTACAATGGTGTGTTAATTTCTGCTTTATAACAAAGTGAATCAGCTATACATATACATATATCCCCATATCTCTTCCCTCTTGCGTCTCCCCCTCCCACTCTCCCTATCCCACCCCTCTAGGTGGTCACAAAGCACCGAGCTGATCTCCCTGTGCTATGCGACTGCTTCCCACTAGCTATCTGTTTTACATTTGGTAGTGTATATATGTCCATGCCACTCTCTCACTTCGTCCCAGCTTACCCTTCCCCCTCCCCGTGTCCTCAAGGCCATTCCCTACATCTGCGTCTTTATCCCTGTCCTGCCCCTATGTTCTTCAGAACCATTTTTTTTTAGATTCCATATATATGTGTTAACATACGGTATTTGTTTTTCTCTTTCTTACTTACTTCACTCTGTATGACAGACTCTAGGTCCATCCACCTCACTACGAATAACTCAATTTCGTTTCTTTTTATGGCTGAGTAATATTCCATTGTATATATGTGCCACATCTTCTTTATCCATTCATCTGTCGATGGACACTTAGGTTGCTTCCATGTCCTGGCTATTGTAAATAGAGAGCAGCCTTTTCTTAACCTCTTCTCTCGAGGAGAGATCCAAGGCAATGGTGGGGATGAGTGGGATATTTTTTTCTCCCAAGAAGGGTCATTTCCTCCATTGGTTGAGGTTGAGCAGAGCCTGGACAGGCCTTTGAGTATTTTCAAAGCGATGTGGCTTCCTCAGGGATCGCCTCCTGTCTGGGAAAACAGGAAAGCACTTGGCCGCCTCTTGATTCCCGCTCCGTGTGCTCCTGACTTTAATCATCATGTGTTTCTTTCCTGAAGTATGGCTCTAACACTCCCTGGGGCCTGTGGGAGGAGGTTTATACCTTAAGCACCTTTTTTTTCCCTCACCCTACTGATTGATCTGTGCTTTCCAGAGCTGAGATGCCTTCTGTCACCATGGTTCCAGGAGACAAATTAGCCAGTTCCTTCCTCACCTTAACATAAATCAAAACACATCTATGGGGCTTCCCTGGTGGTGCAATGGTTGAGAATCTGCCTGCCAATGCAGGGGACACGGGTTCGAGCCCTGGTCTGGGAAGATCCCACATGCCGCGGAGCAACTGGGCCTGTGAGCCACAATTACTGAGCCTGCGCATCTGGAGCCTGTGCTCCGCAACAAGAGAGGCCGCGATAGTGAGAGGCCCGCACACCGCGATGAAGAGTGGCCCCCGCTCGCCGCAACTAGAGAAAGCCCTCGCACAGAAACGAAGACCCAACACAGCCAAAAATAAAATAAATAAATAAATAAAAATTAAAAAAAAAAAAACAAAAACACATCTATGTACCATGGGTCAGCCACATGTGCCCACCACATATGCAGGCCCAGGTGTGTGCACAGGAAGGCATGTTTTCACATGGAGATGGGCGCGCACAGGCCTGGCACGCGCGCTTGCCTCCCTGCAGGCACACAGCGCGTGTCCACGTCCTGAGCCTTTGTGCTTAGCTGCATCTCCCTTTCCCACTCACAGTGGGTGTCCATTTGAGTGGGTAGATGTACACATGTGCTGGCATAGAGAGGGGCGCTCTGTCTTGGGTGTGCATCTACCACGGGCTTGTACACCCACATGCATGTGTAAAAATATAGACCTGTGTGCATCCATGTGCCACAAAGATAATCATGACAGCTGATGGTTACACACACCTATGTGCCAGGCACTGTTAACTTGGGGGTATTAACAATTGAGCCCTTGCGATGACACTATGACATATATACGTAAGACTGTATTATTATCCCCATTTTCCTGGATGTAGAAACTGAGGCTCAGGGAGGTTATATAACTTGCCTGGGTTCCCACAGCTAGGACATAGGAGGGCTGGGGTTTGAACCCAGGCAGTCAACTCCACAATCCACACTCATAACCACTCCACAGACTTGGTGGTTAAAGTCTGTTTTTGCAGGCGCTTCAAGGATTAAGCCAGTCCCTAACC
Source organism: Balaenoptera ricei (assembly GCF_028023285.1). Classification (NCBI taxonomy): domain Eukaryota; kingdom Metazoa; phylum Chordata; class Mammalia; order Artiodactyla; family Balaenopteridae; genus Balaenoptera; species Balaenoptera ricei. Next base: position 15,644,755 of record NC_082639.1, on the reverse strand, counting down.
TGGGCCTTTCCTTCTCGCATAGGCCAATAAGTATAGGGTGTGAAGATGAGCACGTGGTGTGAAGCTGCCCCCTTGGGAGCCTCTGGGAGCATTTCAGCTTTCTCAGGGGGCCAGTGCCCCAGGCTCCTGAACCAGCCTCTCTAAAATTGCCACCTTCCATTGCATCTTCTTTTCTCAATTCACATGTCCCAAGGCCCAGCTGAGCCCCAGGAGGCAGGAATCGGAGAACCAGGCCACTCCCTCCCAGTACTGGTCTTTCCCAGCAGTCAGGCAGCTCTTAGAGCCCCTGCTCCACCTTGCTCCCGTCCCCATCCTCACGTCCTCCCATTGAGATCACTTTTGAGGACAGATGCTTTCCCCAGCAACCCACCCTGGACCAGTCTGATCGAGTTAGGGGCCCCTTCCTTGCGTACGTACAGTGTGGCTCGGGATCTCCCTCAGTCCTACTTCTGGCTTTGCTGCTTCTCAGCTGTGTGACCTTAGGCAAATTTCTTAACCTCTCTGAGCCTCAGTTGCCTCATCTGTAAAGTGAGGATAGCATCGACATCTACCCCAAGAGTTAATGGGAAGATTACATGAGTTAATACGTGGAAAGGGCTTAGAACTGCACCTAGCACTTAGCTGCTCTCATCATCATCACGGTTGTTCTACCCCTTACTGTACTTGTGCCTGGTTAGTTGTCAGCCTTCCCCGCGCAGGTGGTGTGCTCTCTAAGGGCAGGAGCACGACTTATGTCTCCTGGCTTGGTCCCTGGGGCATTGCTGGTTCTGCTCCACGTTGATTACACGTCTGAATGAGAAAGCCAGTTCTTCCCCCAGTGGGACCAGTTCTCTCCGTGAGTGGGATAAATTCCATCTCTCTGTCTTAGGGGGTGGGGTGAGGCCGCCTGCTCTATGCCAGGGATGCAAAGTAGGGCAGGCCTCCCCAGGGGGGTTGCCGTGGCAACAGGGAAAGTTCTGCACAGAGGCAGACACAACACGGGGTTGGTTGGGAGGCGTGGCGGTGTTGCCTGCTTAGGGTAGAGAGACAGGCTGTTGAAATGGCTTTCGAGCCTCAGTGACTCATCTGTAAAATGGGGGTAAGCTCCCAGCTCATGATTAGGGTCATATTTAAGGGGGACATCGATAGGGAAGGCTGTTGGGAGCTGCAGAGGGCGGTGCCGGTCTGCTGTGACCCTCTTCCCCACCAGCACGGAAGCATCCCAAGAGAAAGGACATTGCTTTATTCACTGCTGTACCCCCAACACCTAAAAACGTCCCTGACACGTAGTAGCTAGTAATAGGTGTTTGCTAAATGAGGAATTAGTCAAATAAGAGGGTGGGGACATCTCAAGGTCTCGCCCCAACCCAGCATCTAGAATTCTACCAGGCCCTGATTCCGAGCTGTGGTCTACAGTAGAGACCCCTCGATGCCAGCCCTGACCTATCCCAGACCCCCATGGCTCCCTGAGTACCACTGCCCACCCTAGTTAGGACCTCTGTGAGGGCATGCAGGGGACTGGATCCCACCCAGCCTTGGGGAAATTGTCCTAGACTGGGATACTCGGACTTGGCTGATGATGGAAACTTGGGGTGGGGGTGGGGGAGGTGATCATGGTGGATATAATGAATTCAGGTTCCCAGGCGCCTTCCCTGTCCTATTAAATCAACTCCCTGGGGTGCGGCTCAGCATTTGGGGTTAACCACACCCCCAGGGGATTCTCGGGGCTTCGGCTCAGGACACAGCCTCCTGCAGCTGTGGGGCCCTGAAGAGGTCTCTCTGACCAAACCAGGTTCTGGTGCTTCTTGTACACTTGGGGAGACTGAGGTCCAGAGACGGACATGACTTGGCCCGGTGCTAACTTTGGCGCTCCTTTGTCCTGTGCCTTGGGCAAACTGCTTCCCCGTCAACCCTCATGGTGTCCACCCAGCCTGGCTTCTCCTGAGGGCTGCCTGTTACAGCGGCCACCTCTGCATCCAGGTCAAGACGCCGAGCGGCAGGGAAGGAGCAAGGCTACTGCCCCAGACAGCCCTAAGTTTGCAGCCTGGCTCTTCTTTTGGGCTTTTTGGGCAAGTGCCTTAACCCTCTTGAACATCTTCCTCTGCAACATGGGCATAACACGACCCATTTCATGGAGAAGTGGGTTAGTGAGGCAGTTAAGAGTGTGGACTTTGTAGCCAGGGAGCACAGATTTTGAATCCTGGCTCTACCAGGTTGACAGCTGTGTCACCCCAGGCAAATGACTTTCCCTCTCTGAGCTTTAACGTCCTCATCTGTAAAATGGGGGAGATGAATCCCAGCTTCCTGGAGGTCATTGTGAAGATTGTGAAGGCACCCATGAAGCACATAATTGGGGGCTCAGCTGAAATGAATGCTTTTTTAAAGAAAGGCAAGAAGGTGGTGACTCAGATGTCCAGCCTGATCCATTCTAGCTCTAGAGAGAAGACTGGAAGCTTTCCAAAGGGCAGCCCAGACCAGGGGCGGTAGAGGGGAGAGGTGTTTGTTTGAATAGCCAGAGATGCTGAGAGGCCCCTGGTGTGTGTCCATTAGCTGTTCCTGCTGAGTCGGAGGGAGTTGGAGGCTGGGGAAGTGATGAACCGTCGCAGCTGTGCAGTACTTTCTCTGCTGAAAAGGAGTTTACAACTCGTTACCATAATGCACCCTCACAATAACCCTGGTAACTGTTAGCCCAGGGATCAGGTTTCCTGCTTCAGATGTGGAGGTGAGTGCCCAAGAGGTAAACTGACTCCGCCAAGGTCACATAGCACAGCAGTGGCTGGAGACAGGGAAAGTGGAGGGTGCCTGCTGTTTCTAGAGGACGGTGACAAGCATAGGGGTGTCCCTCCTGACTTCTGTCCAGCTTAACTGCTCCTTGCTACAGTTCTCTGAAGCCAGATGTCTGAGTTCAGATCCTGGATCTTCCCCTTCCTAAATGTGTGCCTTGAGGATGTCACTTAACCCCTGTTAACCTGGTTCTTTATCTGTCAAATGAGAGGAATAATAGTACCTATCCCATAAGGCTGTTTGGGGGAGTAGCCCAGCCAATATATGTAAACCGTGTGCCTAGCACAGGATGGGTCCTCTCTCTGATGTGCAGCTTTCCTGCTCCGAGATATGTACCCCTAAAGTCACATCACCTGTCTGGGCCTCAGTTTTTTCATCTGCCAAATGGGCACTTATCTGGTTCCAGGCATTGCACTAGGCCCCTGTGAGTCAGGATTTTTAAAAAAAAATAAATTTATTTATTTATTTATTTATCTTTGGCTGTGTTGGGTCTTCGTTGTTGTGTGCTGGCTTTCTCTAGTTGCGACAAGCGGGGGCTACTCTTCATTGCGGTGCACGGGCTTCTCATTGCAGTGGCTTCTCTTGTTGCAGAGAACGGGCTCTAGGCGTGCAGGCTTCAGTAGTTGTGGCACACGGGCTCAGTAGGTGTGGCGCACGGGCTTAGTTGCTCCGCGGCATGTGGGGTCTTCCCGGGCTCGAACCCGTGTCCCCTGCGTTGGCAGGCAGACTCTTAACCGCTGCACCACCAGGGAAGCCCTGTGAGTCAGGATTTTATTTAATATTAGCAGTAACCAATGAGGCCAGCCCATTTACTCATCACATTCTACAGATAAGGAAACCAAGATGCAGAGAACTAGATTGATGTGTCTGTAGTTACTTGGCTAGTGATCGAGATAATCCAACTCAAACTCAGACCTGAGATTCCAGAGTCCACAGCCCCTAAATGTGCCTGCCTCTAGGTTTTCCTCCAGGGAATTCTTTACGGCTGCTAAACTTGCCTGGGACTTTGGAGTCTGTGGGCTAGTGCCCACCTGGATGCTACAGCAACAGAATCCAGCCTCACCCCTGCAGGCAGGACCTCTCTCTGCACCCTGCCCTGGCATGGAGCTCCAGTCCTAACTGGGCCTTTCTTCCCTGGGGCCTGCGGGGGAGACTGGCAGGCCCCAGGCCGCGGCGGGAAGGCCATTAGCTGGCACTGGAGCCCGAGCGCTGGTAATGACCCTATTTTCATATGGACGCAGCTCGTGGTCTCTCCCCACGCTCAAATCTGCTCCCAGAGCGCCCATTCTGGAAAGAAGCAGCAGCAGATTATGTAATCGGAAGTGGGTTATGTAAGGATGTAGCAGGCCCTGGTGGGACTGGGGGAACGGAGCAGTACCCCCAGCCCCTGCTCGCAGCCCCCAGCAGAAACTTTGCGAGCCCGGCCAGGCTCCTGCTCCCACACCGTTCAGCTGCCCATCCTGGGACTGAGAACTGCAGCCAGGGCGGGGCAGGAGCGGGAAGGGCGAGGCTGTGGGATGGAGTGAGATGGCACGGGTCAGCGAGTCAGGAATCCTCGCCTCGGTCCCAGCTCTTTCACGAATTGGACAAATCCCTTCCCTGCTCTGGGCCTCCGTCTCCTTTTCTGGAAAACCAAGGAGGGGTGACTTGGGTCATCTCTAGGGGTCCTCCCAGTTCTAGGGGTGCTGTTTCTCTCACCTTGGAGAGGGAGCCCCAGATTTCCAGGTTCTGACTCCTGCGGTTGCCAGCTTGCTTGAGCCGGGTACCTTCTCTCTCTGGGCCCTGCTTTGCCTGTCTGCCTAGCAGGAAGATGGGTTCCACTTTCAGCTTCGTGGGTGCCGGATGTGCCTGGACTTTTGAGGTTCTGGAGGTGGACAGCAGAGTGATGCCAGGACATCTCGTCCCCAACTCTCTCCCTTGCTCCCTCATTGAGCCCCAGCAGGGAGCAGCCCCGCCTAATAATAATAGTGACAAGGACGCCAACTACCACCGATTGGTCAGACCCTGTGATAAAGAGCCCTACGAAGGGTGTACTTTTATTATCCCTATTTTACAGATAGGTGCTCAGGCTCAGAGAGGGCAAGTGACCTGCCCAAACTCACACAGCTAATTCAGTGGCCAAACCAGGATTTGATTCCAGGCTTGTCAAACTCCAGAGCCCCCGACACTGTGAGTCTGCACAGAACTGGCCTGCTTCTCTCCAGAGTCCAGAGAACCAGCTATGGCCAGATGGTGTAAACAGCCTCGTCTGCAGTCTAGGCTCTGAGGAATGTCCGTCCCCCTCACCAGCCACCCCCAGGCCTTTCTGGACTCCCCACCCCCGTCGTTCCCTTTGTGCCACCCACGGTGGCCACAGTGGCATCTGTGTGGTGGGCAGCACAGCCTGCAGGCTGTGTGGGCAGGTGGCACTGAGGGTTCATGGGCACTTGTATTTTTAAACCCCGGCTCTGGCCAACCTCTGAAGTTAGCTCAGGGGTTTTCTTTGGGCACCGCTGACCCTGAGTGGGAGGGCGGGGTGGCATCCTTGGCTTTGGGAGGCACCCTCAATAAGTGGGGCTCTTACCAGCCAGGGAGAAGATCAACACTGGCTGGGGTCTGTGTCCCTTGGACCCTGGGAGCCCCAGGCAGGCTGAGCAAAGACCATGGGAGCAGTGGGCAGGTTGGAGGCTTGGAAGGAGGAAACCAGGGGGAGCAGGAGAAGAGGGAGGAGGGTGGAACGCAGTCGGAAGGAGTTACAGGATGTAGGTGGGAGGGCACCTAGAATGCTTAGAGTCTGACCCACTCACTCTGCGATGGGGATGCTGAGGTCCCGAGAAGGAAAATATCCACGTCACACTGAGTTAGAGGCACAGCCAGGACTCGAACCCAGAGCTCTTGATTCCCAAGCAAGAGCAATTTTAGACCAAGTTTTCATCTTGGCTCCCAGGGAAGTCCTGCTCCTGGGTAGGGGAGTTTTGTCTGCCCTGGAGGAAGGCGAGGGAGGAGGAGTCCACTCCTGTGCCCGCTGAATGCCATACTGAAGGAGCCAGGGCAGGGTTTCAGGATCAAGGCCAGGTGACGGTGAAAGATGTGACTGGGGTGTGAAGGAGAAGCCGCTACACCCACGGGGCCCACCGGGGCTGCTCTTGCTCTCTCCCTTCTGATACTTAGGGCATTGACCAATTTCCTTGTCCCTGACGCCTGGCACCAGGAGGGTCCCTCATACCATAGTACAGAGCAGGAAACTGAGGGCACTGGGGGGGCCATTTACAGGAGAAACATGATGAAAGTGAAGCACAGAGAGAGTGGGAAGACCCAGTCTGCGCCCCCAGCTTGGACGCTCTCCAGCTCCATAACTTTGTCACAGCATCTTTCTGGGCTTCAGTTTCTTTATTTATCAAATGGGGACAATCATCAGCGTTTACCAAGTACTGATTTTATGCCAGGCACTGGACTAAACACATTCATACGTTATTTTATTCAACTTTACAATGATCCATTTTTCCGATGAGGAAACTGAGGCTCAGAGACGTTAAGTTGCATGTCCATGGTCACTCAGCTGCTAAGTGGCAGAACCTGGGTTTGTCTTTAGAATCCAGGCACTTAACCTGCATCCAGTGCCTCCACCTAGGGTGTCATGTTGCTCAGATGAAAGACAAGTAGTAAGAGAAAGGGATTTGGAGAGGATGGCTGGAGACATACACAAGATGGGTGTTTCAGTTCTCTTCCCTTGCCTCCTACCAGGGAAAGGAGGCCCAGACCCATTCCAGGCCTCTCTCCAGATTCTTTCTTGCCCACCCTGCCTAATCCAATCTCCATGCCACTGCCACAAGTGCTGGCCTTCTGAAAACACAAGCCTGATCGTCTCACTCCCCAGCTTGAAACCCTTCCATGGCTCTCCGCTCCCTCTGGGGAAAGTCTAAACAGCCTAGGTTGGCATTCAGGGCCTTTTTGTAATCCAGTCCCTTCCCATCTCTCCAGGGACCCTCTACTTTGGCCACATCATTCCCTGGACAGATTTTCTTCTCCTCCCTCATGCCTTTGCTCTGGCAGTTCCCTCTGCCATTTTTACCTTATCCTCAAACTTCTATTCATCCCTCAAAACCAGCCCAAAGTCACTTGTTCTGTGAAGCTTTCTGTGCCTGTCCCTGGTGGAATGTCACTCTCTATTGGTGCTCCCGTCACCTTGAGGGTGGTTCTCATCACCAAGTTTTGGAGTAAATTGTTTACATGGCACTCTCCCCAACTCACCTGACACCACCTGAGGGTCTCTGGAGGAAAGGGACTCTGTGAGCCACTCCAGTCTCCTAGCCCCAAGGCTGGGCACAGTGAACATTTGTTGCTGAGTGAATGAATCAAGGGTGTGGATCAGGAAGCTGCAGAGGGTGGTAGACCAGAAAAAGTTCTTTCTGGGTAGAAGCCAAGTCTTGGGTTCTGGCACAGCTCTATCTGTATCCCACTCACCAAGGATGGTTCAGGTTGAGACCTAATGGTCCACAGTTGGACAGATGTGGAATTAAGCCAGGTGACTCTGGGTAAGTCACTTAACCTCCTTGAGTCTCTGGTTCCTTATTTGTGAACTGGGCTAACAATATGGTTGATATGAGGATTCAGAACAATAGTGCCTGGAAAATGGCTAGAACAGAGCTTAACCTGCAATAGGGTAGGTGCTCAGTACAGGTTTTTTCTCTTCTCCTACTGTCATCCCCATCATCATCACCAACATCTCCATCATCATCATCATCTCCATCAATATTATCATCCCCATCATCATAACCATCGTCATCATATTGCCTTCATCCCAACATCATTGTCATCCTCATCATCATTATCATCATCACCACCACCACCACCATCATCAACAAACCACCACCATATCAACATTATGAGAATGTTGTATAAATGAAATCATATAGTATGTTACCTATTGAGATTGGCTTTTTTTCCCACTCAGCATAATGGCCTTGAGGTCCATCCAAGTTCTTGCATATATCAGTAGTTGGCCTTTTTTTGTTTTTGTTTTTTAACTGCTGAGTTATATTCCATTGTATGGATGTATCAGTTTGTCTTTCACCTATTGAAAGACATTTGAGGGCTTCCCTGGTGGCGCAGTGGCTGAGAGTCTGCCTGCCAATGCAGGCGACGCGGATTCAAGCCCTGGCCTGGGAGAAGCCCACATGCCGCGGAGCAACTGGGCCCGTGAGCCACAATTACTGAGCCTGCACGTCTGGAGCCTGTGCTCTGCAACAAGAGAGGCCACGACAGTGAGAGGCCCGCGCACCGTGATGAAGAGTGGCCCCCAGAATGGCCATCATCAAAAAATCTAGAAACAATAAATGCTGGAGAGGGTGTGGAGGAAAGGGAACTCTCTTGCACTGTTGGTGGGAATGTAAATTGATACAGCCACTATGGAGAACAGTATGGAGGTTCCTTAAAAAACTACAAATAGAACTACCATACGATCCAGCAATCCCACTACTGGGCATATACCCTGAGAAAACCATAGTTCAAAAAGAGTCATGTACCAAAATGTTCATTGCAGCTCTATTTACAATAGCCAGGACATGGAAGCAACCTAAATGTCCATCGACAGATGAATGGCTAAAGAAGATGTGGCACATATATACAATGGAATATTACTCAGCCATAAAAAGAAATGAAATGGAGGTATTTGTAATGAGGTGGATGGAGTTAGAGTCTGTCATACAGAGTGAAGTAAGTCAGAAAGAGAAAAACAAATACAGTATGCTAACACTTATATACGGAATCTAAGGGAAAAAAAAGCCATGAAGAACCTAGTGGCAAGACGGGAATAAAGACACAGACCTACTAGAGAATGGACTTGAGGATATGGGGAGGGGGTGGGGTGAGATGTGACAGGGTGAGAGAGTGTCATGGACATATATACACTACCAAATGTAAAATAGATAGCTAGTGGGAAGCAGCCGCATAGCACAGGGAGATCAGCTCGGTGCTTTGTGACCACCTAGAGGGGTGGGATGGGGAGGGTGGGAGGGAGATGCAAGAGGGAAGAGATATGGGAACATATTGTATATGTATAACTGATTAACTTTGTTATAAAGCAGAAGCTAACACACCATTGTAAGGCAATTATACTTCAGTAAAGATGTTTAAAAAAAAAAAAAAAAAAAAAAAAAGAGTGGCCCCCGCTTGCCGCAACTAGAGAAAGCCCTCGCACAGAAACGAAGACCCAACAGCGAAAAATAAATAATAAATAAATAAATAATAAAAATAAAGGAATTCCTTTAAAAAAAAAAAAAAAAGAAAGACATTTGAGTTGTTTCCAGTTTGGGGCTATTACAAATAAAGCTAGTATGCTACTTTATCTGATATTAATGTAGCCACTCCTGCTTTTTATTATTTTTAATCATTGTTTGCATGGTATATTCTTTTCCATTCTTTTCTTTCAACCTATCTATATCATTATATTTGAAGTGTATTTTTTTTTTTTTAATAGTGCCCTGCATAGCATTTTTAAAAAAATTATTAGCACCTTTAATTATTATTTATTTGGCTGTGTTGGGTCTTCATTTCTGTGCGAGGGCTTCCTCTAGTTGCGGCAAGCGGGGGCCACTCTTCATCGCCATGCGCGGGCCTCTCACTATCGTGGCCTCTCTTGTTGCGGAGCACAGGCTCCAGACGCGCAGGCTCAGTAGTTGTGGCTCACGGGCCTAGTTGCTCTGTGGCATGTGGGATCTTCCCAGACCAGGGCTCGAACCCATGTCCCCTGCATTAGCAGGCAGATTCTCAGCCACTGCGCCACCAGGGAAGCCCTGAAGTGTATTTCTTGTAGATAGTATATAGTTGGATCATGTTTGCTTTTTAAAAAAATCTACTATGCTAATTTCTGTCTTTTAATTAATGTATTTAGACCATTTACATGTAATATAATTGATATGTTAGAGTTTATGTCTGCCATTTTATTTTTTGCCTCTGTTTCCTCTGTTTTTCATTTGTTTTCTTTTTCTTCCTTTTAACTACTTGAACATTTTTTAGGATTTCTATTTTGATTGACCTATAGTGTATTGATATTTGAATATATCTCTTTATATAGATAGATTTTTAGTTGTTTTTCTAGATATTACTTTATGCATACATAACTTATCACAGTCTACTGGTATTGACATTTTACTAATTTGAATAAAAACCTTACCTCCTTTAATGTTCCTTTCCCTCCTTGTTTTAAATATAATTGTCTTAAATATTTTCTTTACATATATTTAGAACCACATCAGACAATGTTATACTCTTTGATTCAATTACCAAATATAATTTAGAAAACTCAAGAGAAGGAAAGTGTTTATATATATCAATACATGAAAGAGCAACAGAAAAGTATGTATATAATATTATATATATCTCCATATTTTTGCTCTTTCTATTGTTCTTCCTTCCTTCCTGATGTTCCAAGATTCTTTTACTTCCTTACTGTTTCAAGAACTTCCTTTAGCCATTCTTTTAGGGTTGGTCTGCTGCTGACAAATTTTATTATTTTTCCTTCACCTGAGAATGTCTTGACTTTTCTTTGTCCTGAAGGATAATTTCACCAGATACAGATCTAGGGGTTCTTTTCCTTCAGTACTTAAAAAGTGTCATGCCAGTTTCTTCCAGGCACCATGGTTTCTAATAAACCAGTGTCATCTGAACTGTTTTCCCCACAGGTAAGGTGTCTTTTCTCTCTCACTAGTTTTAATTTTTAAAATTGTCTTTAGTTATTTGAAGTTTGTTGTGATGTGCCTGAGTGTAGATTTCTTTAGATTTATCCTCTTGGAGATTCATTCAGCTTCTTAAATCTCTAGGTTTATATCTGGCAAAATCTGGGAAATTTTAAGTCATTTCTTTTTCAGCCCTACCCTTTTTCTCCTTTCCTAGGATTCTGATAACATGAATGTTAAATATTTTGTTATAGTCCCTTAGGTCCCTGAGGGCTATTTTTTTCTGTCTATCTTCTCTCTTATTCGGATCAGGCGATTTCTATTGTTCTATCTTCAAGTTCACTGCTTATTACCTCTGTACTCTCAATTTTGCTGTTGAGCTTATCCATCGTATTAAGTTTTTTTCCTGATTGCATTTTCCAGTTCTAAAAATTTCCACTTGGCTCTTTTTTATACATTTTATTTCTTTCCTGAGACTCTTTATTTTTTTGTTTCTAGTTGGTTTGCAGTTGCTTGTTGAAGGGTTTTTATGATGACTTTTAAAATTTGTCAGATAATTCCAACAGCTGTGTCTTCTCAGTGTTGGCATCTGCTGATTGTCTTTTCTCATTCAGGTTGACATTTTCCTGGTTCTTGGTATAATGAATGATTTTCACTTATAGCCTAGACATTTTGGGTATTCTGTTACGAGATAACAGATCTTAGTTAAATCTTCTGGCACTGTGCCAGTGAGGGAAGGAGGGTGTCACTTCATTACTGCCAAGTGAGTGAATGTCCAGGTCCCCTCCTCAGTTTCAGCACCCCAGGGGAGAGGGGTGGCTTGTTACTGTTGGGCAGAGGTGGGATTTCAGGTTCCCCATCAGGGCTCCACTGATACCAGCTTGTCTGGGAGGGGGAGGGGTGCCTTGTTATTGCTCCTCACATAGCCTTCACTGACACTGGAACTGGAGAAGGCTTCACGACTGCTGGATGGCAGTAAAAGTTTTGACTTCTGCTCAGTCTCCTCTATTGCCATTGTAGGAGGGAGGGTAGGGTTGCCTCATTACCACTGGGTAGGGGTGAAAGTCCAGGATCCCCACGTGACCTCTATTGACACCAACATGGGGTGGAGGAGAGTGTGTTATCACCTGACAGGAATGGAGGTCCTCCCTCTCCATTGCGTCCTCTCTGATACCATTCTGGCAGGGGAGAGGATAGGGTAGGGGGTGCCTTCTAAGGTGCCTGGTTAGGGTGAAACTATAGGCTCCCCACTTGGCCTTTACTGATGGGGTGGGGAATGGGGCCATATTTTTTCCTGTAGTGTTTGACCGGAGTTGGATGGTTATTGTTTAGATGTTTACTGTGGACTAGTTTCTTGCTCTTTCCTGGTCCTTTAGCTAGGGAGCAAAAGCTTTCTTGTTGCTGTTGTTGTTTTATCTGCTCCCAATAGCATTTCTAGGTTGCTGGCTTCTCCAGCACTCAGTCTGAGATATACAAGACAAAAAGAAAACTCATGGAACTCACCATTGTGTTATCCCTTAGGTCCCTAGCCAGTCTGCCTTCTCTCCACCTTTCAGGGTCTACATATGCTTGTTTTCGACATACTGTCCAAGGCTTTTAGCTGTGCTTAGCAGGAGGAATAGGGAGAAGTGCATCTACTTCATCTCGGTTCAGAACCAGAAGTCAACTTGGTTCTTTATAGGTTTTTAAAAAAATAAGTAGATCTGTTTTATCTACTTGGTTAGAAAGAGAAACAAGCCTTGGTTAGAAACTAAAAAGGGATAAACCAGTTAAATATAATTTGGCATCTGTAGGATGAAACAGAAAGTAAATATCTGATTGTTTGCAGGGTTTAATCACAGAAGCACACTATGGTTGGCACACCCTTGGCTTTAGGGTTATCACCAGGAGAGCAAAGCAGCCCAGCATATCCACTGCTGCACATGTGATAGCAATGTAGTAATAGGAGGTAGTGCATGGACAAGCTAATTTAGATCCAGAAGAGGACAGCCATACACTACCACTTAGGGGGAGTATAGGCAACTCTGAGGAGTGTACCCTCACTGGCGCTGGGTTGGCGGAAGTCTAAGTGGAATAGGGGAGAGGGGCGGGGGATTGGGCATTTTGTACCAATGTGTAAATCCAAACATGTGAGTGAGAATGTGGCGGAATGCAGGTCTTTTGTTTCTTCTACTGACCTTGGTCAGGTTCCTGAAGCCAATAAGTGGTTGGTTTATCACTCTGTGTCTCACGGAGTACCTGGCACATAATAAGTGCTCAATAAATATTTGTTGACAGAATGAATGGATGAATGAATGAGCGACTGAGTGAGTGAATGAGTGTTTATTTGTATTGCCTGACATATTTCACTAGGTGTGATGTTGTTGCTGACTGGAGGTTCCCTATTGATGGAGAAAAGTTGGAGACTTACTCTCCTGTGGCTCTGGGTAAGTGGCCTATTGGGAACCCTTGAGGCAGTGGTGCATAGGTTTTCACACTTAGTGGGGGTAGGCCAACCGAGAGGGAAGAGGAGATCAGGGAGTCAACAATTCATGCAGCCACTGACCCATCCATTCATCTACTCATCCAGGTCTGGGGCCAGATGTTGCAGGTTTTCATGCCCAGAGGAGTGAGCCCATGAGAAGGGAGAAGTGGGGAGAGGGTTAACATTTTATTCACCCATCCATCCATCCACCCACCCATCCATCCATCTACCTATCCATTCATGTATCTATTCGTGTATCCATGCATCCATCTATCCAGGGTTGGGGCCAGACTGCTCAGGGTCCTTAAATGCCAGCTTAGGACTTTAGACTGAAAGCTATTTTTTTGGTGACAGCTGTCAAGGAGGAGAAGTTAATTTGTATGAACAGCCCAAGTGCATGTTGGAAACTAATTAGGGCTTAAGCAGGGATAGTCTGCAGATTCTGGAGTAAGTGGAGCCTAGGCATTTCAGAAAGTGACCTCTTCACTCCTCATGACAGTTTCAGAGAGAGATGGGGACCAGATGGGACACAGCTACTCTCATGAACAAAACACCTGGATTAGGTACCCATTAACAATTTTATACTGACTCTAGAGTATAGGGCAGCAGATGGAATGATCTGGCTGTTCTCAAAAGTTCTTGAAAGGGAGAGAACTCAGTTAGGCTTTCTGGCATCATTGTTGGGTTTGAGACTGGGTAACAAATACTTTCTGAATGAGTAAATAATCTGAGAAGGGGTGACTTTCAAATGCTCCTGCCTTTCTGTAGAGACCACAGGTATCTCCTCAAGGCCAAAGCCGAGGCTGGGGCTGTGAGAGGGACCAGGCCTCGTGGAGGAACCAACTTTTATTTTATCTTTGCCCCTGTGCTCCCCCTTCTCCATAGGCTGTGCTTGGTTCCTCCCTGTGCTCAGTATCTGAAGCATAGCAGATGCCAATAATGCTTACAGAGTGAGTGAGTGGACAAATATATCCATTAGTCAATACATATTTGTTGTGTGCCTACTATGTGCCAGGCATTGTCCTAGGAGCTGAAGGTATAACAGTAGACAAGATAAATGTTTAGTGCTCAACGTATTTAAAAAACACAAGTGAGTCCTATGTCTGTTAGGGCAGGTGCTGCGGCTGTTGTTTCCTGAGGACCTTTGCCAAGTAATGCTTGCAGGTGCCAGTGGGTGATAGTGTCTTGGAGCCAAGGCCCGGTGGCTGATTCTGGGGAAAAAAGGTGAAAAGAGGGCAGTACCTACTGAAGAGTCAAAATTGGTGGAAAAAAATTTTTTTTATTTTTATTTTTTTGCCAAGCCACGCAGCATGCAGGATCTTAGCTCCCCAACTAGGGATCGAACCCATGCCCCTTGCAGTAGAAGTGCAGAGTCTTAACCACTGGACCACCAGGGAAGTCCCAGTGGAAATTTTTAAGTGCTGTTTATTGAGCATGTTACATGCCAATATATAGGTTCTCTGAGGTCTCCACCCCAGGAAGTAGGCTCTTTTATTTGCTCTGCTTTACAGGGGAGGAATTGAGGCCCCAGCAGCTGCTGTGACTCACCTGAGGCCACAAGGGGAGAGGGTGGTGGAGCTGGGATTGAATCCAGGTTTGTTTGGCTCCAAAGGCCACATTCTTAACCACTTGGCTACACTGCCAGGGAGGGTGGAAGAAGGTGGCAAGAGGGGTCAGCACGAGCTGGGGCCTGGCCATGGAGAACTTTGGAGAACTGTCTTGGATGTTGTCTTGGCCCTAACACCCTCTTGTCCTTGAGTATGAAGCAGTCATGGGTGGCTTCAGGCAGACCCACCAGGCCAGCCTCCCTGTTGCTGCTCCACTGAGAAGTCCATTCTGCAGTGCAAATCAAGTCTGTCCACGCCCAATACAGATCCTGTATGTTTACACAAATCACTGAATAAAAGTTATATATTGTTGCAATTTCTAAACACCACCTACTACCCACCACTTGTAGCTGCAGGAGGAGGCACTGAGTGCCTGGGGAAAGCTGACAATGGCTCTCAGCCCTGCTGGGTGTACTGCAGCTCTGGTAGGTAGAGTAATTCAGTAACTCAGCCGCAAATGGCAGGAAGGAGAACCTGGTTCTGCTGTGGCTTCAAGGGTTGACCCAGTCCTGGCTATTTGTCCAAATCTGCATTGACTCCTCCCTACATCTGGAGGCCAAATCCGGAAACTAATGATTATTACAATAAAACAACAATCATAGCTAACTCTCACTGAACACTTTATATAGCCCAGAGGCTTAATTTTACTACAATTCTTAGAAGTAGGTACTTTGCTGTCTCCATTTTATGAAGGTGGAAACAGGCTCTGAGAGGTTAAGCAACTCACTCAAGGTCACCCTGCTAGTAATTGGTGGAGAAGACCACAAACCTAATTCTGATTGATTTAAAAGTCTGGCTCTTAGCTGTGATGTTGCCCTGTCCCCGCCTGCCTCCTCCCTCTGAGACCCATCAAGGAGATCTTACTTGGGGGAGTAGCCAGCAGCAGTGAGCTCAGAGAGGATCCATGAGAACCAAGCCAGGGGCCAACTTACCATGTGTGCAAAGGTCTTTGAGCATGTGTCCGTTTGCGTGTTCACATGTGTTCTTAATGTGTGTCCTTGAGATTTTGCATGAGCCTATGAGCTTGAAGCTGTATTGTGTGTGTCCTGCATATGTTTGCATCCTCACATGTGTGTTTGCAAGTGTGTGGCTGGGTGCTTTTGCGTTCTTGTTCACAAGTAACATCATATGTGTGTGTTTGTGCTAATGTACATTACATGTGTATCTAATTTGTATTGGGTGCTCACTATGTTCCAGGCATGATTCTAAGTGCTTTGTAAATATCAACTAATTTAGTCCTCACAACAATCCTATGTGGCAGGTACTATTAATATCCCCAAATCACGGATGGGGAAATTGAGGTACAGGGAGGGTACCAAGTTGCCCAAGCATCTCTTCTTGTGAATACAGAGCCTGTTTTCTTCCTTTATGCTGCCCTCCCTCGTTTTTGGCCCATGTGGCTTTGGCATTGGTCCCTACCTCCCCCACACCTGGGTTGGATGTGGAACCCAGGTGTGGTAATGAGAGTCACTGTGATTGGTTCAAGCAGCTGAACCAAGCAGCTCCTGAGAAGCAGCTGAGTATAGTTCTGTGTTATTGAAAGTGTGGTCTGCAGATGGCAGCATCATGTTCCTGAGACCCAGCCCAAACCCCCTGAAGCAGGAATCTGCTTTCACAAGCCCTCCAGGTGACCTTTGTGCACTTAAGAACTGCCTGGGGTGGGGGTGGGGGGTGGCTAGAATTCCAGCTCTGCCACTCTCAGCTATGGAAAAGTTACATAAGTTTCTGTGCCTCAGTCTCCTCATCTGTGAAATGGAAATAGTAGTCCTGACATTTTTAAGGGCTAAATAGCTTAATACAAACAAAGGGCCTAGAGTGGACCCTGGCTGGTGACTTGTTGCTGGAGGGTTTACTGTCACTGTCTTTGCTCAGGAACAGCATGATTATGATGGGACTCAGTCCTGCCCGGTGAGCATCAGCCCTGAGACTTTTGCTGACACCGTCAGGAAAAAAGTCTCTTTCTGCTGAGATAGGATGCAAGCCTGGAGCTGCTGGTGACAGCACACCACCTCAGGGGGAGAGCCGGCCTGGGAATAAAGCAGCAAAGAAGAAAGCAAAAGGGGAGAGGACATTTAGGGAGCACCCAGTGCATGCCTAAAGCCACTGGACTTTTCAATTTCATGAGCAAATACATTTCATTTTGGCTTTAGCCACTTGGATTTAGGCTCCTGTCACTCCCACATGAAGGACTCCTGCCAAGTGCCTAACCTGACCCAAATATTTTACAAAAAAGTGAGTTCGAGGCCAGACAGTGAGTTGGGGCAGTGCTCAAATACCTGACCCCCAGTGTGGCCCCTCTTCCTGGCTGTCCTGTCCCAACAAGGTGACTCCAAGCATCAGCTCCCAGCCCTCAATCGTCCGTCCTCTCTGGCAGGCAGCTGAAGGCCGACCCTGTGTGTTAAAGGTGTCATCGTGTTACCAAACACAGGTCCATGTGCCCAACGCACAGTGAGGCCAAACAATACAGAAATGTTGGCGTTTGGAGCAGAGAAAGGTTTAGTGCAGGGCCATACAAGGAGATGGGTGGCTCATGCCTTAAAAGCCCCGAGCTCCTCGAAGGCTTTCAGCAAAGCCCTTTTATAGGAAAGGTGAGGGAGGGGCGTGGTTAGCTGTTGCAGACTTCTTGGTGTCACATCCTTTGTTCTTGCTGCCGTCCAGGTAGGTCAGATCAGGGTAAACCTCCATCAAAACAAATGTTATTCTCTGTTCTGCAACTTTTTATCCAAAGGTGTAATACTCTTAAAGGTCATAGCCTTGAGAATTATACGAGAGGGAAGGGGAGGCATTAAATTCTGGCTCCATGCCTCCTTGCAACTTTTAACAATTAACAAATCCCATAAGCAAAGGGACATCATTACCCCTCAGTTCACTTGTTCAAGGGCCCAAGGATTGACTTTCGCCCTCCGAGGTCCAGACCCTGGCTAAGAGGCTGGGGTCCGGGCGCGGGCCAGTTACCCTGCCCAGGAGTGTTCGTCCAGCACCTGGTCTGGGTCCCCCGCCAGGGCCTAGGCCCAGCTGAAGAGGCAGATCTCAGCTAACGGCGCCCTCCGGGCCAGGTCCCCAGACCCTGACCAGCTGTCATCACTGAGGAAGCCCGGAGCCCAGGACCCAGCCGGCCCTCAGGCTCCTCAGGCTGCGCAAATGGGGGCCAGGTCCCGTGGACTGCGACCTAGGGTGACTGCCGCCTCCGGGACCAGATCACCGCCACGCTGACTGTTGGCGGAGTGGGACCTCTAAGGGCTGCGCTCCCGCCCCGCGCCCCTATGACAACTCTGGGCCCTGCAATAAACGTTTCTCTGCTCCAAACTCCGATGTTTCTGTATTGTTTGGTCTCACTGTGCATCAGGCGTACGGACTTGTGTTCGGTAGCAGTCGCATTTCTTTGCCGGGGAACGCCATTGGCCTGAGAGGGGCAGCGGAGCGTCCAGAGATAGAGTGACGTATTGGTCAGCTTCGCCACGGGGCTGGGCACGTTAGCCACGTGGGGACTTTCTGATGAGGCTCCTTGGCCTCTCAAAGTCAAGCAGAGCTTCCCTCTGCCAGACCCCCTCTGTAGCTGCTGCTGGGCCCCCTCATTGGCGGTGCCAAGGCCCCAAGCCTGGAGATGGGCTGAGGTCAGAGGCCGAGGATGGGCAGTGGTTGTGTCCATCTTCCTCCTTCCTTATTGGAGGTGTGCGGCAGGCCAGAGGCCATTTTCTGCCTTAGCTTCCCCAGCTAGTGCGCCTCTGCTTCCTGCTTCTGTTCCCTGCCTGACCAGGCTCTCTCTGCCTTCCACCATCACCCCCAGGGTTCTCCCTGATCTTGCCCATCCCTCGCTCCACTCCCAGCCTTCCCCTGTCTCCCGTTTCAAGTTCTCACCATCTCCTCATCTCCTCAAATCTGCCAGTCTCTCTGTCTCCCCATCTCCCTCAGCTTCATCAAATCTCCCCAGCCTCCTTTAACCACCTCCATCTGACCTCTCCCCATGTCTCCCCGCCTCCCCAGCTCACGCCCACTTGCCCCAGGGTCCCCAGAATTCCAGACATTTCCCTCTTCCCAGGGCTCTCCTGATTCCTCCATCCTCTCTGAATCTCCCTCCTTCCATTGTCTCTGTGCCTCAGGCAGCAGCTCCACACCTGTCTCCCCCTCCTCCCTCCCTTTCCTCCAGGTGGCTCACTGCCAGTCGGATACCAGTTGGGTTGCCATGGGAACCACTGAGCTGCTTAGGAAGCTGCCACAGATCTAATCATGGCTGTGAGATTTCAAGGAACAGCTCAGTTTCTGGAGGAAAGAGGGTGCTGACATTGATTAGGCTGATGCTGGAGGCGGGGTGGGGGGTAGGGTAGGAGGAGCAGAAGCCATGGAAGATGTCAGCCAAGGCAGGGCCTGGCTTCTGGGGCACCCGCAGGCAGGAGGCCAGATCCACCCAGCCTGCATTGCACTGTCTGCTGCCTCACTGGCGCTCCCAGACCTTCTGGGATTTTCCTTAAGAGATCATTGATGCTCCATTTATTTTTTCCTCCCCCATCACTCACATTCATTCATTCATTCATTCACTTACCAAACCGCTCCCCTCTTTTGGTCGTGTGCTCCCAAGGCTTTCCGGCACAGTGGGAGAGACAGATCCCTACACAGGAATCTTCCCCAGGGGGCCAGGCTCTGCTGGAGGGCCTCCGGGGGCTATGGGAGATCCAAGGAGGGTGGAGGGCCGTGCGGAGGGGGGACAGTGAGGGGACTAAGTGGTCATCTTCACAGGGCATCCCTGAGCTGAGTCTCAAGTAGGGACAGGAGTGGGTCAGCTAAGCAAAAAGTGAGGGCCCTTCTGGACCCACAAGTTCTCTCTCTGAAGGTGGGCCATGGAACCTCTTTTTGAGTATGCTTGAGTGAGGCCGAGAGGAGCCACTGCCTAACAACTGAGCCATTTCTGTGGGAGCTGTGGGTGGTCTCTTCAGAGCAGACCCTTCTTACAGCTGTGCCAAGGATGGGTGGGGGGACCTCACCCCTGGAAAAAGAGCCCAAAGTTCACGGCACCCAAGTCCCCTGGGGTTGGTGATCTGTGTTTTGGGAGGGCAGGAGGATGGGGGGTTATTTGGGGGGAGACGTTCTCACCTGCAAATACTCCCCAACCCCTTTTGTTGTGTAGCCAATAGGGTTGCGTGCCAGCTTTATGGCCAGAAGGGCCTGCCAGCTTGGTCTAGTCTCAGATGGCTCCCCGGGTACCAGGTCTTTGGTTTCTTTCATCCAAGCCAGAGACTGTGTTTGCACATAATTTGCATACATTTGCATGTGGTGAAAGCAGGGCCCGGCATAACAGGAGAAAACATATTTTTCTCGCTAGGGTACTTGCAGTCTGAACTAGATAGAGTTCAGGTGCACAGAGACCAGGCCTATAAAATTCTTCCTTCCTTTGGCCCTCGAGCCTCCTCTAGGGCATCCCTTCCTGCACATCCCTTCCTGCATCCCTCCCCCACTGTGGTGCTTGGACCCCAAGTCAGCAGGCAGGAGGGTGTCCCAGTGAGGGAGCCTGGGTTCTCCTGGTCCTGGTTCAGCTACCTACTTGCTGTGTGTCACAAGTCACTTTTTTTCTCAATGTCTCCACCTGCCTTTGGTTCACAGAAGATCGAGAAGTGGGGGCGTGTGTCCCTGAAGAAGTATCACGTCATTCATTCATTCATTCATTCATTTGATTCTACTCATTGTGTGCTTACAATATACCAATGCCCTCTGTTCTGAAATGAACAAAACTAGCCATGATCCCTACCTTTGGGGAGCTTCAGGGAGAGTGGCATTAGTCAAATGACCCCACAAATCAATGTACAATTGCAACCGTGATAGGTGCTGTACATTATAGAGACAGGCGGTGCTTTATGGGAACCCAGAATTAGTCTGGAAAGTCACAGAAGACTTCTTGGAGGAAGAGTCCTTCAGTTGAGCTATTAAGTGTAAGATGTTATTTAGGTAAAGAGGGGCTAGAAGAACCTTCCAGGGAGAAGAAAAAGCATGTGCAAAGGCCCTGGGGTGGGAAGGAGCAAAGTGAGTGTGCAGAAGGGAGAGGAAGGAGCTGTGTCTGAGTGAGAGGGGTGTGAAGGAAAAATAGACAGGAAGGTGGGGCCAATCCTGCAGGGCCTTTCTGACCCATTAGGGAAGGTTGTCTTTAAAGCAATGGTGCCTTCATTCTAAGAACAATAGAAGGCATTAAGCAAGGCAGTGATATAATCAGGTTTGCATTTTACAAAGATGGCCTGGACTATGTTGTGGAGAATGGGTGGAGTGAAAGCAAGAACACCAGTCAGAAGGCTGTGGGATTGTCCAAGTGAGAGGAAGCAAGGGCAGGGGTTAGGTCATGAAGGTGGGGATGGAGAGAAGGGGAAGAAGCTCTGAGATCATCAGGCAAGGCTTGGTGATGGTTGGGGTATAGGGGACCAGGGTGGCAGTGGGGCTGTTGACAAGGACCTCTAGATTTTAAAACAGTCTTTGAGCCATTGATTAAAGAGGAAGACCAGGTTTGGGGATGACGAGCAGGAATTGAGTCATGATTGAGTTTGCATTGCCTTTGAGTCATCCTAGTGGCAGTTGGGCAGAGGGTCTGGAGCTCAGGGAAGAGGTGGATGGGGGTTTTGTGTCCTCCCAACCCCCAGCCCTAAGAGGAGGGACCCTCAGGAGCCCCTCTGCATCTAGTACCTTCCAGAAGCAACCAACCTCATCTGTCTTTTTTTTAAAAATAAATTTATTCATTTAATTAATTTATTTTTGGCTGTGCTTGGTCTTCGTTGCTGTGCGTGGGCTTTCTCTGGTTGTGGAGAGCTGGGGCTACTCTTCGTTGTGGTGGCTTCTCTTGTTGTGGTGGCTTCTCTTGTTGTGGAGCACGGGCTCTAGGCGCGTGGGCTTCAGTAGTTGTGGCACATGGGCTCAGTAGTTGTGGCATGCGGGCTCAGTAGTTGTGGCACACGGGCTTAGCTTAGTTGCTCCTCGGCATGTGGGATCTTCCCAGACCAGGGCTGAACCCGTGTCCCCTGCATTGGCAGGCGGATTCTTAACCACTGTGCCACCAGGGAAGTCCTCATCTGTCTTTAGATCAGTACTTTGGGCTTATTTCTAATCCCAGCGTAGGCAGAACACTGGGGAATGTGATAAGCATCTTCCCACATTATGTGTATTAAACATGCATCTTCCCTATATGGGGATGGTATCTTCTGAACCCTAAGTCAGCACCTGCAAAGGAATTCCAGACTAGTTCCAGGAGAGTATACATTGTGAAGGACATGATTTAGATGCAAAAACTTTACAATTTCTGGGATCTTTTGATGGTTTGTGGGGATGAGGGGACAGAATATTTGAAATCAGGACAATATCAGAAAATTGAGGCTATGTGGTTTCCCCCAGAAGGCAAGCAAAGGGAAGGGAAAGGAAAAGAGGATCTGTTATTTAGGAACATCTACTGAATGCCAGAACTTAGGCTAGTTTTGTTTTGTTTTTTTTTCCTTTTAATAGTATCATACTATTCTCACAAAAGTGAGGTAGCCCATTTTACAGATGAGAAAACTGAGGCTCAGAGAGGTTAGATAACCTGCCCCAAATAACAGAGGGAGTATGGGTTGGAGCTAGAATTCTCACCCAAGCTCGTGCTCTTTCCACCATGTCAGCAGTATATGAAAGTGCAGTTTTACTCTGAAGCCCAGGAGGGGTTTGGCTTTCTTGAGGACCAGGTGCCAGGAGGGTAAGGAGTCACACTTTGTGCATGCACTGCCAAGCAGGAGCCCAGAGCTCAGCTGCGGGCTGCTTTAGGTTCCCGGTTGTTCTACTGTCAGCCCAGTAGTCAGCACGGGGATCTCAGCCCTCACTTAGTGGTCTCACTTCCCCTTCACCTGCAGGAACTTTCCACCTCAGCACCCTTGCTCTTCTCACTGTCCCCTGGGAATGCCCCGTGCTTTCTCACCTCCACACGTGGGCCCGCTGTGACTCCTTTAGAATGCCTGGTTCTGCCCAAGCCCTGCCCGCCACATCCCAGCTCCTGGCACACTCCTCCTCATCCTTCATGACCCAGCCCAGGGGTCTCCTGTGAACCCTTCCTGATCCTCCGGGCCGAGCTGAGATCCTCCCTCTCCTGGGCCAGGATGGCAGCTAAAAGCCCAAGGCCAAGTTCAAATCCTGACTCCTCCACTTAGGAGCTCTGTGACTTAGGGCAAGTTGCTTAAGCTCTGGGGCGTCCCAGTCTGCTCCTCTATAAAATGGGGATCATAATGGTCCTCACTTCACAGGCTCGTGGGAAGATTAATGAGATGATGAAAGTAAGACTCTTAGCCCAGTGCTAGGCACATGTGAGCCCTCAGTGAGAGATGGTCATTGTATAGCTCGGGGCCCACTTTTTGTATTTATTTACTTGTCTGTAAATAAATTTATAAATTTAT
The DNA here is from genome assembly GCF_028023285.1 of Balaenoptera ricei. Taxonomy (NCBI): domain Eukaryota; kingdom Metazoa; phylum Chordata; class Mammalia; order Artiodactyla; family Balaenopteridae; genus Balaenoptera; species Balaenoptera ricei. The sequence continues at coordinate 15,621,879 of NC_082639.1, read as the reverse complement.
TTACTTGTCTGTAAGTTCCAACAGGCTGGGAGCTTCTTGAAGGACAGAGCCTTTTTTTTCAGTATTCCCAGGGCCTGCCACAGGCCTGATACATATTAGGTGTTCAGTGGACATTTGTTGAATGAATGGACAGATGCTAGTGTCTTTTTTCTATATATCTTGCTTCCCTTCCCTGCATCTGGCTTTTTAAGGTAACAGTTGGGTTTCATGCTCAGTCATACCCTTCACAAAGCCCAGCCTACACACAGGAGGAGCTCAGCAAAGGTCTGTGTTTCATTTCCTACTCAGCCCTTTCCCAGACAAATGGAATACAGCCTCTGATCCACGCATGCAGCGCCCGTCCTCTTGGGTGTAATGGATACAGATTTCTTATTGCCCACATGTCTCACCTTCCCTGCTGAGCACTATATTAAGTGGCTGTTCAGCATCTGAAGTGCACAAATATCTTTTTCAAAATTATTACATTCCCCTTCTGTTGGCAGAACATGCCATATGAAACGGCATAACCTCATATTGACTGTGGGTGTATGCTTTCTGCTTCCACCTCAGTGGCAGTGCTTGAGGCCAAAAGGCCTTGTCAGGGTTCCAAGTGCCTGCTTTGCCAAGTATTGGCTGGACTCGGGGGCCAGTGGGGGAACTGATTCTGGGTTAACCTGAGCTGACCTAGGCAAGGCTGGCATCACCATCATATTATCATTGTCTTCATCACTGACACCAGTACCACAACCATTACTACCATTACTATCACCATCACCACCACCACCACAACCATTTCTACCATTACTATCACCATCACCACCACTACCACCACCAATCAGCACCACCACCACCACCATCACCACCATCACCACTATCACCAACATGGCCACCATCACCACCACCACCACCACCATCACCACCATCACCACTATCACCAACATGGCCACCATCATCACCACCACCATCAGCACCAACATGGCCACCAACACCACCACCACCACCAATCAGCACCACCACCATCACCACCACCAACACAGCCACCATCAGCACCACCATCATCACCACCAACATGGCCACCATCACCACCACCACCACCACCACCACCACCACCATCACTACCATGACCACCACCTCCACCACCACCAACAACAGGGCCACCATCACCACTACCACCACACCATCATTACCACTATCACCAACATGGCCACCATCACCACCACCACCGCCACCATCACCAATCAGCACCACCACCACCACCATCACCACCATCACCACTATCACCAACATGGCCACCATCATCACCACCACCATCAGCACCAACATGGCCACCAACACCACCACTACCACCAATCAGCACCACCACCAGCACCACTATCACCACCACCAACATGGCCACCATCACCACCAACATGGCCACCATCACCACCACCACCACCACCACCATAACCACTATCACCAACATGGCCACCATCATCACCACCACCATCAGCACCAACATGGCCACCATCACCACCACCACCATCACCACCAACATGGCCACCATCACCACCACCACCACCACCACCATAACCACTATCACCAACATGGCCACCATCATCACCACCAACATCAGCACCAACATGGCCACCAACACCACCACCACCACCAATCAGCACCACCACCATCACCACCACCAACACGGCCACCATCAGCACCACCACCATCACCACCAACATGGCCACCATCACCACCACCACCATCACCACCACCACCATCACTACCATCACCACCACCTCCACCACCACCAACAACAGGGCCATCATCACCACTACCACCACACCATCATTACCACCAATTTTGCCACCATGATCACCACTGCCATCCACACAACTACTATCACCACCACCATTATCACTATTGCCACCATCATTGTCACCATCACCACCATCATCACTGCCACAATTACTAATACTATTTATTATCAACATTTATTGAGGGCTTTATCCGTGATAGACGTAGAGCTAAGTACCTTATGTGTATAATTTTATTTAATCTCAAAAGGACCCTGCAGGCAGATACATTTTTAATTCTCATATTATAAATAAGAAAACTGAACTCAGAGAGGTTAAGAAACTTGCCTGACATCACACAGCCAGCAGTTGCAAAATTGGTTTTTTTAAAAAACTCAAGCCAGCAGACATTTAGTGAGTGTCCGTCGGCACACAGGATACAGTGTCTCTTATTACCAGGGACACAAAAGTAAGTGTGCTTCCTGATCATGGGGGATCTTTACAGCTCTCTGAGGGACACTGGACACATAATTAACACAAAGCAGCCTAAAGGCGTGTCTTAGAGAACACAGGCAAATTACCCTGATGGCCATGGGAAAGAAAGATCCTCTGTGGTTAAGACCCATACCTAGAGGCACCACTCTACTACATGTGTTTTGATAAAAACCGTCCTAAGCTTTTTGGTCACTTAAGAGCCTTGTGGTCTGTATGACTGCCCTAGGAGGATGGCCAACTTGAGGGAAGTCTTCGCTGTCCCTCTACCTCCACCTGCCGAAGCCCTGGGCCAATTCCTCTTGCTGCTCTAGGTTTACCAGGACCATCTTGGTTTCCAGCTGGAAGGGAGTCTAGCAGCCCTCTTGTAGGTGGAGAAAACAAACTCTGAGAAGGGAAGGGACTTACTGAAGGCTCAGAGTAAATGTCTTTTTCTGTTAAGTTCCCTGACAGCTCCAACATTCCGTGAGGGCTGTATGGGCTCTAAGTTCATCAAGAATGAAAGGGGAAGCACCCACATTAGACTGTCTTTCCTCATCTGCTGGTTTATGCAGTCAGGGGTGAGGGAGGGGCTCCTCTCTCAGTCCCTTCCAAGGGGACCTCAGGGCATGCTGGTTGGGCCTGGGAGAGGAGAGCTGAGGGCTCGTCGTCCACCAGTCCTTCAGGGGTTCATATTCCCCGTGGCTGGCCATGGAATCCTTCCCTTGGAGAAGGAAGGTTCCAGAGCTCATGGTGTGGTTTCCAGGTGCCTCGCCCCGAAAAACAGGCAAGCAGTGCTTCAGTCCGGGCTTCCTTCCTGTAGTAGCAGCCTGGCCCCTTCTCCTGAGAGGCTGCAGCCGGCCAGAGGGGGTGTTGAAGGGATTTAGAGGTGTTAGGTCCGAGTGATTAACATGTTCATCCCCTGCCCATCCCCCGCCAGCCCCCCCACCCCCGCTCCTTGTCATTCTCTCAAGAGACTACAGTCCATCCTTCAAGTGGCCTTGGGATGATTTCTGAGTCTAAGACGCGTGTTTCTTTGACAGTGACTCGTGCTGAGGTTGACTTGGAGGAGGCAAGATGGTCCGGCTTGAAGAGGGTCACATCTGGTCCCTTCATTTGCTCAGACAACAAATATTTTTTGACCTCCCAGGAAGCATCAGGCTTTGTGCTGGAAATGGGGTCCAGCGGCGAGGACTAAGTAGAAATGGTCCTCGCCCTCGTGGGGAAGACAGACACGACTCCAATAGTTATGAATGGAAAGAAATGACGAACAGTTTTAAGCTCTACCCCCCAAAGCAGAGACCGCTAAGAAAACACGAAACAGGGAGCTAGGAGTGGTTTTGGGATTTGGGTCTTCCTTGAGAAAATGATGATTATCATTATTTTACAGATTGGGAAACTGAGGCACAGAAAGAAGGAGGAAGTTGTCCAATATATACAGTTAGTAAGTAGCAGGGTAGGGATCTGAACCCAGGCCCTCTGGCTTTGGAATCCAGCATCTTAGCCATTTTACTCCCAAGGTTTCTGGTGGATGAGTGGGTTTAACAAGGCAAAGATGGGGTGGGAAGATGGAACAGAGCTTCATGGAAAGTGCCTGGTGGTCTGAAGGGTGCAGATCATTCCAGGAGCCAGATGAGGTCCAGTGCAGCTGGCATGAAGGGGGTGAGTTGCAGGAGGGCAGGGGAGAGAAGGGCAGGACCAGATTGCTTGGGGTACAGTAGGAACGTTAGGATTTGGGTCAGGATCCTGGTAGAATGAGGTCCACAGGGAAGGTGCTGTGTGTTTTCTTCACCCATGAATACCCAGCTCTGAGCACACTGCCTGGCATGTAGGGGGAGATGGTGAATGATTGAATAAAGAGGGCGAGAATGCCCCTCGCTCCAGCCCCCGCCCTGCTTGGCTTCCTCAGTTCCCACTGTCCATCAAAATCCCCAGGGATCTTGTTAAAAATACAAATGCTGGTAAATATAGCCCCGAAAACTCCAGTTTAGTAATTCTTGGTTGGGCCTTTGGATCTGTGTTTTCAACAAGTTCCCCAGGTGATTCAGCCTGGCTGTCTCTTGGGTACCCCTGGAAGCCAATAGTTCGGCTCGTATTGGGCGGCACAGAGGGAGCTGCTGCCCTGTAGACACTTGCTGGCGGACACACCTCGAACTCACAGCCTCCCATTGCACTCTTCATCTACAGCACCGTGGAGAGAGACACTCTTGGGAGAGGGTCCTCCAATGACCAGCAGGCCTCTCTCCCTTTGGTGATGCAGACGTCAGTTCCCGGACAGAGCCTGGCCAGCTGACCGCCCGAGAATGTGGACTGGATCATTGTTGACCTTGAGTTTCATGCATCCTTACAGACTCCCTGGAAGTCTGCTGGGAACCACAAGAGAGAGAGAGAAACCAATCAATCAGTCAACCAACCAGCAATTGGTCAACTCAGAAAAGAGGAACAAGAGAGGGGGGTAGAGACAAGGGAGCAAGGTGAAATAAGAGAGGCAGTGGAGAGAGTTTGAGGATGGAGATGAGGAGTGAGGGGAGAAAGAGGGAGAGATCAGAGAGATAGAGACTGCGAGGGAAAGAGAACCCACCAAACAGGGATGGAGTAGTTCTGGGAAGGTCGTCCTGAGGAACGGCAGTTCTGGGCATCTGACAGCCAGGCAACGATTCCCCAGCCCTTCTTGGAGGGGCTCTGAGGGGGTCACCAGAAAACCTGAGCACATCTCACAGGTGTTGAGGGTGGTAGTGGGAAACCTACTCCCCCCCAACTCTCCCCACTGCCGCCTGGGGTTCAGGGCTTCAGCTGCTGGGAAAGGATCCCTTCCCTGCAGCTTCCCAGACCTCAATCAATTCAGGATTAATTCCCTGCCTGATTGGGGTGGCCTGGCCACTCCCGAGGGCTCACCTGGACTTTCCATCACTGTACAGTGTTAAAGCAAGTGCAACAGTGAGGCTGGAGGTGGTCAGAAAAGGTGGTCACCCCTGGGCTCCACTTTATTTTATTCAGAACTCAAGACCTGATGTGTAGTGGCCCCTGAGGTCCTCTGTATTGGGACAGGCCACTAGGCCATTAGCAGATGAAATGGCAGTCATCCAAGCCAGAGCTGGCCCCTTATAGGCAAAGGCTGAGGCTGATGGGTCAGTCTCAGTCTCCCCAGCTACTAAATGAGGGCATGGGACCAGAGATCATACCTTTAGCTATTAATATTGAGCTCCTGCTATGTGTCAAACTCCTTCTGCCGACATTCTAGGACCCCATCCTGACCTGGCCATACTCACCATTCCAACCTCAGCCCTGCCACTTTCCCCACCACTCCCTGTCTTCAGCCTTACCAGCCTCCTAGACACTGAGCCCATTGCCTCCTCAGGGCCTTTGCACATGCTGTCCCCTCTGCAGAATGTCTCTCCAGGTCTTTGCATGGCTGACTCTTCCTGCCATTTGTCTCTTCAGAGAAGGCCTGCATGATCACCCTGTCTCAGTCACTTGCCATTACGTCGCCCAGTTTTATTTTTTGTCACTCTGCTCTCCCCACCCCCCAGCATGTGCAGACCATTAAAGCACGGACCTTGGACTTTTTAGACTCGGGGGTATTCAACCCCCACCCTCACGTCTAGCTCAGTACCAGGCACACATAGACACTGTGTGTCTATTTTCTAAATAAAATGAATGAATGAATGAAGGCAGGTGGAGTAGTTGATACTTAATCTGTGTAATTTCATGTAGATATCAGGAATCCTACTTCCATTAGGTATTGAGGGGAATGTTATTGTCAGCAGTCTGCACCTGAGGGCCCTGAGGTTCTGAGAGGTGAGGTCACGCAGCTGGGACCCGGACCCAGGATTCTGTCCCCCAAAGCCCTCAGTCTTTCCCTTACCCCAGGCTGCTCCTTTGCTGAGCCAGGAGGAGACACCAGCAGTGAGAAGGTTATTATCTGCGTTTCGAGATGGGGAGGTGGTGGCTCAGGGTTAAGTTGCAGGCTCCTGGTTGGTGGCACTCAGCACTGCCACCTACAGGCCTTTGGTGGTGATGATTTTCCTGCCTGTTCCTAGTTCCCACCTTCGGCCACTCTGTGATTCTGGGAGGCCCAGGGCAAGGCTGTGGGGAAACGGCTGCTGCACAGTCTGGATTCAGGTCCCAGCTCTACCATTTACTGGCTGTGTGATGTTAAGCAAGTCACATAACTCTCTGAGCCTCAGTTTCCCCATTGTACAAGAGACAGTGCTTATTGAAGTGCCCGGCCTGCAGTAAGGCATCGAGAGGCATCATCTCGCCATCTGGCCACACTCTCACCTCGGGCCACTCCCAGCCAGTTCCTCCCCTGTGCCTTTGCACACACTGTTCTCTGGCTGGATGCCTTGCCCTGCCTTGCCCGCTGGGCAAAGGTCTCATCCTCCTGCAGGGCAGGCACCTCCTCAGGGAAGCTTCCCCCAGACAGATCAGTCTGGGCTTCTCTGGCCCCCACGGTGCTCTGGGGTGATGGGGTTATAAGGGTCAGTGTCCTTGAGGACCTGGGCTGTGTTTTGTTCATCCGTGTCCCCAGTGCCCAACACAGGACTCAGCACAGGGCAGGAGCAAAAGGAAGATCCCTTTAACAAATAGATGGAAGAGGAATTAAAAATAGGAATGAATTAATGAGCAAAGGAAGGAATGAAGGAAAGAAAGGAGGAGGAAAAGAGGGAAGAGGGAAAAAAGAAAAAATGAAGGAAAAGGAGAAGGAAGGACAAGGAAAAGGAGGGAAGAAAACAGAAGGAATAAAGAAGAAATGAGAGGGAGAGAAGGCACCGAGGGAGGATGGGTTTCAGGCTCATGTCCCTCAGGCGCTGCCTTCTTCCCCACCCTGCAGCGTTGACACCTCTCCCCTGACTGTTCCTGTCTGCCTGTCATCAGCAGAGATCTTCCGTTGCCTCTGGCTCCCACAAAATATTCATTGTTCTCTTGCCTGCTCCATCTCTCCCTGCCTCTTAGGTGCCAAAAACTGGTGGAATTATCAGAGGTAAAACAGGTCTGTCACCAGGCCTGGTGGGTGGGGTGCTGCTACTGACTGATTCACTGAAAGATGCTCCTGTCCCTTGGCTAAGGGTGCAGAGGCAGACTCAGGCCCGACTGAGTTTTCCCCAGAGGACCCAGAGAAAGTGGCAAAGGCTGTGAAAAGGGACAGTCCCCAGGGCTGGAGAATTTCTTTTAGAGCAACTGGGGCCAAGAATCCTTGGCCAGGGGGCAGACCCCAGCCCATGGGGCTGTAGGGGGCTGGGGAGTGGTCCAGCCTGCAGTGGGGAGGGGCTGGGGGAGAGTGTGAACCCAGCTGGAGATCCTGGGGGAACCCTAAGGGCAGCTCCTTGAGCAGGATCTGGGGTGGCTGGTATCTTAGAATGCGCTTGTGCCAGGGGCAGGGCACACAGGGCACAGACTCTCCAAATGGGGCCAGAGACAGGGCTGGGAGAGCATGAGAGAGTGAAGACCACAGGCTGAGAGGCAGAGGCCAAGATTCAGGAAGGCCGCTGAGGCCTCAGCCAGCCTGGGTCTGAGATGACAGCCACAGAGAATCCGGCTAATTGCTTCTGTTTACCGTGCGCCTATTATGCGCCAGGTCCCGTGCTAGGTGCTCTAGGGGTCTTGTCTAATCCCATCTTCACACTAGGTGTCATCCCCATGCGAGGAAACATGGCATAGAGGTCAAGGAAATCATCAGGCCCATGGCTAGAGGATGTCAGAGTCAGGATTTGAACCAAGAATTTGAACCAAGAACTGTCAAACCCTGTTGACACACATTAAAAATGATTTATTAATCTTTCTAGAATATACTAATACATGCTAGCTGTAGAGATTTGGAAAGTAGAATTCAAGAAATAAAATAAAATTTACCCTAAACCAAGTTTTTTTGTTTTTTCTAGGCCCTTAAAAAAAATCATACAGCATACACCAGTTGGCATCTTATTTCTTCTACTTAACATTACAGCATAAGCAATTTCCTGTGGGAGTAAAAACTCTCAGTAAGGGTAATTGTTAACGACTGTCACAATATTCTGGTTCGGGATTTGTACCCTAACTTCCTTAGCCATTCCCTTACATTTGGACACTTGGATGGACTCTAAGTTTTCCCTGATGTAAGCCTCTTAGTGATGCATTTCTTTGTGTGCAAGCTTTTTTTCTATGCTTTAGGTGATTTTCTGAGCATAGATTTCTGGAAGGGGAATTACTGAGTCAAAGGAAGGGCTGTTTTTAGGGATGGGTAGATGGGAAGAAGACCAAAGATTCCTGGCAGGCTCAGGGATGTAGTTTTTTTCTAAGAGAACCCAACTCATGAGGGAAGTTGGCTTCCTTTGGACTAATATGTTTCTGATTTCTGGCTGTGGGAATTAGAACTGAAACAGAGCTTTTGATAATACTCTTTGGACTGTTTTTTCATCCTCTCCCAGGAGCTGGTAGGTGAATGTTGAGGGAAACTTCATGCAGTCACCTAGCTACAGGAGGCATCCACCAATTTTATAGATCTTGGGGATCATCCCACCCAACCCTCCCCACATTCACATAGGTGTACATTTGACAGGCTGGGCAGATGAGTCCCAGCAGGGACAGGTAACTTGTCAGAGTTACTTTGTTGATAGTGACTTTGCTGCGGCCAGAAGTGGGCCCCCTGAATCCCAGTCCATTGCTGTTTCCATGACATTAGCTACTCCTCATTTTAAAATTCCAGGTCATATAATTCTATAAGCTGAGCATAGTGAGTACCAAGCGCTGGTACTGTGGTTACCGTGGCAACATTGGCCCTGAATTTCCTCCCAGAGGTGCCTTGGGCTGTGAGAGGCCTAAGGCTGGGGTGGGGGCTGACCTGGATGGGGCTGGAGTCCACTGGTGTCTCAGGCCATTGAGATGACATCACCCTGATGCCCTCAAGGAAGCCCCAGGGCTGGGCCCTGAGCAGGGACTGTCACCAGCGATGCTCCAATTTGGAGCTGATGCTCCGTGTGAGAAGAGAAGCAGTATCTGTGTTTCGGGTTTTTTTAAGACCGGAAGATGAGAGGCACAGCTGAGTCCTAGAGCCGACTGAGCCACCTAAGCAGGGAGGAGGTGCTGGAGAGAAACCATGTCAGGCCCTTTTGGAAGATCCAGGGAGACAGCAAGGGAGCAGCGGTTCCTGGCGGTGGTGGGTGGCAGGCAGGCTGGTTTGCTCTGGAAAAACGATACAGAAAAGTGACTGGAGAGAGGCGAGGCCCAGAATGGGGCTCTGGAGATGGAGGGGCTTGCAGGCAGGACCAGCTCCGGATCCTGCCCCCCCGGGTGTCCTCCAGAGCACTGCCCAGAGAGGGGTCCTCATCTGGGCTGTGGAGAAGGGTGGTGCTTTCACGGAGGAGGATGGGGGAAAGTGGGGGCTTTGGAGGAAGTGGGGGGAGGACCCCAGGAACAGGAGCCGAAGGGAGGAGGTCTTTTCCTGTTCCCCTCTTTTCTCCCCTCCTTATCCATCTACGTCCTTTCCTTTCTTCCTTCTCTCTCGCGCTCATTCTTTCTCCTCTGTTGCCCTCTTTCTGTCTCTTTCACCTCTCTTCTCCTTCCCTCCTTCCTCCAGCCACTCTCCTCTCCTTTCTCCTGCCACTGTTTGCTCAGTGAATTGAAACACAGCCCAAAGCCAGCAAAATTGAAAAGGAAAATCTGTTGCTAAAATTTCCAAAGCTAAATAGACATGCATTCCCCACACTGTGGCTTATGAACTCCAGGTCCTCAAGGTGGGATATGCAGTTCAGTGACGTGGTTAAAGCAGAGACTTTGGAGCCTGTCTGACTAGGTTAACAAATCCCTGCTCTGCAGCACACTAGCCATGTGACCTTGGATAAGTATTTGATCCCTCTGTGCCTCAGTTTCCCTTTCTGCAAAATGGTAACAATAATAACACCTGCTTCGTAAGTTGTTGTGAAGAAAAAAATGCCTTAAAATGGAAAGATCTCTTAGCTAGTGGGAAGCAGCCGCATAGCACAGGGAGATCAGCTTGGTGCTTTGTGACCACCTAGAGGGGTGGGATAAGGAGGGTGGGAGGGAGGGAGATGCAAGAGGGAAGAGATATGGGAACATATGTATATGTGTAACTGATTCACTTTGTTATAAAGCAGAAACTAACACAGCATTGTAAAGCAATTATACTTCAATAAAGATGTTAAACAAAAAAAAAAAAAAGGAAAGATCTTAGAGCAGTGCCTGGCATGTAATAAGTGCTGAATGACTTAGCTATTCCTATAGATGTTCCATGACAGAAAGTCTGAGAAACACTGAGCACTTCTCCCCCATCATCTTGGAAATAGTCAACACACAATAGCACATTAGAAGCCCCAGAAGTCCTACAGCAAAAAGATCTGTTTGCCTTTGCTTACCTTTGGACATCTCAAAGTACTTCCCCTTCCTTCTTTGTAAGCACAAAACACCTTTCTCTTAGGACATGCCCACTTTTGAAGGCCGTAGTTTGACAAATACTGGTTTGGGATTACTCACTGTTTCCAGACCATGGTGAATGAGGTAGAGGGAGAAAGCGTTATCTGAGTCATCAGAAAGAGCTGAAGTCAACCCCCAGCTTTACCCTACCAGCCACAGGGCTCAGGAAATGTCATAGTCAGACCCAGAGAGAAGAAGAGGCTTGCCCAAGGCTGTACAGTGAGCTAGAGGGAGACCTAAGACTAATACGCAGAACTCCCAGCCCACGACTCCTCCACTTCCCTCCTCCCTTCTCCCTCATTGTCAAGTAGAAGCAGGAGGTCTTTTCTGGGGGGGAGGAGTGTCCCTCATCTTGGAGACTGATGTGATCCTCTCCGCCCCACTTCCATTAGCTTTTCATGCCCTGCAAGGCTTGAGCCACAGTGGCCGTAAAGAAGGTGTGCTTTCCTCTCCACCAGGGAGAGTGATGAGGTGAGAAGTTCCCACTTTTCTCCCCCTACCAAAAAAGGTAAAAGAGCTAAACTCCCTCTCCCCGTCCCTACAGGCAGAGTGACCAGGCACTTTTGAGAGAGCCAACGTGTGTGTCCCTGTCCCTGGTGCTGAAATATGGCTAGTACCTGGGCAGTGGTCCCCAACTCCTGACCAGGCTGGAATGGCTGCTGCAAAATCTGTTGGGGAGAGTCCATCATCACGGTGATTCCTAGGCCTTGCATCTCATTTGTTGAATCAGAATCTCCTGGGGTCACTGCCCAGTTTCTGTACATTTGAAAATCTTTCAAGGTGTGGTTTGGGACCCCACTTCTTTGGGTAATATTTGCGTATCCCAATGCTAGCCCACCTCTCTCATGGATCATTGTTTTTCAGTGGTATTATTTTCTGATTTTTCTTAATAAATTTGTAATTATCATACTGTGGCAGAAAAACAAGTCATTTTATATGCTTCATATTAATGGAACAGATTTTATGGGTGGTTGGCAATTCGATTATTTTTACTCTGGGAGATTGAGGGTGCATATTCCCTCCTGATCCAATATTTGTGGTCCTTTGAAGTCCACTCCATTCTTTCCCTCTGCCTTCAGGCTTGGAGATTTAGGGTGCTGGAGTGGTTTCAATTATGTTCATGTGCTCTCCATCCCCACATTGGACTGCTCCAGCCATAGTGAGATGCCTTTATTGTGGTATTTACTCTTTCAGATACTTCTCTTTCCCTCTGAGACCCTGAGGAAAATCCTCAGTGGAGAAATAGTCGCACTGGACATTCTACCAAGACAGATGCCAGCAGGATTGGGCCAGAGAGCTTCACTAGCTTCTGACAACCCCCTTGGGCTCTAATGCTGTGGGAGAGGGTGGGCTGGGCCCTTGCAGACTGCATCACTCTCTTATTTGATTTCCAGATTCCAGAACAGCTGGTTTTGAGGCCGTGAGGAGGTACAGAATAGTGATCGCAAGCACAGGCTTTGGTGTCACATCTGGATTCAAAGGCTGGTTCTGCCTTTTGCTAGCTGTGTGATCTTGGACAAGTTGCTCCTACTTCCTGGGCCTCAGTTGCCTAACGTTTGAAATGTGGACAGCACCATTCATGCTTCGATAGGGTTGATGTAGAGATCACATGAGAAAATGGACATCAAAGTGTCATCCTATAAGCCACCATAAGTTATCTTTTTTTTTGCTGTCATTTTTAATTTTAATAAAATAGATAATTTCATACTACATAGAGAGCAAGTCCATCCACTCATTGATAAAATTTTAGAAATATTTTCTATAAAAAGTTTAGTAGCTGATTGCGAATGAATCCATTAGAACATGATTTCTATAGGTACAGTGTTCCCATCCTCACCCCCGTTCTTGTTAATTTTGAGAAAATTTAAAAATACAGAAAAGTACAAAAAATAAGACAAGATATCCATATACCACAATCCAGAATTAACCAGTATTTCAATATATTTTCTTGCAGTCTTTTTTATTTTTTTAAAGAGAAATGGACGTTTATATATAAAACTGAAGTCCCCTCTAACCAATCCAGTCCCCCCCTCTCCCACACACATTCCCTTCCCTTCTCCACTCTTCACAGGCAACCACTATCAAGAGTTTGGTCTGTATCCTTCCAAACCATTTCAAAAACATTTAAAAAACATACATACATATATGTATCTATTACCAATATATAGCACTGAAATTTTGAGGAAGTTTTATTCAAATTTACAAAACTCATCATATTATATGTCTGCAACTTTATCTTTCCCCCTCAATATGATTTTTGAGATCTTTTTCTGTAATACATATAGATCTCATTTATTACATTTTACAGATATACAGTATTCCATCATAAGTATTTTCCATTTTGTTGCTGATGGACATTTGTTTCCAATTTATGACTACTACATATCATGCCACAGTAAATAGCCTGGTACACATTTCCTGAGCATACAAACTCAGAGTAGAATTGCTAGGTGTTTTTCAATTTGCTATAAGGAATGTTTCCCAACTCCCAAGGTCATAAACATTTTAGTATATAGCTTTTTCATATTACTGTTTTTAACCTAACCCCCTTGGATCTTACCTTTGTGTATAGTTCATGTTTTTTTTTTCCCCCTTGGAGAACAAATTACCTCCAAATCATTTTTAAACAGTCCCATTATATTCTCATCTCCTGATGCCATTTCTATATTATAAATTCTAATAAATGCATAGGTGTTTCCAGAATCTCTTCTGTTCTGCTAAATCAATATCATAAAAGTCTCTTCTTTTCTAATACTTGCAACCTTTTTTTTTTTTTTTTTTACATTGGTGAAGATCTCCAGATCCATGCAGACGGCAATGTTAAACATGTTTTCCATTCCCAATTTTAGTGGAAATGCATCTAAAGTTTCAGCATTACCTTTGCTCTATTTTTTTTTTTTACTGAATATTATCATACAAATGTCTTTCTCTTCAGGATGAATTCTCTGGTGTCCTTTAAGTTTTTAGCTTTTGTTTCTCTCATTTGTGATGCTTTCCTTCAGAATGATTGTTTCTGATATGTTATGAGATTTAAATTCCTGATGAACACCTTTCATGATATCCACAGGTTTTTAATGAGTATGAATTTTCTGGTGTCTAATATGGTGTGATTTCTGGCTGAAAGCTTTACCACATTCACTACATTGATAAGGCTCCTTACCTGTGTGTATTCTCAAATGTAGAGCAAGGGTTGAGAATTGAGAGAAAGCTTTCCCACACTCATTACAACCATAGGGTTTCTCACCTGTATGGCTTCTCACATGCACCGTAAGAGATGAACTTTGAGAGAAGGCTTTTCCACATAATTGCATTCATAAGGCTTATCACCTGAATGAATTCTCACATGTACAATAAGTGACGTTCGCTGAGAGAAGGCTTTTCCACATTCATTACGTTCATAGGGTTTCTCTCCAGTGTGAATATTTTGATGTTTTATGAGGTACTTCTTCTGACCAAAAGCTGTTCCACATTCATTACACTTAAAGGGTTTCTCTCCAATATGAATTTTCTCATGCTCAGTAAGGTTTGACTTGCCACTGAAGGTTTTCCCACACTCCTTACATACAAAGGGCTTCTCTCCTGTGTGAGTTCTCTGGTGTCTGATGAGGTTCGACTTCTGAATGAAATCTTTCCCACAATCCTTACACTCAAAAGGTTTCTCTCCAGTGTGAATTTTCTGATGGGTAAGAAGGTTTTCCTTCTGGCTGAAGGATTTTCCACATTCATTACATTCAAAAAGCTTCTCTCCAGTATGGATATTTTGATGTTTAATTACATACTGTTTTTGGCTGAATGCTTTTCCACATTCATTACATGCAAAAGGTTTCTCTCTATTATGAAAATGCTCATGCTCAGTGAGAGTTGATTTGTGGCTGAAGACTTTCCCACATACCTTACAGGCAAAGGGGTTTTCCCCACTACAAATTCTCTGCTGACTGAGGTGTGACATCTGAATGGAAGCTTTCCCACATTCACAAGATTTCTCTCCAGTATGAATTTTTTGATGAATGAGAATTTACTTTTAGCTGAAGGTATTTCCACATTTCTTACATTTGTAGGGCTTCTCTGTGTATGACCTTTCAAATGCAGAGTAAGAGATAAGGGTCAAGAGAAAACTTTATCATACTTAGTACCTTCAAAGCTTTCTCTTCAACTCTAAATTTTCTAATACTCAAATGAAGTTTTGTTACATTCACTGGTTTCTCTCCAGTATGAATTTTCTTCTACTCAATGAGATTTGTTATCTAGCTAAAGGCTTTTCAACATTCCTTAGAAGCACAGGGTTTCTCTCCAGCCTGACTTCTACATTTATGAGGTGCAACATGTGAGTGAAAGTTTTACCACATTCAGTAAATTCATAGGTTTTCTCTCCAGTATGAATGCTCTGATATCATATGGGGTTCAAAATTTTTTTAATGAAGGCATTTCCACACTGATTTACGCCTAAAGGGGGTTATTACCACAAGGAGTAAGCTGTGGCAGGATTTCCAAACTAATGGATGATTCTTTCCTACACAACTAAGTCTAAATTGTGTTTCAAACTCTTTCTAGGTTAAGATGAAAAAGGTGTTGCCTTAAAAGATATAAGGTTTGAGATCAGAGGAAGTATTTTTCCAACTTTCTTATATTCACTGCTATTTTCCTCAGTCTGTACTTTACTGGAGCTGGATGCAACTTGCCTCCCAAGTCTTGTTGCCTCTCTATCTGCTCATCATCTTCTCAGGCTTCTTCTGGACAAATTTCCTTTACACTTCTTTCTCCACCATCCAGAGTTTGTCTTCTTGCTTTAACAGAGGATCACATACAGCTTGGTCAGCTTATAACCTGCTATTGGGGAAATGACACAGCACTAGAATGTTAATGCTGGAGCCAAAGTTCTGTCCTAGAACTCAGGCTGAGCCCTGGGGCCTCCTGGCCTTCCGAAGGATGAGGAAGGTGCAGTCTCCAGGAATGCACAAGGAAGCGACCCTTCTATCGACAGCAACGCCGCTTTTCTGGCCTTGGACTACATTTCCCTTAAGGCTTTGCTGGTCGACATTCTATGTCTCTCCGTCTGTCTTTCCCACGCGAACTTGGCGGCCTCTTCCTGTGATTATGATGCTCTCAGGGTGAGTACTTCTGCCTTGGAGGAAGATCAGCTAAAGCCTGGTGGAAGGTTTGGAGGCGGAACCCCAACCCCCTCTTTGAAGCCTCCCGAGGGCAGCATCAAACGAGCCAAGCCCATACTCTGAGGTATGAGGATGCCATCTTCTCTGTAGCTGCCATCATAAGTTATTATAATCATACAAAGGAATCTCTACCCATATGATGGCTGCAAACTTATGGAGGGCATTTATTTGCATTTTATTATGATATTCTTGGTGTCCTGCAAACTTCCACTTCTCTCCCCTTCCTCTGGAGATCAAGATCTAAAAATGAAGTTGAAGGTAGATGTTTGGGGTCACGGAAGGGCAGGGTTCTGTGTCCAGAGCAGAGTGTTGGTCATTGTCCCTTTTAAGGCATCCTCTTGAGGTGCCTCTAAAGGGCAGTTCCAGCCAGAGGAAGAAGGGAAACTGTCCCAGGGGTTGGAGAAGGTTGCTAAGTCTTCCCAGGCCCCAGGTGTGGAAGCCTTGTGCTAGTGTGGGCCTGGAGCTGCTCAGGTCTTAGGGTTGAGCCTAGGGAGCAGAACAAAAGATCACGAATTGGGGGCCCCTCCCCACTTTGTGCGGATGGCAAAACAGAGGCCCATACAGGTCAGATGACTTGCTCCAGGCCACAGAGTTAGCTGGCAGCAGAACCAATGGAAGGAACCAAGTTTCCTTTCCTTGTGCCTCATGGCCTCCTGGGCACAGTGCAAGGAGTCCAGCCACTGCTTCTGTCCAGAGCAAAAAAGAAAAGACTTGAAGGGCTGTGGGTTAGTTTCTGGGAAGATATATTGGGTTGGTTCTGTGTGGCTCCGGGGGGAGCAGTAAAGCTTAGGTGTTAGGAACAGAACTTTTGGCATCAGACAGGCTGAAATATGAGTTCTGACTCTGTTATTCACCACTGCTAGGGGCTTGGCCTCCAAGAGGCTGGGTTTCTTCACTTGCGCAGTGGGACTAATGAGAAATGCTGCCTCAGTGGTGTTGTGAGTCAATAAGACAGCCAGGAGCAATATGTACTTCAGGGGTTTTACAATGATACTTCAGTTCTGTGTCTCTGCAGGTGCTAAGATGTTGAGTGAGAAAGTGAAGAGGTCACACAGCACAGCCAGGAACAGCCAAAATTGTATGCAAAATGGTATGTGCAGACTTCCAGCGACAGAAGGAGCTGCCTGTGTGATGGCGAGCTCCACATCACTGGAGGGGAGCAAGCCCCTGGTGTGGGTGCCCCTGAGAGGATTCAGGCATCTGCTGGAGAAAAGGAACAGAGCCTCTGCCATTCCATGAAGCCCACTCTCCCCCTTCTCAAGTCCCTGGCTCCAGCTCACCGGGGGGGGGGGGGTCTCTGTTTTCCAAAGCAGCAAGCTGCTTGCATGGTAATTACTTTTGGACTTATTAAGCATAATTATCCCCTAATCGCACACAACCAGTAATTACTGTGGCTGTTACTGGGGCCTACCCATACAGTACCACCCGCAGTCCTGGGGTTCCAACACCCAGCTGGGGCCTGAGGTGCAGTTGGTGCTCTCTGCCATGGGGTTGGGGGGCTCTGCAGAGATGGGGCTGCCGTATCCCCCACCAGTGCTCCTTCAGCCTGGGTACCAGGCTGGTGAGGAAGTTGCTCAAACACCCCAGCCCCAGGGCCTTCCTTCCAAGTACTCCCCACCCTGTATGCCTGCCCAGGCCATCCTCCCTTTGCCCGTGCTGCTCCCTCCTCCTGGGACTCTCTTTCTCTCCTCTTTTATTCCCCTTCCTTCCCTCCAACCAACTACCCTCCCTTCTTCCTTTCTTTCAAATATTTTTAAAAAATAAATGTATTTATTTATTTTTGGCTGCGTTGGGTCTTTGCTGCTGCGCACAAGCTCTCTTTAGTTGCGGCGAACGGGAGCTACTCTTCATTGCGGTGCGCAGCTTCCCATTGCAGTGGCTTCTCTTGTTACGGAGCATGGGATCTAGGCACACGGGCTTCAGTAGTTGTGGCACACGGGCTTAGTTGCTCCGCGGCATGTGGGATCTTCCTGCACCAGGGCTCAAACCCGCATCCCCTGCATTGGCAGGTGGATTCTTAACCACTGCGTCACCAGGGAAGTCCACCTTCTTTCAAATATTTTTGAGTCTCTTTTAGGTACCTGGCACTATTCAAGGTACTGGAGATACAGCAGTGAGGGAGGGGGCAAAGGACAAAATCCATGCTTTCATGGAGCTTACTTTCTATTGGGGAAAGAGAGAGAGAGAAAGAACAGATAGGTAGTTATATAGCATATTAGAAGGGGTTGAGCGCCTTGGAGGAATCAAGCAGAGTGATGAGGACGAGGTTTGCTTTGTTGGGGGGAGAGAAAGTCACAATTTCAACAGAATGGCTATGGTTGGTCTCGTGGAGAATGGGACACTTGAACAAAGACTTGAAGGCTAAAGACTTGAACACTTGAAGGTGATGGCTAAACTATGATGATATGCGGGGAAAGAATGTTCCAGGAAGAGGGAACAGCTAGTGCAAAGGTCCTAAGGTAGGAACAGGCTTGCTGTGTTCAAGGCACAGGGAAGAGGCCAGGATGGCTGGAGCAGAGGGAGTGAGGGCGGAGAAGTAGGGGAGGAGGTGGAGGGTAGATGGCGCAGGGCCTCATGGGCCTTTTTAAGGACGTTGACTTTTCCTCCGAATGAAACACCTGAGCAGAGGAGTGGCTTAATCCGACTTGTTCTTTGATTGGTTTTGTTTTGTTTTTTAAATCTCTATTCTGTCCACAGAGAGACTGTGGGCGTGGGGGAGCCCAAAGAGGAGAAGCTGGGTGAGAAATAACAACAATCGGGTGAGAAATAGTGGGAGTTTGGGCCAATATGGCGGCCAGGGAGCTGGGAGGCATGGAAAGATTCCAGATCCATTTTCAAGGGAGAGAGGACAGGATTCTCTGATGGGCTGGATATGAGGTGTGAGAGAGAGGCAGCCGGAAGGGCTCCAAGGTTTTTGGTCTCAACAACCGGAAGGAGGGAGCTGCCACTTATCCAACTGGGGAAGACTGGGGGGCAAAGCAGGTTTCGGAAGGGAGGGCTGAGGTTCGGTTCCAGGCACGTTAAGGTCTGGACACCCTAGAGATGTAGGTTAGTCAGTGATTCAGAGGAGACAGGTCTGGCTGGAGTGTGAACGTGGGAGGCCACACACGGATGACAGTTAACGCATCCAGATAGGATGCGCTCCTCTAGTGAGTAAATGAAGACAGGTAAGAGGCCCTGGGTCTGAGGGCTAGGACCCCCCAGAGTTAAGGGGTTGAAGCCAGCAAAGGGCTGAGAGGGAGCAATCAGAGGTAGGAGAAGAATCCAAGGGAAGAAAGCGATTCATGTAGGAGAGAGGGAGCTCTCACTTCTATATCCTTGGGGCACTAGATTCTGCCTCTCGAGCTCCCCTACTTCTGTCCTCACTCCCCTTTCCGTCAATTTATTCCCTTCCCTCCTCCCCTCACCCCTCTTTTTTCTCTTTCCCTGTCGCTTTGGATGTCTTTCTCAGTGTCTGTCTCTCCCCTGGGCTCCTTCGCTGGGCCTCTCCCTCCCCTCCTCCCTGCTCAGCCCCTGGCCGAGGGTGGAGGCCCCTGGGGCGCGGGGATCCCTGGCAACCGCCGGCACGTGCCAATCTCCCGGCGTCTCAGAACCAGCTCGCGGCCCGTGCCGCGCCTCCTGCCCGCGTAATGCGCTCTAATATTTATTTACATGCCTTTCAGACTATTATTTATTAAGGTATCGCTGCCAACCGTGCTCGGGCTAATTGCTCTTAATGTGCCCCCTCCCGGTTCCCACGGCGACGCCTCTGTGCCAGCGGAGTCAGCGCCGCAGCAGCGGGGAAACCGAGGACCAGCGCGCGGAGGGTGCTGGGAGTGCGGGTGCCCGCGCGGGGTGGGGGCGCGGGGCGCGGGAAGTGCGCGGGTGAGGCGCAGAGGGTGCTCAGGGAGCGCGCAGTTGGAGAGCTGGGGACGCGGAGAGCGCGGGAGGGGGACCCCGGCGCCAGGGCATGAGAGGCGTGCCCGCGGCGCAGTGTGGAGTTGGAGTGGGGTGGAGGTGCAGGGGACCCAGCTGGGGGGTCTGGGAGCAGATGGGGGACTCTGAGTGCGAGGCTGGATGGGACTGAGGTTCGGACGGGCTGTGCTCGGACCTTGCGCAGCTCGCCTGGCTGTGGGCAGACGGACCGATGACGGGGGGCGGCGGGGAGGGGGCCGTAGCCTCCCCGCACCCCATCCACGTAGGCGGTGGCCTCGCCTCGGCTGGTTCTCCCGACTTAGCAGCAGCAGCAGCCGAAGCCGGAGGGAGCGGTTTAATTGGCAGGGTTTTGGGTTAAGGACAGAGGTGGCTTCGCTGGGTTTGGAGGCTGGGCGTGCGGGGGAGGGGGAGGGTGCTGGTCGGAGCGGGCAAAACAGACTGAGAGAGACTCCGCCTAGGCGCCGCTGGAGAGAGGAGACAAGATAGGGGTGGCCGAAGATTGGGAGAGAGAAGCAGGTGAAGAGGGACAGAAAATACAGCTGGGCAGAAACAGGCAAGATGGACTCTGGAGAGACGGCTGGAAGAGGGGCGCTGCCAGGCTGGCTTCTGCCCTCTGCCTGGTGGAGGCCCTCCCCCTTCCTGCCCGGGACCACCCCCTCCCTGTATTAGCACAGCCCCATCCCAGGCAGCAGTCTTCACTGGGGGGGATGGGGGCTAACTTGGGGACATTTATTCATTTAATTTTATTGTTACTGTGTGTACAGTGCCTGCCAACTCCCAGGCCTTGTTGGTGTCACCCTAAAAATTGTCCTCTGGATTGGAGTTGCAGTTTAATAAAACCCAGGGTACTGTGCCCCTCCCCCCAATAAAGACTGATTTAAAGCAGCTGTGCAGGGGCCTTTTGGGTCCCTCTTCTGAGCTGCACTGGGCCAAGTGCATTTCTCCCTGTGAACACTGCTGAGGTAGGTATGGTGATTTTCCAGATGGGCAAACAGGGTCTCTGAGAGGTGAAGTGACTCCCGTAGCTAGTGACAAGCAGAAGCTAGATGGAGCGGCCAGCCCAGAATTCTGCTCTACCCAGGGCCAAACCTCTGATTGCTGGTGGCTATAATTTCATCAAGCTTCTGGCCCCAAGGGATGTTGAGGTGGCCACAGAGCTTTCTGGAACTGAACCCAGTCGATCTGCCTGGTTGGTGGTTGCTTGAGGCTCCGGGCTTGCTCTGTGCTCTGCACGTTCCCCAGATGCCCAGAGCTCATTTCTCCATCCCTGGACCAGATGTGGCCATGCTAGATGCTGCCGCCTGAACGCTGGGAGTCTTATGCCCCATGGGGAAGAGTCCTCGTCTCCAGGAGAGCTGACACAACCTCATGGGGGCTGAGAGTGAGATAGAGGCAATCCCCACCCTTTCATCCTGGAATGTTCTGGAGTCTGGAATCAGGATGTTAAACTCACCAGCCTCAGAGGTGGAGGGAACCTTGAGACTTATCCAGTCCACCACGTTCATTTAACAAATGGGGAAACTGAGGCCCAGAGAGAGGAAGGGACTTACCTAGGGGCACACAGTCTGTGCACCTGAAATGACCTCTGCCCTCACCGAATGATTGCTGGGAGGTGTGGATGGCCCCTCCCCCCATCTTATTTCAGCATCGGGGGTGTGGATTTTACTACAGAATTTGGAGAGTGGCAAGATTTGTTTTCTGTGTGTCCCAGCCTTCTTTCCAGCCCTTGCTCCCCCTCACCCAGCGCTCCTAGGACCTGACTTCCCCAGCCTAAGTATCTAGCTTGTAGGTATTACCCCTCCGAAGTCACCTGTCTCTAGTCCTTACCTACACACACGTATTTTCCCAGGGTCTTTCTAATGACATTGCCTTAGAGTAGCTGTAGTGTGGGATCTTTAGACCTAACAAGGGCAGGTTTTAGGGGACCAGAGTGACCTTGGTGCAGGCCCTGTCCCTCCTGGGCCTCAGTGTCTCCGTCTGTAAAGTGGGGGTGTTGCGGACATTTGGAGGTTCCTAGCATCCTTTCCAGCTCTGACATGTCAGGATTGCCCACAGAAGGAGCGGCTGGGACCTGGGTCCCAGGCCAGGGCCCATCTGCTGCTTCCCCTCCTTGGGGCAGGTGTAAGAGAGGGTAATGGGGCTAAAACAGTGGAGAAAAGGCAAAGGCCTCTGGGCCCCAGTAAGCAGCGTCTGAAGAGGAGGGAAAGGCAGGAGGATTTGTCACCCATTCTCCTCCTGTGTCTTAAGCCTCCTGGCCCCTGACTGCCTTTCTGGGGAGGGACAGGAAGAGGGGGGCTATATTTGCCTTCTGGGGATGGTGTGGGGTGGAGCGGACTTGGTGGGCACAGGGGCAGTGAGCCTGCAGTCCCAGGACCTGGGCATGGCAGGGCAGTTCTTCGTCTAATGCGGGAGAAATGTAATGCTCCGTAACAAACACTCCCCTCCCCTACTTGGCCTGGTTAGCCTAGCCTTGCGGTACCCCGCACACAGTAGACATGGGGTGAATTCACAGGTGGAGTGAATGAATGAATGAATGAATGTCTTGAAGTAAAGAGGCCTGGCCCTAGAGTTGGGCAGACCTGGGTTTGGATCCTGCCCCACCAGTTTCTGGCTGGCTGACCTTGAGCAGATTACTTCATGTCTCTGAACTTTGGTTTCCTCATCTATAACATCGAAAAGATACTTCGTAGAGTTGTGAGGAGCAAACGAGATGAATCAATGGGAAGGCCTTAGAATCATGTCTGACATTTAGGACTCCCCAAATTAGAACTTCTGATTATTTTCACTAAAGAGAGAGTGACTGGGTCACCCTCTAACCTTGCACTTCAGCATGAGTTTATTGAGCCTCTACAATGTTCCAGGCACCACAGGGGGCCTAGAGGTGATTGAAGCAGTCTCTGCTCTCAGATTGCTTATAGTCTGAGAGGGGAGACACCTGACCACACAGCCTTGAAATACCCCTGAGAAGTGCTCATAATAGCTGTCACCTGGAGTACAAAAGGCTGTGGGAGAGGTCGAGTCTGCCCTGGGGTGGGGGTGCAGGTCAGGGAAGGCTTCCTGGAGGAGGTGAGCTCCACACTGAACTCTGAAGGACTTTGCTCCTAGTAAACACCTATCATAGGCGGAGAAACCATGGCAGACATGAACGGCTTGCTTGGGGAGCACTCAGCATCCAGTCTCTGCTCCTATGTCACTTTCTCAGGAAGTCTTCTCTAACTGCTCTCGGATACATAGCGTCCTCCCTACTCTTTTATCACCTTCCCCCAAAACTGCTTCATTTTTCCGCTTTACCTTTTACCCCAATATATATTTATTTGCTTTTGTGTTTCTTGTTTCTCTTTCCACTAGAGCCTCAGCCCCATGAGTGCAGTGTTATGGATTTAATTGAATCTCCCCCTGCCAAAAAAGTCTTTGTATGTTGAATTCCTAACCCTTAGTACCTCATGATGTGACCATATTTGGAGACAGGCTCTTTACAGAGGTAATGAAGTTAAAATGAGGTCATTGTGGTGGGCCCTGATCCAATATGATTGGTGTCCTTATTAAAAGGGGAAATTTGGAGACAGGCACATACACAGGGAGGATGCCATGTGAGGATGGGGGTTATGCTGCCCCAAGCCAAGGAACCACCAGAAGCTGGGAGAGAGGACTGGAGCAGATCCTTCCCTCAGCCCTCGGAAGGAGTCAGTGCTGCCGACACCTTGATGCTGGACTTCCAGCCTCCAGAACTGTGAGACAAAACATTTTTTATTTTTATTTTTTTTACAGTATTGCATCAGATGAAATGAACTCGTATGTAGTAAGTGTCTACACACTGAGTTTTTTTTTTTTAATAGTAATCTTTTATTTATTTATTTATTTTTATATTTTTTATTTTTGGCTGTGTTGGGTCTTCGTTTCTGTGCGAGGGCTTCCTCCAGCTGCGGCAAGCGGGGGCCAATCTTCATCGCGGTGCGCGGGCCTCTCACTGTCGCGGCCTCTCTTGTTGAGGAGCACAGGCTCCAGACGCGCAGGCTCAGTAGTTGTGGCTCACGGGCCTAGTTGCTCCGCGGCATGTGGGATCTTTCCAGACCAGGGCTCGAACCCGTGTCCCCTGCATTGGCAGGCAGATTCTCAACCACTGCGCCACCAAGGAAGCCCCGAGACAATACATTTCTGTTCTTTAAGCTCCTGGTCTGTGGTAGTCTGTCATGGCAGCCCGAGCAAACTGATACAGGCCGAGACTTTGTTCTGTTCATCGCTGTATCCCCAGTCTAGAATAGGGCCAGCGTTTAGTAGGCAACACAGTTCATGTCTCTTGAAGGAATGAACCTTGGTTGTGATGTGCAGTGATGAGGACCAGATCCTGGGTGACCGTGCAGATGGAAGAGAGGAGACGCAGGAGCAGGGTACAGGTGTGGTGCAGAGAAGGGGGGCTGGTGGCTTCAGTCCCTTACAAGTCTCATCCGCCCCCTTTCTGTTCTTCTTTCCCAAAGTGGTGATCTTTTGCCTGATCAAATCCCATCTTTCTCTTACCCAGTGTGCAAAGCTCATGGGACTTGGGGGCAACTCAGATCCCCCCTTGGGGGAGTGGGGAAGAGAGCTGTCCTCATCCGATCACCGTCTGTGAACAGAGTCCTAAAACAGGTGCTACAGGAGCCACACAAGACTTGCCACCGAGAGTGTACAGTCTGTTGGAGGAGACAGAGCCCTCTTTGAGAAAACCCCTGGTCTGCTGGAGCAAATAAGATATGTGCCCTTGGAGAGCCTCCAGTCTGGTGTGGGTACACAGCCCCTGCCCTGCGGGGAGAGATTGCCAATTGTGATTGGGAGTTTCCAGTCTGATGGGGGAGACATACCCACATACATGCACTAATAAAATATCCCATAAGAAGCTGCTCCTGGGAGGCCTGGAAAGACTTCCTGAAAGAAGTGGGTTTGCACGGAGTTGGGGGAAGGAAGGGGGGGGTTCTATATGGTGGGGGGGAGGAGGCGTGGGCAGAGCAGGGAGGGACCAAGTAGTTATCTCTCCTTTGCAGTCCCAGGTGAGCTAGCCTGGTATCTGGACACACGGGTGAATACGTGACTGGCACAGCCTTTCAGTGGGCTTCCTAGCCATCACGAATCACCCATTTTTAGGAGAGAAAAAAGACTGTTGACAGGGGACGGGAATAGCTTCTAAAGCCTCCCTTCATCCCTGCTGCTCTTGTTTTCCCAAATGTTGTCTCCCCAGACCCTGGATCTGGAAGGCATTGCATGCCCACAGCGCCCTCTGCTGGAAGGCATCAGAACATGCTCTGAGTGCCAAGGCATTTGTGCAGGCAGCCCCTTGGTTTCCTGCCAGGGGAAAAGAGATACTGAAGTCAGGAATGAAGCATAGACAGGCCCTGGGTCAGTGTCTGCGAGGGTCCATATGTGCAACCTGGAGGATCTGGAGCTTAAGAGTAGTGTAGGGGAAGGTTAGTTCTGCTTGTGGTGACTGAGGGAGCCATGATAGTTAACTTGCCCCCCAGATCTTATCAAGGGCTCAGGAGCTGGGGGTGGCCATCACCCTGGGTAACCAGGACCTCTCCTCCACCCCAGCGCATGGGAGGACCCCCTCCTAGCGGATTACCTATGTCTCATTATATCCTAGGGGATGTGTGTCCCTTTCTTCCTCCAACCTGGCGTCTGGGGTGGCTGGACTTTGGGTGGGCGGTCTGGATGCTTCCAGGAGGGGTTGATGGTTGAGAGACTCTACGTGATGCTCATATGGGAATGAGGGCCACTGTGCTGGGTGGCAGAAGAAGAGAGCTTGGCAGAGCTAGGCTGGGACTCAGCTTAGTATTTTCTCCCTTTTTCAGACCAGGATAAAGATGAATTGAGTCTAAGGGAGCTCAGGGGGCCAGCAGTGCCTTGGAGTGGACAGGCCACCATAGGACAGAGGACCCAGGAGGCCCAGAGACCCACTGGGCTCACTTCATTCTCTCCTTCTACAGAGTTCCTGGGGAGAACCTGAGTCCCTGCTTTCCTGTGCATGTTTTTCATGGTGTGAGGGACTAGGAGACCCTTACTGCCATCCCAGCAGGATGTGCACGTGCACACCCACCCCCAACCCCAGCTTTTGCAGGATGCACAGTGGGAGAAGAGGACAAAGCAGCAAGTGGGAAGTTTCTTAGAAAGGTGGAGGTAGTGCCCAGCTCATGTAAGTCAGTGAGGTGCTAAAGGGACCTTGGGTCCCCCAGCAGCTTGGAGCTGTGGTGGGGATCAGAGGAAGGGCTTGTCTATCTTAGTGAAGGCCATTACCTGCCTGAAAATCACCAAAGAAGGCTGCCCGCGAACAGTATTTCTGTTGACCATTTAATCTCAGCTTGTTGGCTCCTGGAATTTTTTCTATTAGGGGCTGTTAGCACGTTGTGGTGATGCCTTTGGCCTGTGGGGAATTCCTGTTTTAGTCACTGTTTTCCCTGACTGCTGCAAAGGGATGAATGATTTTGAAGAAACAAGGCAGGCTGCTAGAGGATTTCCAAATGAACCTTGTGTTTGGTTTTGGGGTCAGTCTGTGTAGATTCCAAGACGAAATGGTGGCTGGTGACGATTTTCAAAGAAATATATTTTGTGGGACCACTAATGGCTTCTGAGAAAAATCTGGAACGGGGAAAGCAGCTCTGCAGAGATATTGCAGCAGGTGCTGTCCGTGCCTGGCTGTATCCCCTCAGCTCCATTCAGCTCAGCGCACAGGGGCTGAACACCTGCTGGCACCTGTCCTTTGCCAGTGGCTTTCTCTAGCTGCAGAAGTCAGCGTGGCTGGTGCACCTGTGGCCAGCCACAAGTAATGCCCTTGGGAGGGAGGGACCCTCAACCAGTGGCTGAATGGAGCCGATGCACATACACTCCATTCCTTCCCTGTGAGTTCTGAGATCTGCATCTACTCTTGTTCCTAGAGTTCCCCAGGGGGATGAGGGTCCACACCCATAGTAGTAACCAGGTTAGTAACATTCCCTTTCTGGGTGTCCTTCCTGTAGCTATTTCAATTCCTCACTTGCCTAGGGTGTTTCCTAGAATCACACAAATAACATTATTTGCACTGAATCCTTATCTCAGGCTCTGCTTCTGGGGGAACTACTGTGACCAACTTGTCCCAATTTTCCTGGGATTGTCCCAGTTTTAAAACTCCAAGTCCCACATCCTGGGACCCCCTCCCCCACCAAGTTCCAGGCAAACTGGGGGACAGTTGGTCACCTGAGAGAGACAAACGTAAGACAGATGTAATCATACTAAGTGAGGCAAGAGGATCACTGAGCCACTATTTTGAAAGCCAAGCACTGGCTTCGAGAACAGAAGAGCAGACACAAGTCTAATTTCGTCATATCATCAGGTTTAACAGTTTTTATGAGCTAAAAGCCTTTAAGAGAACGGTAGCCACCATTTACAAAGAAGCCATTCCTTTGAGAACAGGCACACGCATACAGCCCCAGGGTATGCTTTGCTAATTACTGGTGAACATTAGACGCTGGTGTCCAGGATTCCACAGTGTCTACATAACTGGCTACCAGGCAGAAAGGTGATGTGTATTCCAAGAACAAGAAGTGTCACAGGCACCATGGGGACATTACAGGTGAGCAGGCAAGGGGATGGGGTAGCACGTTGTAGGCACTTGAGGCTCTGAGGGGAGCAAGCACCGGCCATGCCACTTGAGCCAAAGCCATCTGGGCAAATAGTGAAACTATGCTGCGGGTGTGCCCACGTTTGGCCACAGTGAGACGAGGCGCTTTGCCTTGGAAAGCGGCTGTAAGCTCAAGGCCGCTGGCTCTGAGCCAAGGAGATTTGCAGCACGAACAGGAGAAATCCCACTTTGTCAGGTTACCTGGGAGGCAGTGCTGTTGAGAGGCTGGGGGCCGGGTGAACACGTGGGTCAGGGAGCTCCACAGTGGGGACTGGAGGCCTGGCCAGGAGATGCCGCCAAGCTCCTGACCTTGGGACGGATCTCTGCGGATCCGAGATCCGTGGATCCAGCTGCAAAATGCCACACGCGCCCCTGCCCTGTTTATTTTTACACTGGCACTGCAGAGCGTGCTACAGCTGAGGAATGTGCCCATTTTTGTTGTTTTCTCTAGTCCTTGCCAGATTGGTGGGGAATAAAAGATCTTCCAAATGCCATGACAGTGAACACACAACCTATTTCCTGGGGGTAGCAGAGCCCTTCTCTTTCCCTTCCCAGGGCACTAAGGATGCAGAATGCATTTGTGTCTGGGCACCACCTATAATCCAATATGAAAGTAGTGAGAGGCAGCATTTGGCCCCTGCCACGGCAGGTGCTGCCGTGTCACACAGGTTCCAGCCAGGCAGGTGAAGGAGGTGACAAGTCCCTCGGGGTAGGCTGCACACAGATCTCAGGAGACTCCTCCAAATAAGGGTAGGGACCAACAGGGACTAGTCAGGATTTAAAGGAAACTTGAGAAGTCTTTTCTGACAGCTGTTCCACGTGAACAGCTGGAAGGGAAGAAGAGGAACCCTTGCCTTCTCAAATGTCTGAGGAGCAGGTGAAAACCCACCAGCAGCTAGTCTTGGGACCAGCCACTCCATTCATCAGCCCGAGCAGTGGAGGACAGTAGATGCCATTGGTTTGGTCCACAGGCAAGGGACAGATTGAGAAAACAACAGTGCTGGCTGGAAACTTATGCTGCTTATTTCCACGTCCAGTGTAAGTCTGCCTACGTGTGGGGTCCAGTTTTCCTGGGATCTGGAGTTGGTCTCCTCAGCCGAGGGGTCTGAGAGAGAGGGCTTTGCCTCTGGGTGTAGCCGCAGGTTGGACCCTTGAGGCAGGAACTCCCCCCGCCCCCGCCCCGCTTCACTGGACAAGGAGGCCCACAGCTACCTCCCCCCTGGCTGCAGTGGTCAGTTTTCTTCACACACCACTGAGCATCAGAAAGCTTAGGGCGGTCTTCAGTGCCAGTGGTGCCTGAGGCCACACCCGCAGAGGGCAGAACCACAGGGTGGGGGTGTGGCCAGTCAAGACACACCCACCTGGATGGCCAGGAAGTGAAGAAACGGTTCATGGAGCAGACATCCCTCAAATGCTTCTCACCAAGCTCCAAAAAGCACAGGAACACCACCTAATATGTTCACTACGCCGCCCCAGTGTGCCTGGCATACAGTAGGCTCTCAATAAAGGAGTTTTGAATGTCAGTGCCTGAAGAACCCAAAGGGGGATCTAGACCAGCATTTTCCCTACTGAATAACCCGGGGAGAGACACCTGAATCACCCGATGGAGACTGACAATGCATGTTTACATATTCATGGGACTGAGTTGTCCTGACTTCAAGAAATCTGTTTTCCTAGTGTTTTCCCAACATATTTGCCCGCCAGACAGTTTCTCATGAATTGCTAATTCACATTTCAACCAAGAAATAGTGCTGGAAATGCTGATCTAGTGTTACCTCATCCTTCTACAAAATATGAAAAGGGGCCCAGAGAAAGCAAGCAACTTGCCAGAAGTCACACAGCACACTATTGGTGGAGTTTAGACCAACATTTAAATTCCCCAGCTTTTAGCTCCACGTTCTTTCCACTAAAGGCTGGGCTTTTCTGGACAATGCCATTAAGCATTTGTACCCTCCTGATTCTTCAGCCAGGCAGGGCATAAACATCCTTCTGCATGACCTAGAAAGCAAGGGCTAGGGTTAACAAAGAATCCAGATTAATCCAAATCAATCCCGATTGCTGGGGCACCGGTTCACCTACTCAAGAACCCTTGGAACCACTTTAGCTTCAATGCACGTGCTAAATACCTAAGGTTCTTCTCTCTTCCTTAAAGCAAGTCCCTTTGGTCCTCTGCTTGGCAACCCTGGGGACAGATTCCCGAGACCCATGTCCTCTCGATACCACTGGAGTTTTTAAACAATGTCTCTTATCCAGATGTCCCCCAAAGCCCTTGGGTTATCTGAAATCAAGGCGCATTTGTTCCTCTGCACCTTTGGGTGCTGAGCAGGGGAATCAGGGAGTGCACAAGTCAGCAACCTGCTTGTGCATCAAAGTAGTCCAGGGCTCCAGCAACTGTTACTGGGGCAGGGTCTGAGTCAGTTCCCTGGAGAAGGGGGTGGTGTGCCCATCGCTCTGCCGGGCTTCTCAGTTCCTCCTTCCAGGGGTCTTGCAGCACTGGTTTTACACTGGGCAGGTACTGGGCCACCTGAGCTCCGGTCATTGTCCACACTGAGCTTGGAGACCCAGAAGCAGGTTAAGCAAGAGGCTGGCCAGCCCTGTCCCACCTGGTCACCTTAAGGGGGAAAGAGGCCCAGAAAGCACATGGGACTTGTTCAAGGTCACACAGACAATCAAGCAAGTCCATGGTCACTAAGAGGGAAACACCTCAGAGGCAGAGAATCTGGGAATATCAAAGCAGGGGGAACCTCCCCCCCACCACCCAACCCTGGCTCCAGGGCACCCAGAGAGGGATAGCCACTTGCCCAAACTAGTGCCAGGCATTTCAGCTCTCAGCTTGACAATATTTCCATTCCTGGGGGCCAAGGCGGCGATGCCACGCCCCTTCCTCCTTCCCCTGAAGCTGGGGCTGCTGGCTGCATAGCTGCACAAGTGTTATTTTGTGGGGGAGGACGCACGCAGGGAGATGACAAGGTCTGGAGCCAGAGCCTCGAGCCCTCATCCCTCTGTGTGCGCGACTGCCCGGCTGGGTTCCTCCCCAGGGTGGGGGTGAGGGGGGTGCATCTGAAGCAGAACAGTCAGCCAAGCAGCAGGTGGGACTTGATCTGAAGTCTCCAGCCCCTTCCCCTCCATGCGGGGTGGGTCACCGGCTTTTTGGGGAGAACCTCAGAAGGGCTGGGGAGGTGAAATCCCCTCGTGGGAGATTTTGCAGCACAGCAGGAGGGTTGGGCAGGGCTGTGCATTGGGGGCGGGTGGCGTGCTGGGCAGGGTACCGCATCCTGGTGGGGCTGCCTTTTCTCCATAAGTGATGGGTGTTCTGCTGAAACACCTCTCTCTCACCCCCTGCTGAAGACTGGGCATTTCTTGAGTCTCCATGAGGCTTCATGAAGGTGTTTGATCCATGGGGTCCTCCACATACCCCTGAAGGGGGACATCTGGGGGGAGGGTGCTTCTCGCCAGGGCCCTGGTGCCAGAAGGGAATCCTTTTCTTGATTAGGAAACGTTAAAGCCCTGGAGAGGGGGCTGGGCAAGGGCATGGATTCAGTGTGGAGTCCCAAGCTGATGGGCTTCCTTGGTGAGGTCCAGACACACCTCCAAGGGAGTCTGCAGGACAGAGGTGATGGGGTCCCAGCCACGAGGGAATCTGAGGCTGGGACACGCCTGTCCCCACATGGTACACATGGTGGGCCTGAGAGAGGGATGTCCCCAGGGGCTCTCTGCTTTGAAGCTTCAAGAGTCTTTCATTTCATTGAATAAATCACGGCTCCCAGTGGAAGCTGCCATCCCCAAATGCACTGCAGCCAAGCAAGGTTCTCTGTTGCAAAAAAAGCCCCTCTGTCTCACAGTGTGCTGTGGCAAGGGAGGGCCCCCACTATCCCAGAATGCAGCTGACACAGGGTGGCTCTCTAGCCCCTCAACACAAGGGGATAGAGATTGCATTACACAATCCCTGAAAGTGTGTAAAATTACTTCAGGTGTCCTCGGGTTTCTCCACTGACTTCTGTGACCATGGCTCTTCTTTTGGGACTAGTTTTGCACAGACTGTGGCTTAATGCTAACACCTTGGCTTGCGGGGTGCCTCCCCTTGTCCTGCCCATCTCCTCTTTTTAGATAGGAAGTCACAAATAGTCTGCAAACCAACACTAAAATATATGAAGGTCTTCCAAGCCAAAAGAAAAGTTCCCCGGGTGACTCTTTTAAAGTGCTGGGAAGGATGGTTCTCCAGGCAGTTTGTAAGTGGGATTTAAGGTCCTGGACTGTCACCATGGAGACAAATGCTTATCCCACAGCGCAGCTGGCAGAGGTGGTCTCCCTCTGCCTGGATGCAAGCTTGCAGGTCTGGTTACTTTCAGGCTTTGGGTCCGCTCATCCACCCTTTATTTGAGGGGGGCATTGCCAGTGTGATCCTCCTCCAGAGAGAACTCAGGCTTAAACTGTATACGCTCTCTCCCCATCCCCCCGTGGCAGTAAATTCCACGGCTCTCCGGATGTCCGGGCAGAAAGGAACCTTTGAACGTTCTGGGATTCTAGTCCAACTCCCTCACCTCACCCACTTATTTTACAGGTGGCGAACCTGAGGCCCAGAAGGGAGGGAGGGGCTGGCCTAAAGTTGCACAGTTAGGTGGTAGCAAAGTTGGCATTGAACTCAGGCCTCCTGATTGCCAATCCAGGGCTCTTTCTAGCAACCAGTATATTGGCTACAGTTTCAAGAGTCCCCCTACCAGGGTCACGTGGTCTCCTCCCTCTCCCCCCCTGCCCCCACTCCCCTCCTCCCCCACTACACATAATTCGGGTTATAGCAGAGCATGTTGAACTCCAGGTTCTCATCCCAGTGCCGCAGCAGCACGAAGAGCTGGCGGGCGGCAGCCTTGAGCGCGCCCCGCGTGCGGCCCTCGGGCACCTCCTGCTGCTCCAGCCACGAGCTGGCCTTGGCGGCCACCAGCTCCCACTCAACAAAGTAGGAGGCGGAGCTGTGCTCCAGCCACGCCAGCGCCACCACTGTGGCCCACAGCTTCCCCGTGTGCTCTACCGCAGCCCTGGGCTCCCAGCCCGGCTTGCCCTCGGCCCGAGGCTCCGGGGAGAAGCTGTCACAGGAGGGGTGCCGAGGTGAGGGGCTGGTGCACATCTGGGGACTCGGGGGCTGGCGGGCGGTGAGGGACACTCGGTGGCAGGTGAAGGGTGAGGTCCACTTGAGCTTCTCCATGGGGATGTGGATGGCCTCGCAGAAAGCTTGGCTGAGCAGGAAGGCTCCGGAGGCCAGCTGCAGAGACACCTGTGTGTGTGGGAGCCCCTCAGTGGGCCTCAAACTTTTTAGCCCACGGAGCCCCAGGCCGTGCCCAAGTGTGGGTGCACAGAGCCCACTCGTTCACCTCCCCCAGCCAGCTCGCCCCACCTACCCGGGGGATTTGCGGGATACCCAGCCCAGCCGAGCGTCGCCATGCTTTATCCCACTGGTACTTCAAGCTAATGACTTTCCAAGCCCAGCTCAACATCCTCACTCCAGACCCGCCTCTTGTCCTGGGCGGATGGGCCCAGCTCGGCCACTGGGACCATCTACTGCCATCCAACAGACTCTGGGCAGCTAACCACCCTCTTCCTCCCTCCATGTCAATCAGTTACCAAGTCCCAACGGGTCCCACTTTCTGAACAGCTCTGCAGTCCACCATCTGCCACTTCATGTTTTCTCTGCCTCTACTTCCCTCCCCTGTCCCCCCACCTTCACTCCATCTTTCCTGCATCCGGAGGGGTCTTTGTAAGGCAGAGGCCTTGTCACCTTTTGGAGGTCAACAGCTCAGTTCCAATTTTCTCCTAGAATAAATCCAAGCTATGATTTCCAAAGCGCTGGTTTGTCCTTGACTCTTTCCCCTCCACCTCATTCTCCAGCGCCTAAGCTCGCTCTCTCATGTGTAAACTGTCGGCTTAACCATGTAACTTCAGCGTGTAAACTATCGGCTTAACCATTACATTCTTCCAGAAGTCATGCGTCATTCCTCCCTGACCTCAAGCCTGGAGTAGGTTTCTCCCTCCCTCCCCATTCTCCCCCACCAAACCCAACTTCTCCCATCACAGCACCTAACGATCAGAATTGCCCGGTTTCCTTGGCAGTGCCGTGAGCGCAGGGACCATGTTCACCTAGTTCAAGGTTGTCTCCCAGGGGCTAGCGCTGTGCCTGGCTCAACAAATCCTTGCTGAGTGAGTACATGCCTCCTGCTCTGTCGCCCGGGATATTTGGAAACTCCAAGTGACACTGAGCACTTGGGTGTGCAGGGGCTGCCGCAGGGCAGTGAAGCTCAAACCGTGTCCCTCCTTTCGGCACCTCTTGATCCCCAACCTTGCTGAGCCCCAGGTGTGGCAGGACCAGGCTCCTTTGCTCCTCATTTCACAGACACCCACTCCCGACCTGGGTTTCTCTCCCTGCCCCACGTGCTGGGGCATCTGCAGAGCCACTTGCTAAACCCGTTGCATGTCCCTGGGGTGTTCATTTTACTTGCGTGTGAGTCGTTTCAAGGCTTATTTTTATGTATTGAAAAACAGGCACACAGAGGTGGTGGAGTAGAGGGCAAGATTCCCGTGAATTTTTAAAGCGAAGGTGGCAGATTGCAAAGAATTTTCATGGTGCCGGCGCTGGCTTTTAGCAACACTCCTAATCCCCAGATGGAGGATTCAGGCAAACTCCCTCTGCCCGGCTGCTAAGTGGGCGGGAAGGTCTAGGTCTTCTTCCCTTGGTGGAGGGGAAGCAGGGGGCAGCCCCTCTGCTGAGTGTGGGCCTGAGGTCTGGGGTCTGGGGCACTCACCAGCGGGACGTAGTCCAAGCTCTGGCTCCCTGAGGCTGACTCTGGAGCCTTGGTCAGTGGCTTGCCCAGGAAGCCCTTGGCCGCTCGCATCAGCAGCCTGGACTTATTGAGATTCAGCCTGTGTGGGTGGAGCCGGGGAAGAGTGACCACCGCTGCCCCAGTGGTGTCCCTGGTCATCCCACCCCCCCCAGAGCCCACTCAACAGCTTCTGAAAGCCAGGGCTGGAAAGGGATCTGACAGATGACCTCCTCATTTGACAGTGCATTTCCCCGGAGGCACTCAGTCAGTTAGCAGCTGCTCGGGCGAGGGGCGAGGTAGTGTTCTTTTTAGGACCCTCTTTTGATAGCATGTTCTTGTTCAGCCCAGTGGTCAGAGAGTCTCATGCTAACCCTCTCAGGGGGACTTGCATTTGCAAAGACACCGTGAACCCGTGGGAAGTGAACTTGGGGCGGAGGTGGTTTCAGCAGTGTGATACCTGAAGACAGTGCTATCTCTGGGCAGGGGTCCTTCTTGGCATCCTTCAGATTGTTCATTTTTGTGTAAATGTCAGCCTGGGCCTGCCTTTGGCCTTCCAAGCTAGGGACAGTCCTCGGAAAATGGGTGGCGGTAGAGTGAAACCCCAGTGGAAATCCCATGTACCTGGATCCAAAGAGAGTCTCTGAGGCCTTCAAGGAAGAAAGGGTGTTGGTGGCCAGACTGCGCAGGGGACCTAGAGAGCCACAGAATGACAGTTAGGGCTTGACAGATGACCCTGTCCAGCTGTTCACTACCCAGATGGGGAAACAGAGGCCCAGAGAGGGGCAGGGGCTTGCCTACACCCCTAGGGATCTGAGCTAATGATTGGGCTGCAGGGCTGTTTCTGACCCAGTTGGTATGGGGAGGGGAGAAATATGTGGGTCCGTGTGTAAAGAAGCAGGCCTCCAAGTTCCCTTGGCTGGTGGCCCTTGGCATCTTCTGGAAGGTTACCTGTGGGGACAGTGACAACTTCACATCAACCCCCTTCAGCCCCAAGTAGGGACATTGAGTTTCCTCAATGGGCACATTGCTTGAAGATTCTCGGCAGAGTGAGGTGGTAGAATGGTCCCTCAGCTGGGAATTGGGATGCCTGATTCCTGGCCTAGCTCTGTCACCAACTTGCTGTGTGACCTTGGGCAAGTCACTTCACCTCTCTGAGTCTCAGTTTTCTTCCTTTAAAGTGTGGATACTCCTATTTATCGTACATGGAACTGTTTTGAGGAATAAAAGAACCAACAAGGACTTTGTTGGGTTAAGACACTCTCTTGGCCCAAAGATCTATCACTATTTTAATTAAAGGGAGAGCTGGCAGACTGCCCACTCACCTTCAGGAGTAGCGTACTTCTCGCGGCCCAGGGATGTGTTCTCACTGAAGGGCGCAGTGGGGCTTTCCTCCACATCTACAATAGAGGAAGCCAGTGAGGCCTGAGCTTCCCCAGCCCTCCGCCTTACCTCCCATCCTCCCAAGGAGAGTGCTGGTCTGAATTCACAGTACCTGGGGATGGGCTGGGAGAGCAAGGTCAGGGTTCCCATCCCTGCCTGGATGGGCCTTCATCTCCCAAAGATACCACCTGTGCTCCACTGTAAGGGTCGGACATGCCTGGGTTCAAATCCCAACTCTCCCAATGATTAGCTGTGTGACCCCAGGGAAAGTTACTTGCTTTATAACTTTCAATTGCAAATCGGGGATAATAGTATTGATCTGTGTTGTTGTAAAGATTAAATGAGATAATACACAGATAGTGCTTAGTGCCTGGTCCATGATAAGTGCTCAATAAAGCCGTGAGCTGCAGACCCAGCAGGGAAGCAGGAGCAGGTCAGAGGCCTGAGCGTGGTGTTTGGAAGTGGGGGGAAAGGTGGGTTCAGGCCAGCTCTCCAGGAGGCATCAGAACATGCACTGACATGTCAGAGGGCTCTGAGCCTCAGTTTCCCCATCTGTAAAATGGGGATAATACTTGCACATAGTTTGTTCAAAATATATAATCAGGATGATTATTCTTATGACTATTATAGTATTTCAATGGCTGGAGAGTGACGGGCATATATACTATATAGGAATGATCCAAACTATGGAAAAAGCTTCATGCGCAGATTTGTTCTGCAAAGCCTCTGTCTCCCTTATGAGACCGTTAGTAGCTTTGTGAGGGCAAGAAGCTCTGATTATCACTGGATGCTCAGGGGGCAGCACAAGAGTGAACCAGTGACTGAATGAATGAGGCAACCAGCAGGCAGAGAGCATGGTGGTTAATTAACCTCATGGACTCTGGAGCCAGACACGGCTTGTTCAAATCTCAGTTCTATTGTGCATCTGCGGTGTGACCTTGTGTAAGTCAATTAATCTCTCTGAGCCTCGGTTTCCTCATGTCTTAATGTGGAAAATAAAAGAAACACTCTCAGATGGGTGTGAGGAGTCATGGATAACTAAAGCAGTGCCCAGCACATAGAAAACCCTCAGTGAGTGTTAGCCATTGTCATCCTTGGGGAGGGAAAGGGCTTGGGATAGACTAAGAGTTTAGAAGTCCTACACACTGGGTGTGAATCAGAGGACAATTCAAAAGAAGGGATTTGTGATTTTGATGGAAGTCATGGGCCACCAGTAGCTGAGCTACAGAGAAAGGAAAGGGTAGACCAGAAGTTTCCTCTAGACTGGGAACCCAGCTTGGCTCAGGGGCAGAGCAGGTTCCCCTTGGTTTTGGAGGCTCTGAGGGACCAAGGAGTTGGCAGAACTCCTTAATTCTGAAGAGATCCTCCTCGGGATTTTCACCTCCTTACAAACTGTTCCTTTTTTAACCCATCAAAGTCTGTGAGCACTTTCTAATCCCTCAGGTAAAACATTGTTATGATGTGGGGGTCGGGGCTAGTGGCCAGGTGGGACCTCTGACGTCCTTCCCATGCACAGAAGAAGGCAGGAGATGCTCATTGTACACGTGAGGGCACGTAGGAAGGGGTTAGGACTAGTGCAGCAGTTAGGCTGTCTTTAGTGGGACAAAAAGACACGCAGACATCCAGGACACAGAGGATTAAGGCAATCCTGTGAATTAGTGCAAGGTCACCAAATGGTAATCATGGCTCTTCAAGGACCCAAGCTGCAGGCACAATGAAATCAGGTGAAGGTGGAAAGGATGCTTTTGGGAATCCTGGAAGAAGCAGAAGGTGGGATGGAACCGCCTCTTTGCTTTTTCCTTTATTAGGTTTCCTGGCATTCAGTGCCTGGGAGGACTCAGAGGTTGGAGGCGGGAAACAGCCACTGGGGTTGGTGGAACTTGAAAAGGGAGAGGTGGGGGATGGTGTGGGCACGTGGGCAGGGAGGCCAGGCTGCTCTCTGGCTCCTGGTGGCTCTCTCAGCAAAGCTGTGTGAACGACGTATGCCTGGGCCATGCTGAGCCCCCCTGCCCATCTCAGGCCTCAGAGAATCCAGGAAACCTGGCCTTGCTCTCGCCCCATAAGGCCCAGAGTGAAGACTCAGAGAGAGTCCTTCGGGGCCTCGGAGATGAGGGTGCAGTGGCTCAGGGGCCCAGGCTTCAGAGCACACCGGAGGCGGCTCTTACTTAGGTTCTGAAATTTGCCATCTCCCGCAGCCGAGTCTTCCCCAAGCATCGTCTGGGACCGCCCGAAACCAGCAGAAGTGCCCCTTGACTGTCTGGTCAGCACCCGAGAGCTGACCATCCGCAACACAGCACCTTCATGAGGACAAGGAGAAGGGGTCAGATGGGTACAACTGTGCCAGTCTTTTGCCTCTTCCCCAAGGCTGGCAGGAATGATTCTGGCTTCACTCTGTCAATTATCTCAAGGCAGGGAGGCATTGCAGAAGGTAAGACCATGAGCTCTGGAGGCAGAATGACCTGGGTTTGAACCCCAGCCCCATCTCTGACTAGCTGGATGGGGTACTGACCACTCTGAGCCTCAGTTTCTTTACCTGGAAAATGGGGAGAATAATACTTACCTTGCCAGGTAAATTCTATTGCTGAGATAATGTTCAGAAAGCACCAATGTTTTCTAGTTAGTTAAAAGGCTGGTTTTCTCAGAAACACCCCATTTCCCTTCTCTCTCAGTTTGCTGTCTCAGAAACCGAGGTCCCAGTTTCCTCTCCCACAGGGCAGGGCCCTGAGTCCCAGAGCATCACCATCAGGGTATGAAGATGAAGCTACAGCACCCAACAGTGTGTTTTGGGAAACTCCATTTTCGGAGAACACTAGTTTGGAAGTTGTCCCTTAAAAAATGAAGAGTTCCATTGGAAAATAAGTCTTGAAGAAGCTTCATACTGTAGTGCATTCTCTGAGCCTCTTCATGTATACTAACAAACACCTTAAAGGCTCTGAGAAGTCCTGCAGTAAAGAAAGCTTTTAAGTTTTATTTAATCCAGTCATTCAGAAATGTTTTTTCCTAATCTGGTATTTCCTATTTTTGTGCTGAATGGCCATTAACAAGACACGGAACCAGGGTTCTAGTTTCCTGGAACACACTTTGGGAAGTGCTGATCAGATCTTAGGGGGCTGTGGGACTTGGGTTAGGATATGTGCCTGGTCCTTAAAACTCCCAGACTGTGGCTACAGAAGCTAAAAAAAAAAGGTCAGAGATGAGTGGGAGGGGGTGACACCATTCAGGGTGACAGTGCCCAGTGGGTGAGAAGACCCAGTGGAGTGACAGCCTGGGCTGCTGGCCAGAGCCTGAAATCA
The DNA here is from genome assembly GCF_028023285.1 of Balaenoptera ricei. Taxonomy (NCBI): domain Eukaryota; kingdom Metazoa; phylum Chordata; class Mammalia; order Artiodactyla; family Balaenopteridae; genus Balaenoptera; species Balaenoptera ricei. The sequence continues at coordinate 15,583,062 of NC_082639.1, read as the reverse complement.
GAGGAACTGAGGCAGAGAGAGAGGGAGGGAGGGAGTGGGTCGTTGAATATTTTGGTACCAGATTTTTAAAAAGCAAGGTGGGGGGAGGGCAGAGGAATCAGAAAAGGCAAATTTTGTTTCCAAACACAATTCTTTCAGGAGGTCTGCTTTAAAAAGAAAAAAGAAAAAGCTGCTGCAAAGGACAGAAAATGTATTGCTAATTCAGGAAAGAAAAAGTACATATAGTCCATAAACATACGAAAAGTTTTCAACAAAGAAACTAAAGAAATTCCCCGAAGATACTTTCCTCCCCTCTCAGTTTAGTAGGTTTAGAAAGATAAACAATTTTCAGTGGTGGTGAGGGTAGAAAACCTCCTTCATGATAACCTTTGGGGGCAGGGTCAGTTTGATAACATATATCACAATAATGTAAAATGGGCCGACTGTTTGATATGCAATCTTAGTTCTGAATGTCAGCCCTGAGGAGATTACCAGACAGGTGCACAGAGATGTTCTTTGCAGCACAATTTACAATAATCAAAAGGGGAATAAACAAAAGGTCTAATAATAGGGGGCTACATTCTGATAAACCTTAAGAGGCGGTGGAGGGACTTCCCTGGTGGTCCAGTGGTAAAGAATCCTCCTTCCAATGCAGGGGATGTGGGTTCGATTCCTGGTTGGGGAACTAAGATCCCACATGCCGCGGGGCACAACTACTGAGCCCACGCGCCTCGTCTAGAGAGCCCGCCTGCCGCAAACTACAGAGCCCACGCGCTCTGGAGCCCGCGCACCACAACTAGAGAGAAGCCTGCACGCCACAACAAAGAGCCCGCGTGCTGCAACTGAGACCCGATGCAGCCAAAAATAATAAATAAATAAATAAATAAAACATTAAAAAAAAAAAAAAAAAAAGAAGCAGTGGAGAGGAGTAGGAGGGAGCACAGACTCTGAAACCAGGCTACTGGGAGTCAAAGCCTGACTCTGCCCTTCACTGCTGTGTGACCATGGGCAAGTTACTTACCCCCTCTGCCTCTGCTTCCCCACCTGTAAAATGGGGGAAACAGTATCTTCTTTGCAGAGCTGTTTTGAGGATTAAATGATTTAATGTCTATAAAGGGCTTTGGAACACTGTCTAATTGGCTGTTATGATGATGATCGCTCCCTGCAGTGGGGTACCTGCTGCTATTGAAATGAAAAAACGGAAAGATATTTCCCACACCCAGAGTTTGTAAGATATAGCACATATTGGTACGATCCAATTTATGCAAAATGATCTGTCTTTTGATTCCTCTACATGTAGACACCTGTAGAAAGAAGTCTGGCAGGATGGTCACACCAAGGGATTAATTAGCGCTCATTTCTGGATGAATGTCAGTCCCAGTCACTTTTGTGTATTTTATGTCTTTCTATATTTAATTTTTAATTTTAATTAATTTTTTTATTGAAGTATAGTTGAGTTACAATAGTGTGTTAGTTTCAGGTATACAGCAAAGTGATTAAGATATATATATATATATATATATATATATATATATATGTATATACACACACACACACACATATATATTCTTTTTCAGATTCTTTTCCCTTATAGGTTATTACAAAATGTTGAGTAGAGTTCCCTGTGCTACACAGTAGGTCCTTCTTGGTTATCTGTTTTATATATGTGTGTATATGTTGATCCCAAACTCCTAATTTATCTCTCTCCCCCTTTCCCCTTTGGTAACCATAAGTTTGTTTTCTATGTCTGTGGGTCTATTTCTGTTTTGTAAATAAGTTCATTTGTATCTTTTTTTTTTTTTAGATTCTACATATAAGTGATATCATATGATATTTGTCTTTCTCTGGCTTATTTCACTTTATATGATAATCTCGAGGTCCATCCACATCTTTCTATATTTTAGAATTTTCTACAGTGAGCACATACCAATTGGAAAAATACAATCAAGTCATATTTATTTAGTGGGAAAAGGGGAGTGGGATGGTTTCACAACCCTCTGCAGAGCAGTGGGATGGGGGTTTGTGTGCCCCCTACCCCCTGGCGGCCAAACCATCTGCTGGGGGGCCTTTTAGCTTCAAGGCCCTTCCCTGAACCCCTCCCCACCAGTCTAGGCTCCTTTGTATCCCAGTCCCCCTCCTCTGGCCCACTTGGGAGTTGCTTGGCCCTCAGAAGAGCCCTGGCTTGCACCTGCCTTACCAGAGTTGGGGTATCCCACGACGGTGGGCAGGTAACGGCTCTTGCTTCTGTCCACAGGCACGAAGGCTGTGTACTTGCTGATGACGTTGCAGGCCTTGCTGGTGTGCACGGCGTTCACTTGGTAGTGGCGGCTGGACCCTGCAGAGGGAGAAGGGGGTGGGGGTCACTGTGTGGACCTGACATGGGAGCTCTGGAAGCTAAAAGGAGGGCTAGATCCATGGTCCCATCTTTGGAATTAAATAAGCCCTTAAAATTAAGGAGTTACCAACTTGCCATTAAGGTCATTTAAAAGAAACCCTCAAGATTATTAAAACCTCCACCATCACTTCATAAAATAAGGATATTTTAATGTAAAAGAGGTAAGACATTTAATAAAAAAATGACAGTTACTTTCCTTAAATAACTTTAGTGTTATTAAAAAAAAACCCCAAATCTCTGTGTTGTCAGTATCTTCTATTTTCATTTTGCAGCTCTCTGATGAGAATCTTGCTGCAGTATTTCACAGGTCTCCTGGCTATGTGGGGACCATTGGTCTGGCCCATTGGGACAAACTTGCAGAGACAAACCAGAGAGGGAGAGTGGTGAGCATAGGGTCACACAGCAAGTTAGGAATGGACCTGAGATCAGGACTCAGGATGGTCTCCAAAGCCCAGGCTCTTCCTACTGAGCAGGTGAGCAGTCTCCTTGGCATGAAGGATGGACAAATGTCCTGTAAACTGTAAGGTAAAGTGCTCATGGGAAGAAAAAAAAAATAACATATACAAAAATACAAATAAAATAAAATATAAACCATGTAGTATTGTTATATAAATAAAGCATAAACTATTACAAATAATAGAAATATTCTCTATTTATCTCTCTATTTATCTGTTCTCCAAGTGTGCTCCATCAAGATCCCAGGAATCACTGTCTTGAAAGTTTGCCCCAATTCCTGAACTAAATTAGCCTCCCCATCATCCCTGTTATACAATTTCTTGGATCCCTGTGTTTCTTCTTAATAGCATTAGGACAAATGCACTCAATTAATTGTGTGCATTTGATTAATGTCAGCTGGCTTCCCTGCTAATCTGTGTCAAGCACTCATAAGTAAGGATGGGGATGGTGGTGGTCATTGCACTGCTCAGCCCTGAGCCTGGCCCCCAGCTGATCCGTACTCAGTAAATGGCCTTGATTGATTACTGGGTGGACCGATTAGATCTAGGGGTTCTGTGGGAAGATAGGTGTGGTCCCAGAGGAGCAAGGCAGGTGGAATAGGGAGATCCCCACGGTTCTGTCTCGGGAGCCCTACAGGGGCGCTGCAGGGAGATGCCCTGGGAAGTGAGGAGGAGTGAGGGGCCTGTAGCAGAGGAAGAGGAGGAAGGAGAGGACTGGTCACCGGGTGGGTGTGGGAGGTGTGGAGGAGCGTGGGGCTGGGAGGGGGCAGATCAAGCAGGGGGTGGAGCCCTGGGCCGCTGTGTGTGTGTGTGTGTGTAGGGGGACTGTGGGGGTCAAGGGAGGCACCTGGGGGCAGCGATGGGGAGGGGAGGCGGAGCATTGGGCGGTGGCAGGGCAGTGGAGAGAAGGAAGGGGGTGGAGCCAGGGGAAGGAGGGCAATCCCCGGGGGAGAGGCATGGGCGGGGCATGGGCGGGGCTGCGAGGAGGGGGCGGGCCCGCGGCCCTCACCTTGCTCGATCTCTCCCTCGCGCTCCGCCAGCTGCTCGAAGTCGCGGATGATGGCGCGGGCCGCCAGGTGGTGGAAGGTCTCGCTCCACAGGTCGGGCTCGCGCGCGCCGCCCCTCCTGGGGCCGGGAGGCCCCAGCTCAAAGCTCACCTCCCACTGCAAAGGCTGGCTGTCGCGCAGGCCCTTGACCACGGCCTTGCCCAGCACGGGTCCTGGGGTGGCGGGCCTGCGGGGACTGGCCTGCTCCTCGGACTCGGCTAGGGGCTCCCAGTCCGAGGACGTCTCGGTCTCGAAGGCGGAGGGGTGATGGGACAGCTCTGGGGGCGGAGGGACAAGCGGGCTGTGATCTGAGCTGCAGGACAGGGGGTCCATTCCCAGGCGACATCATCCCTCCCCGGGATGCAGACACCCCTAAGCAAGGACAGTCCCCCTCCCCCCTCCCGCCCCCAGGGAACACACAACTCTTTCCTTAGGAGAGCAGGGGTGGCACTGGCTTGTCCCCAAGAGTAGGGCAGACCCACCTCTCAGGAAGCCAGTACCTGAGGGGGCCAGGTAGGGTGGCGGGTCACTCCGCAGGGAGGACACCTGGGAGCTTCACAGGCAGCCCAAGGGCCAGGTTGATTGGGAGAGAGGGATTGGGAGGGATGGGCCACGGCAGATGCCCCCCACAGCCCAGATGCCCTAGGCTGGACTACAGCCTAGGATTCCTCCCTGTCCCCAGTCGGGTCTTGGACCCTGTGGGCACTTACCCAGCTCCCCAGGGCTGCAGCTGTCTGAAGCAGGCTTCAGGCCAGACCCAAGATCCAGCTCTTTCATGGGGCTCCAAGCCTGGGTCTCCTGGCCGGAGGGCAGAAAGGGCTGGCAGCCTTGGGGCAGCAGAGAGGGCCTGCGGGCCCCTGGACCCCAGAGTCTGGGGCCCTGGCTCAGGTCCGGGCCACTGTTCAGCAAGGGCTAAGAATGCAAGAGGAAGGGGAGGAGGCTGAGCTCCTGGTGGCTGGCCCCCTTCCCTCCACTCCCAGCCGCAACTCCTTCCCTGGCTACCCCAGCTCCTCCTGGGGGACTGCCCCTGTAGTACCCAAGGACACATGACCTGCTCTCCACTACCCATGAGAAACCTCAACACAAATAATCCCAAACCATGGATAAAGTCCAAACCAGGAAAACCATGGAAAATCACATACCATGGATAATATTCTAAACCCACCTTTTTTGTTTTTGGCCATAATGTTTAAAACTCTGTGTGTGTTTGTGGTTATAATTATCAGCCTTTTCCCTTATGTCTTCTCATTTGTCATGTTTAAAAAGTCTTCCCTACTAAAAAAAGTTCTAGAATTTTTGTGATTCTATTTTTGTTTGTTTAAATCTTTGATTCACAAAAAAATTTATTTTGATGTAAGGAAATAGAAAACAGCCTTTTCTTTGATTTTATGAAGAGTACAAGCGTCATCACCATTTACTGAATACAGTTCATTCATTGAGTCCCTATGGCTTATCAATTCTCTACCTCTATCCTGACAAAGCTGTCATGTATATTTGGTTTTATTTCTGGACTTTCTGTTCTGTTTTATGGATTTAATCTGTTTAGTGCTAGTACAAAACACTTCAAAAGGCAAGGAATAAACTGGGAAACATATTTGCAACACGCATGACAAAGATCATTTTCAAGAAAATGCTCTTATAAATCACTGGGGTGGAGGAGAAGGGAGATAAACGCAATAGAATAATGGGTTAAGGGCATCTGCAGGCAGTTCACAGGAAGAGGATTCTATAAGCCCATGAAAAAATGCTCAGTCTCATGAGCATTGCTCTAAATTGAAATAAGTTATGATTTTTTTAATCTTCTGGATTAGCAAATATTTAAATGTTTGATGACAACCATAGTTGTCAACAAGGAGACAGTTTCTCATGGACTGTTGCTGGGACTGTGCACTGAAGCACACTTGTAAAAGAATGATTTAGCAGCATGCTATCTCTCAACAAGATGCACAATCTCCTTTGACCCAGCGATTCCACTTTTAGGAATTTAATTCTGTGGTAATACACAAGAATGCAAATATCCGTGTGCCTGTATTGTATATTTATTACGGTACTGTTTGTAAAAGTGAAAATCTGGAAACTGTCTAAATGTCCATCACTAGGGGTTGGTAAATACATTATGGTACATCCATGCAATGGAACATCATACAACAGTGAAATGAAAGAGGCGGATTTTTTCCAAACCAATATGGGAAGATGTCCAAGATAAAGTTTATTTCAAAAAAGTAAATTGCAACTGTTCTATATTTTGATTGTGGAGTTACATGACTACATGCATTTGCCAAAACTCATAGAGCTGTTCACTGAAAAGAATAATGTTACTGTATATAAAAAGTGAATTAAAAAGACATTTAAAAAGTAAATTGGAGAGCAGTTTGTATATATGATTGTTCAAAACATATACATGTGTCACATATGTGTGTTTTTTAGTGTGTGTAGTATTTCTGGAAGGAAACACCCAAAACCAAGTGGGTCAGGGCACAGGGGAGGGGGACTTTTATTTTTACTTTATATTCAAATGAACTGTTCGAGAGGTTTTTTTATTGAAAACCCTGAGTACGTATTACTTTTGTAATTAAAGAATATTAAATTAGTTAAAAATAAATTTTGTGCCTTTGGGAACACATACGTCTGCCTGGAAGGAGGAGGGGATGGGGGGACAAAGGCACTTATTAGGTGTAACAGAGAGAAAAAGTGCCTCTTAGTTTTTAGGCTAACAGTTAACCATGGGGTCTTTTTCATCTCTATCAAATATTTACTGGAAAGAGGACTGTGCCTCCCCATTAGATGGGGTCTCCTTGGGGCAGGGGCTAGATTCATCCTTCCTGTTTCCTCTGAGCCTGAGGTCCTGGGGATGGTACAAGGGTGTGGGAGATGAAAGGGACTGCTCCCTCTTAGGACGGCCTCAGTGGGAACTGGTACCCAGCCAAGGCTGCTGGGTCCCAGGGCATCCCTAACCTCTCTACCACAGCAGAGACTGGGATTCCCCCTACCCCTGCCCCACCATCACCAGCACACTGAGAAACAGAAGCTGCTACAGTTTCCATAGCAACAAGTTAGTCTAAGATTCAGCCCCGTTCACCCAGCCATAGGCTGCAGGGAGTGTATATGTGTGCGTGTGTGTGCATGCATATGCATTCACACAAGTGTATTGGAGATAGATTGTGGAAGAAGCCAAGCAGGGAATGGGGAGAGATGAACAAAGATGGGCCAGAAGTGAGGAGGAGAGCTGCCAAGCTGCCCAGAGCTCTCACCAAGTAGAGTTGCATTTAAAGGACACCTACTGTGTGCCAGGTGCTGCACTAGGCACTTCATCTTTTATCAGCCAATGCTGCAAGAGTCCTCCACCTACAGTTGGCTCCCAGTAAACATCTGTTGATGACTGTTAGCTCAGTCATCTGACAAGCTATTATCCTCATGTCATAGATGAAGAAATTGGGGGCTCAGAGAGGTTAAGCAACATGCTTGAGGAGCAGAGTCTGCTTGACTCCAAGGTCAGTATCTTCCAACTGCATCGGGTGGTTCCTGGCTAAGCACAGAGAAGAGCCTTCAGGGGCAAGGTGGCAGTGTCCCCGCCGTTGGGGAGCATAGGGGGCTTATGTGTATTTGGAGGTGGGGAGCGATGGGGGTTATGGGTGGGAATGGGAGAGCGAAAGGTTACTTTTATGGAACCACAGACTCACAATGACAAAGCTACATAAAGCCCATTCTTAAGAAAATGGGGTAAGGCATACAGATAATAGCAAATACCAATTTGGTTTAGGACAGTGATTCTCAACCTAGTGATTTTGCCCCCCTCCCCTGGGGACGTTTGGCAGTGTCTGCAGACATTTTTGGCTGTCCTGACTGGGGATGGTATTGTTCCTGGAATCCAGTGGATAGAGGCCAGGGAGGCTGCCCAACATTCCACAGTGCACAGGACAGCCTCCACAGCAAAGAATTCCCGTGTCCATAGTGTGGGAACTGAGAAACCCTGGTCTGGCTGGACACTGGATGACTGGTCCTGCTGTGCTTCTGACTCTGAGATGATCTCTGCCCTGCATGAATGTACAGCCTTGGGATTTTCAGAAGGTGCAGAAGGTGACAGAGAGGGGAAAGGAAGGGCTTTTCAGGAAGAAGGTCCTTGGCTGCAATCTCCTGACTGGCTGTGTGACCCTGGGTAAGTCACTTTACCTCTCTGACCCTCAATTTCCACATCTGTACGGAGTGGGGGTGGCCAGCCCCCACATTCCCTCCTTTCCAAGGGGTGCTGTAAAATCAAATGAGAGTGTAGATGGGGGTGATCCTTGCCAACTGGGAAGTTCTATGAGCAGAGAATGGGTGATGTCATTGACCAATGGGTATCATTATTAGGAAGTTGTCATTGGAGGTCAGGCAAGTGAAGATCCAGAAAAAGGAGGAAGTGACTCACTTCACTGTAAATTGTGGTCAAGCTCCATCCTTATGGCTGAAGCAGGAGACAGAGCTCTTCCCCATCCGTGGCCACCCCCAACTCCAATATGCCCTACTTGGGTACCTGCAAATCAATCTGCCACCGCGGGCCATCCAGGCTGGTCTGCTTGGTGAGGTCCTGCAGCTTGGTTTTCCTCAGTGGGTATTTCCTGGCAGCTGTTGTGGGGTCGCTGGCCGTGAGGGCCCTTGGAGAGGGCTTGTGGTTGGTGATCTGGTTGGTGCTGTATGCCCGCCGTCGCTGGGAGAAGTCTAGACCTGGGCAGGAGTGGTGATAGGGAAGCCATCAGGGTGGAGGACAGTGGGGAAAGAGAGAGGGGTTTGCATACCCCTTTCCTGCTTGGAAACTTCTTGAGTTTTCCACTGCTTACTTATTGAAATATGTGCAGATGCCTCACCTCACCTGGCATTCAAAGCCTTGCCTAACCTAGCTCTAATCTATCCACCCAGCTACTCTCCTTTCTGCTCATTTTTTAAGGTATTATGTGCTCCAAATATACCAGCTGTGTATGCGTTTTCTAGGTATGACACCTCCACATCTTTGCTCAGGCAGTTTCTGCTGCCTGGAATCTCCTCTCCCTTCCCACTTCTAAGAACCAGTGCCCTCATTATGTCTCTGTTAATATCCTCTACCAGATGTTCCTTTCCCTGGGATCCTTACAGTTTGCTAAACTTTCTTGTGGTCCATGTCATTCTGCTTTCTAAGAGAGGTAAGGCCAGTTGTATCTCTCTCACTAGATGGAGAACTTCTGAGGGACAAGTGCCATGTTTGAGTCATCTTGGCTTCCCACACTGCGCTCAGTACCTAGCCTTAGTAGGTCATCAGTAATTACCCTCTGAATGGAAACTAAAACCATAAAGAGGTTTTGGAGGAAGACAGGTCTAAACTCTTTGTCTGTACTCTACCTCTTTCAAGTTCCATGAGCTTAGTCGCGTTGCTAAAATTCTCCAAGTTTCAGTTTCCTCATCTGTAAAATGGGTATTATAGCACCCACCTCCACAGCTGCTAACCGTTCAATGAGATTGTAAAAAGTGCTTAACACATAATAAGTGTGCAGTAAAAATGTAGCAATCATGGCCTCCCTGGAGAAGGGAGTGAAGCACAAAGAGCAACTGACTGACCAGGATTGGTGGCGGAGTCTCCGCTGGATGGCTGGGCACCTTTGGCCTGCCTCAGGGTGAAGGGTGTCCCCAAGCTCTTGGCACAGTCTCCGCTGTCTGGGCTAGGGCCCTCATCCTGTGAGTGGTAGAAGACAGAGCTGCCGGACTCCTGTGAGTGTAGCATGCTGTATCGTCTTCTCTTGTCCTGGAGGGAGGGAGAGAAAAGAGGGCTTAGAGCGAGGCTGGATGTCAGGAAGGACATCCAAAGGGCAGCAAGGGGTGGGAGAGGAGATGGTGCAGGTTCTACCTTTGAAGAACCGAGATAATAAGAAAATTTTTTGCTTGCTTGGGAAATTTAGGCAGATTTCTGCCTAAATTTAAGGGATGGTGAATGGAGGTGGTTTTTCATATCACTTATGTTGTTTATATTTTTAATTATATTCTTTATTAAATGTTTAAAAATAGTGTAATTCTAAATGCTACTGCTGTCTCCAAATAGATAACTAAAAATAACAGCATGAAGCATCTGTTCCTTTCATTCCATTCTCCATGATATAAACATATATAAAAATATAAGGGCTTTTGGGGTCATCTTGTGTTACAAAAGCTGGACCATATTACTTACATTTTTCAGTAGCTTGAACTTTGCACTTAAAATATTTTGGAAATCTTTCACATCAACTATTCTTTTAAACAGTTGGCTGTACGATATTCTACCACCCCTTTTTATTAAGCATTCACTTTGTGGCCGTTTATTTTTTGCCACCGTGAAAAATGCTACAATAAATCCTTGACCGTGAATCTATTACATCACTTTTATTTCTATGTGTTTGATTCTTAGGAGGTTTTTCTGGGTTGAAAAGGTATATATTTCTAATTTTATTAGTTATTTCTAGATCACCTTCCGGGAGGGTAAGTCACGATTATACCCTTACCCAACAACTCTTCTAGTAGTAGGAGAAAGCATTGCCAGTCTCATGGGTAACGAAAGGAGAATAGATTTGACAGTCCCTGCTAGTAGTAAGGTCTGTGGATGATCTGCTACCTCTCAGACCTCCAAGAAAGGCCTAGACTGTGCAAAGTCTTGACCAGCATTTTGTTTAGCATGTTCTCCCTGCAGTTGAACACTCTAATCTCCAAAACACTTTTACCATTACTGACCATGGTTCTTAAGAGATTCCATAACATTTTAAAATCTGGAAATTTCAAATAAAATTCTAACTTCTCTTGAAAGGTTGGAAACACATTTAACATAGGGTCCACATTCTTGCATGGTAACTGATTGTTAGAGCCGAGTAGGGGCTGAGCATTTAGACAGAGTGTGTGCTCTCCAGTTTGCTGTATTCCTCACCACCCCTTACTTCCTCTATATGGGGAATGTCTGCTATCTCTCATGACATTTGTCCCTTTAATTTTTACAACAAGCCCATTTTGTTCATTTTATACCTGCCCAATCCCTCTAGGCATTGAGTTTGTGACTCCTGCTTAAAGACAAAACAAGATGACAAATCCTTTAAAGGGGAGTGGAGAGACTTACTAACGAGGGAAGCTAGATGAGGAAATAGCATCTCAGGCAATCTTCTACATTTTAGCATGGATTCCACCTCCCTTTGAGAAGTTCCTCATTTTTATTCCACTTCTGCCACCACATACAAGAGAATTACCCATGTAAATAAATAAAACACAAGTTCATCTAAGGAGATATGATCTGTCTAGAGTGTTCAGGGAAAGAAATCTGAGTGCCATTGTTCTGAATTGAACTATTCATCAAAATCACTTTGAGTAGACTATGCAAAATGCAGGTTCCTGGGCCTTATCTTCAGAGATTTTTATTCAGGGGACCTGGGTTGGAGCTAGGGCTCTGCATTTTAAACATGTTCCCCAAGTTCTCCTCTTGCAGGGGATCTTGAGAACCACATATTGAGATGGTAGCATTTACCCAAGCAGTGTCACCATGACTGAATGCCCATGGCCTGACAACTCTACCCCACAAGAGTAAACCCAGATCCAATTGGCTCCTAGCTGCCACAAATAAATTGTCTTTCCAGCCAAGGATGGCTTTGTGGGAAGGGTTCTGGACCCCCACTGACCCCTGGAATTTCTAAAATACTTACTGTTCTGGGATTGGAGATGTATAAGGAGGCATCACATACAATGCCATACCCCACCAGCCGTTCTCCAGGGAAGAGGGAGCTGGTGCTGACAGGTGAGATCAGGGCCTCGGTAGTCTCAGGGAAGACCCACTCCACAGTCACATCACTCAGGACTGGAGCCATGGCCTTCTTCAGGGATTTGACCATCTGTTGGACAGGGTCAAAACACAGGTTGGGGGGATGTGTGAATGGGGATATGCACAGATGAGGAGCACGAAGACCATGTGGGTGTGAGCATGAGAAGAGGTAGCAGGGAAGAAGTGACAGTAGACTTTGGGTGGCTAGCTCAGCAGTAAACATGCCTCTAGAACATCAGAGTTGGAGCAGATCTTTGCTTTCACCTTCTCTAAGCTTAGCATTTTATAAATGAGAAAAACCCAAGACTCAGAGTAGGGCTGTGATGAGCCTGGGGCACACAGAAAGTTTGTCTCAAAACATGGACTGAATAGTGATCTTGAGCAAGTCAATTTGCCTTCCTGGGCCACCGTGCCCCCTTCTGTTAAAGGGAGTTAGTAATTCTCAGCTTTCAGTGTAGTGGGGAAGATTACCTGTAGTTGGGAAGATACTGCATTTGAAGTATCTGCCACATGATAGGCATTCAATAAATGACAGCTGGTTTAGCACTTCGACAGTGGTTTAACATCCCCTAGGATGATTTTCTCAAATGTACTGCAAAGCTGGAGAAAAATGATTTGAGGATTGTGGCAGCCATAGAGGTGCACTCTCAAATTTCCCTTCGAGAAAGACTGTGTTCTTTTGCTGCAAGGAATGCAGTTAGATGACAGTCTCCATGTGCAATGCCTCAGCTTTCAAACCAAGTTCACACCTCTCCCTGGAAGCCCCCAGGCAACAAATGAGCATGGCAGGGATATTAGTGCCTGGTCTTTCCACCCAACATAGACAACCTAATGGGCAATTCTTGCTCCAGAGATCCCTGGTGGGTTGGCTGAGACCCTGTCAGACCTGCACTGCAGTCTGAGGCTCTCCCTGACCAATCCTGCTCCCCTCCTTCCCTTTCACAAGTGTTGCATCTGCACATGGACTAAAAAGTTTTCCCCCCTGTTTCCTCCTCTTTTCCCTTCTACAGATTTTATCCCTCAAGAACCCTCCTGCACTCTTTTTTTGGTGTGTGTGTGTTTTGTTTTGTTTTGTTTTTAAAATTTTATTTATTTATTTATTTATTTATGGCTGTGTTGGGTCTTCGTTTCTGTGCAAGGGCTTTCTCTAGTTGTGGCAAGTGGGGGCCACTCTTCATCGTGGTGTGCAGGCCTCTCACTAACGCGGCCTCTCTTGTTGCGGAGCACAGGCTCCAGACGCGCAGGCTCAGCAATTTTGGCTCACGGGCCTAGTTGCACTGCGGCATGTGGGATCTTCCCAGACCAGGGCTCGAACCCGTGTCCCCTGCATTGGCAGGCAGATTCTCAACCACTGCGCCACCAGGGAAGCCCCCTCTTGCACTCTTAACTTCAGCTCTGTTTCTTGTTCCTGGAAGGTCTGGACTGACACAGGAATTTTCTAAGTGTTGGCTTATTTGTGCCAATTATGCAGGACATGGAGAGAAGACTATAAATGCCTTGATTTCTGGGTCCTTTAGATTCTTCTGAGCCATCATTTGTCATCATCAGGAACATGGCCAGAAATGACCCCAAGCACAACTCTTATCCGTAGAGGCAGTGACTCCTTTGGGAGCCCCAATCCTGCCCAGCCAGTGGATGGAGCATATGAGCCAGTGGCTGGAGACCAGGGCATCTAGTGTCCTGTACTAGCTCCAGGAATTGTCCACTCTGTGGCCTCCAACTCTGATTTTCACTGGGGTGCAGTGTAGCCTAGTGGAGTGCTCAGACTTGGGGTGAAATCCCAGCTCCACCACTGAGTTGCTGTGTGACCAGTGTGGGCCTCTGAGGTCCCAGCACCAGAAGAGATGGAGGCCCTTCTGCCTACCTTGGGTTGCAGCCGCTCCCCCTCCACCAGGAACTCAGCACTGCCCTTGGACACAGTTGCCAGCCCTTTCACCAGTCTGTGGCAGACGTTGGGTCCAATTCCAAAGCTATAGCACCTGGAGGAGGGGGGACAAGAGAGGCTGCTACTTCCCATTCTCTCTGCCATTTTTGTCCCCTGATGGGGAAAGGGTTGGATCAAGATCCAGCAGAGCTATCTCAGAGCTGGCCCCAGCTTCAGGTAGAGGGTGAGGGAGAAGAAAGAGGGCCATCAGCGGGCACTCACATTCACACATGGACAGCCCATCACCTCCCACCCCAGCACAGAGTCGAAGCAGGTAAGACTTCCTCTGCCTAGACTGCTCTTTGAAACCTGGATGCAGAGGTGTGGGCATCTTATCCCTCCTGAACCACTGTGGGGAAAAGGCAAACTTTGAAGATGGCCACACCATCCTGGAAGCAAAGCTCAGTAGGAATTGTGGGTCCCCTCTTCTCCTCCTGGCATTTTCCACGTTGCCCCAGTTCTGACATCCCCAGCCCAGGGCAGCCCAGAATAACTGAGCCCTAAACCTTCAGCCTGTGCCCACCTGGTGGAGAAGGCATGGTTTCGCACCAGCTCCAGCACCTTCCCGGTATTGTGGACGGCACCATCTGTGATCAGGAAGAGGAGTCTCGGGTGGCCTCGGAGCGCTGGCTGCCGGATGATCCACTTGAGCGGGGAGAGAATGTCGGTGCCACCCATGTCGGCTTGCATCCTCTGGATGTTGTCACAGGCCTTGGCCAAACTCTCCTGCAGAGAAGGGTCACGGGCAGGGAGATCGTCCCCAGGGTCATTATATGGTGTGGAGGCTCTAAGCCCCTTGGAGGATGAATCCTTTGTTTCCCTGGATCTTAGTTCAGCCTCACTGGAGCTGACTCATGTTCCCAGTTTCATCTCTGCCCCACGCACAGGAAGAATAGGTGGCCACTTTTCGGTGTGAGTCTGCCCAATAACACCACCTACCAATGCCCCAAATGCCACCATTCATGATGTCTTAACCTACTGTTGTCCTTTCTTTGTTCCTCTTTAAAAATATAAACACCCCTGGAAAAGGTAGCGCATTAAGCCCTAACTGCCCAGCACAAATGAGGTTTCCTTTTCTGGTGAGTGAGGCAGGAGGTATGGTGGAAAGACCACTAGACTAGAAATCTTAAGACTTGAGTCCTGGCCTGACTGTGACACTAAATCCCTATGATACTCTGAGGAAACCATTTCCCCAATCTGGGTTTCAGATCTCCTCCCTCCTGGACCCACACTGTGAGACCCAACTGGCCAAGGATTCCTGACACTGGATGGATGTCACTGTAGCGAGGACAGATTCTCACTGGATATCAGATGTTTTCCTGCTCCTGACTCAGGAAGATGCTCTTCCAACATCCACACTTGGAGTAATGGAATATATCAAAAGTCTTAAAATGTATATGTACCTTTGGAATCAGCCAGGCTAGGCATTTATTCCAAGCGAATCATTAAGGATGTATGCAAAGTATTTGCTGCAAAGATAACTAGATAGAAAAAAATGGAGACAACTTAAATGCCCACCTGTAGTGGTTTAGTTAAATAAGTCGCAGCCTATCTATGTAGTGAAATAGTAGGCAGCTATTGAAAATTATGTTGCAGATTAATACTTACTAGCATGGACATATGCTCATGATAGGCTGTTTTGTTAGAAAAATAGGTTACAGAAAGTATGGGAGTTCTAATCCTACCTTTATTGAAAATGTATGTAAATGCTTAGAGCAAGAAGGGATTTATACTAAGCTCTTAACAGTGGTTTTTCTTTTTTTCTGACTGATCATGGGAGATTTTCAAATTTTTCGTTTTGATTATCTAGATTTAAAAGTTGTGGGACAATCAATATATATTATTTCTGTATTTAAAAAACCGACAAATAAATTATTTTTAATTGAAAAGTGGCTCCTATGCCCTTCTTTCCTCCCTTCCAACCCACCGTCTCTCTCTCCCTCCCTCCATCCCTCCCTCCCGTTCCTAGACCTGGGTAGGATGTCCGCCACCCACCTGCCTTTTTTTTGGCTGTGCTTCATGGCTTGTGGGATCTCAGTTCCCCAACCAGGGATTGGACCTGGGCCACAACAGTGAAAGCCCAGAATCCTAACCACTAGGCCACCAGGGAACTCTGTAGGATGCTCCCATTTTGAACATCCTATTGGGGCCAAGGGACCTCTTGTTACAAACTGTTACCTTGAGCCATGTGAGTGCCATTCTTAGCCCACTCGCCCACCTATTCACTCCTCTATCCCTTGCTATTCACTCCTTTAGCTCAATCTTGCATGAGTCTATCATTCTAATGAGATGGAGGCTTCAGTGAGTGGGAGGCCTAAGATATATCCTCTCCCTATCCCTTCCCTCTACCCCCTCCCAGTGTACATCCATACTTTGCCCCACATGATCTTTAGTTTAAGGAGGGGGGAGGCCAGAAGACTGCCTACATGGAGATAGCCTCCCTTTGGTTCTCTGCTCCTGGCATCATCTAGGTTCTATTTGGGTGAACAGGTTCTATGAGGGCAGGCCTCGGGGTTACCTCCTCTTTCCTCTTCCTTCCTTGCCTCTGTTTCTCACCACCTGACCCCTTCTGGTCCCAGCCATGCCCCCTCCTTACCTCATTGTAGGTCTGACTGGAAGGGAAGAGGGTCTTAAACGTGGATCCAAACCCAATGACATTGAAGAGGCAGGCTGGCATGAGGCTCTTAAGAGCCACCAGCATGGCATCCTGACAGGTAAGAAAGGAATTTTTAGGATGCAGGAAGGAGCTCTTACCTTGGCCACCACACAGCATTGTTCTCATACCAGCACAGAAGCAGCCTCCAAGTGGACCTTTCACCCTCTGTCTGCAGCCAACATCACTTTCTCCCCCAGATAAAGAAATTCGCTGATGTTGACCAGAGGCTGAGCCAAAGCCATCATCATAAAACTCCTCATCTGTGTAGCAAGTCTGATTTCTCAAAGCCATTCTCTTACAGTTTTCCAGTTTCGTTTCACCTCCTACTGACCCTGAGCGGTAAGGAGAGCAGGGAGTGCCCACCCCCTTCCACCAAAACAAAATTGACGTCTAAGAGAGGCACGTGGCCTCGTCCAGGTCCCACTGGTGATGAAGCAGCCTTCTGCTTCAAGGTCTGTGAGCATTAAAGAGTCTTAACCTATTTAACTATGCAACACCAGGAGACTTTGATCAAGGTATATTCTAAAAAATAATGACAAAGAGAGAAGGTGGAGGAGATGACAAGAGGGAAAATGATGATATTGATGATAATGATGATACAATGCAATGATAAATGTCAAGCAATTACTATATGCTAAGCAGTTTGTATTCATTATCTCATCTAACCTCTATAACATGTATTATAGCATAGTGGTTAAGGAGATACACTTTGAAGTTAAACATATCTGGGTTTCAATCTCACCTTTGCTATAACTAACTTGACCTTGGGCTAGTTATATCACTCCTCTGAACCTCAGTGTGGCACACAGTAAACATTCAGTAAATGGTTATTATTACCAACCCCGTGAGATACATATTAGTATCAATGCCTCTGTTTTACAGATAGGGAAACTGAGGCTCAGAGGGTTAAGGAATTGCACTGGATCCTAAAACCTGAGAACAGGACTGAGGCTTTCAAAGCATAGCTCCGAGATCTTTATTTATGTTGGCTCTGCCTTGGCACAGAACTCAGGAATGAGTGGCTTTCCCTCATCCCTATAGAGTTTATTGATGGCACCCCACGGATCTCAGCATAGCTTCAGAGAAACAAACTGTTACTCTCCAAAATCTTGAAGGAAACAGCAGCAAGTAGATCCTGGCAACTTTTACACCATATGGCCTTCCAGGCTCCACGGCCCTGCAGCCCCTCTTCCATTCCCCTCTGTAAATATTGACACTAATGTTCTGTCCATCTCCTTTTGTTGCTTGTGTCAATATGTTTTGTTTTTCTGCAGAAGAAGTCAATATCTGTTTATTTTTGCATTAGTTACTGATGTGTATTGCTGCTACGAGGAGACTCTGTTGATCCCTACGGATTG
The DNA here is from genome assembly GCF_028023285.1 of Balaenoptera ricei. Classification (NCBI taxonomy): domain Eukaryota; kingdom Metazoa; phylum Chordata; class Mammalia; order Artiodactyla; family Balaenopteridae; genus Balaenoptera; species Balaenoptera ricei. The sequence continues at coordinate 15,565,472 of NC_082639.1, read as the reverse complement.
TCTCTGTTCACACCTATTAGAATTTTAAAGCCATGTTTTTGGCAGCAAGTGGCAGCTGAAGAATGAGACCAGCTGCAGGAAATTAAATTGGCTGAACTTTCCCCTTTGGCATGGCTGTTTGGATTTCTATTCTCTCCTACCTCCCTAAGCCTAGTTTTTCCTAAAACTTCAACCTAATGAGCCACCTAATGACTCAAGCAACCCCTCAATGGCCTCATTGTCAGTGGGGAAAGGGATGTGTGGCCTGAGTAATGACTTTTTCTAAAAGGGGCGTGTTTAGCAGAATGGATTGTGCCAATGCAGAGCCATTTGTGAAAGGATGACCTCGAGCTCGCTGAGCTGAACCGGAAAAGAAAGCAAGAGCGACTCCAAGGGGAAAGGGACTGAGACGTGAACCAAGTTATTGTCAGAGAATTCTGACAATAGGTCTCTAGTTCAGGAACTGGATTTCTACTCATAAGCCAGCTCCATTTAACTGGTAGTAACTGCCTGGAACACCAAGATGAGAAGGAGGTAGAGACTGAATCCAGGCTCAGCACTGAAAAAAAGTGTCATAGTCAATTACTGATGTCTGCCTGGGCTTGGAGGAGGGGAACAGAGGGATGTGTGACATATGTTTGCCCTCCCTGAATGAATCCTTCTTTCTTATTTTACAGAAAGAATAAATGAAGTCAGAGTTGAGAATCAACTTGTCCAAAGCCACATAGCGAGTCAGCGGTAGAATTGACCCCGGAACCCAGGCATTGTTTTTCTCAGAGCCATGTAGCAGGAATGACAATCAGAGAAGAGAGGTTTTCTCAGTGGAAGAGTCTGTATAATTCCCTATTGGCAATGTAAGGAAAATGAGCATTGAATTAAGATACAGAAGGTTCAGGCTCCCGCACCAGCTCTGTGATGTTGGGAAGAACATTTAGCGTCCTGGGGACTGAGTTTCCTTACCTGGAAAAGGGCAGGGAAAATGAATTAAATGCTCTCTGAGAGATGTTTTAGGTCTGTGATCCTATGATACGTTAGAGGAACTGAAGAGATGTCTTACAAATTGGTACAGCTGTGGAATGGAATACACATGGCCACACAGCCCTGGAGCGTGCTTCAGCACTCCAGCACTGTGGACAGGTCCTCACTTCAGTGCCTGCCTTTCATGGTGGCCAGGGGTGGGGAAAAGGTACCAACCAGTCCTGCATCCCAATGTCAAGAGGCTCAAACAAGAACTTGGATCTCATATATGACTGCTCTGTCATACTTCAAGACCAAACCCAGTCATAGAAAGGCTTAGGAGATAGCTGGCATCACAGCTCCCACTTAACCCCATTCCTCCTGGCTCCTTCTGTTGCTCTGGAAATAAGAGGGACAAGGTAGGGAGAGGGACAAAATTTCAGGTGACAGCAGAACCCTCTTCTTGTTCTCTCATCCTTTGTTCTCTTGAACTATGATCCTTTACTCAGTTCAATAAACAGCAACCAAGGGCTTTTTACACATAAACACAGAGCTAGACCCCATGGGGAGAGACAGATGAGAAAGATCTGGTCCTTTTCCTTAATGAGTGGATAATTCCAGAGGAGGAGACAGACATCTGCGCAACTAAAAATACAAGGAAGTGTTGGATAATGCCATAATTTTGGTGAATAATCTCCTCACGGAGATGGAATGCTTCTGGATGTGAGGGGAGGGTTTTATCACTCTTTCTCCTGCCCTCCTTCAGAACCCTCCAAAGCATCAAGACCATGCTCCCAGGCAGGCTTGGTTAACAGGGCTATGCCCCTCACTTGACTGTGAGCTCCTTGAGGGCAGGAACTATGTTTACAACCTACCGTCTTTCCAGGTGGCCAAGCACAGGGCTTTGCACATATTAGGCATTTGAAAAAAAAAAAAAAAAGATGAACCAAATCATTTCTACTGGATTCTACACATCCCTTAATGGCAGGGGCCATGTCCAATGAATCTCCAATGTCACATGGTAGAAACAGTCAGACAGACAGATATGGGTTTAATTTTAGACCATGATCTTGGGTACATTACTGAAACTCTCAGGATGGGTTTTCCTGTTTGGAAAATGGTGACAATCTGACCGACCTCATAGGATTATTCTCTGGATTAAACACCAAGCTGTGCATTAAGTGGCTGCACAGTGTCTGACCCATAGTAGGTCCTCAGCAAATGTTAGTTCCCTTCCTCTTCTCTCTGCATCCCTCTCCACTTAGTACCTAGTGAGGTGTTTTAGCCAGAACAGGGACACAACAAAGACGTGTAGAATGCCAAGGGAAGCTCCTGATCACTTCATCCCTTGTAAATGGACAGCAGTTAACCTCTGCTCAGATCACTTCAGGGGTTTATTTGGGGAGCAAGTTGAGTTTGGGTGGGGTTTCTGTTTAAACTGACATACAGAAAAGTTGTTTGTCATTTCTCTTAGCCATGGATAGTCATTTAAGGAACTGGTTCAGGTGTGGAAGGAGGGATGCTTGGGACAGAAAGTGCTGAGAAGCTGGGTACCCTGGGACCCTAGATCCTGGGGGTAGGGGTCCTCTGAGAGGTACCTTGACTCGGTGGATGTTGGTCCCATTCATGCTGTCGCTCCTGTCGATGAGGAAGATAAACTCGCCATGGGTCTTTCTTAGGTTCGGCTGGACTGACTGGAGGTCAGGACAGAAGTTGAGCATGATGACAGAATGGTGGGGAATGTCCTTGTGGAGGCGTTTCCGGATGATTTCTGTCTGGAGGAGAAAGGGAAACTCTCTCACTTGGGCGTTCAAGGGGCCCAGAGCTACTCCTGGGGGTCGTGCTGGTCCCCCACTACTCTCCAAGTCTTGTCAGGATCCCTCTCATCCTCTGTGTGAAAGACTTCCAGGTTGACCCTACCTGGCTCTTCTGCTAGACATTCACAGGTTGCAACAACAGAAAGGCCTAGGTTTGAACCCCAGCTCTGTCACCGTCCAGCTGTGTGATCTTGGGCAAGACCCTCCTCTGGGCCTGACTCTTCTTGTAAAACGGGGCAAATAATGTCCATTTCTCAGGGTGGTTCTGAGGATGAACTGAGTTGGCATGCAAATGGGAAGGTCCTGGCACACGTGCAGGTCCTCCGTTGAATAGTGGTTTCTTTCCCTTTCACACCCAGGGGATAAGCCACTCTCTGGCTCCTTTTGACTGTGGACTTGGATTCTCTGGTTTATTGATTCTCTCCCACTGATAACTTCCTACTCATGCTTCAAATTTTACCTCTTTGGAAAACCTGCTCCCATCTTCCTGGTGGACTTAATTACTTAGTTTCCTCATGCGTGAAATGAGGACAAGAGTACATACCTCACTGAGTTGTATGGACTAAATGCAATGCCTGTGAGGCGGCTTCCCAACAGAGAAACTGTCTACACAGCAACCATCAACGCTCTTGCCGCCGCTGTTGCTATTTATCATGGGGACCCAGGCATTTCTCACACTGCGAGTTTTTGCTCATCTCTCTGTCTCCCCTCCTACTTGAAGGCATGTCATGCTTGAGTCTCTTGTATCTCCAGGGCTTAACATAGAGCTTGGTGCAGAGATGGGCTCAGTAAACATTAAAGGAAGGACAGCACCAGAGTTCTGTATCTTTTCATGTGTTCTCTTAGTTGGCCTTGTCACACTGCTACTGAACTGTCCTTGACTCTCTGGTCACTTTGCACCAAATCTCATTTCCACTCTTCTCACTCTGCCGCCCTCTCTCTCCACCCCTACTTTCTCTGTCTCTGTATCTGACTGTCTTTGCGTGTACATATCTCTCTTTGTCTATTTCTCAATTTCTGTCCAAGGGTCCCTTCCTCAGTTCAGTAGATGACATCATCACCCGCTCAGGTGTTCAAACCAAAGACCTAAGAGTTGTCCTTGATTCCTCTCTTTTCCTCACCCCACGCACCCACTCCTTCAGCAGAGGGCTGCCTGTTCTGCAGCTAAAATACATTCTGAACTTGTCCTCTTCTCTCTGTCTCCACTGCAATCACCCAAGCGCAGGACAGTACCATCTCTTGCCTGGATCTTGGCAATAGCTTCTTCCTGGCCTCATTCCTCTACTTTTATTTCCCCGTTGTCCCTTCTATAGTGAGCAGGCAGTGTGATCTTTCTTGTTACTCTCTTGCTTAGGCAATAGTTTCCCCTCACACCTTGTACCAGGGCTCATGAAGCCCCGCTAAGGACTGACCCCTGCCTACCCATCCACCTCATGTTTGCCCCACATTTCAGCCATTCTGGGCATCTTTCTGTTTTCCAAACACATCATCATTATCCTGCTTCCAGTTCTTTGCATGTTCTTCCAACGCTTCACAATCCACCGGGTCTCATATTCAGACAGGCTTTCTCTAAACACCTGGCTAAACAGCACCCGATGCTCATCACTCATTATCATATCGTCCTGTTTTGTCTTTCACAGTCCCCAGCCCTCACCTAAATCTTGCCCATGCATTTGCTTCTTGTCTGTTCCCCTGTGCTAGAATATAAGCGCCATGAGGAAAGGATGTGTCATTTTCAGTGCTTTCTTCCTAGTGCCTAGAACCTACTGGGCACTTAGTGTTTGTTGAATGAATAAATGAGAGGATGAATCTGTGGGGGTCTTTTTGTCTGCTACTGACCTATGTGCAGAGACAAAAGAGACCTTTTTGTCTCTCTGTCTCTATTTGTCTCTGCTTCTCTCTGCATCTCCACCTCTCATACATAGTGTCTCCCCCTGTGTCATTTGCCCCCTCTTTGCTAAATCGCAGTTTTTGACAGCTCGTCCCACTCACTCTTCCTGATTGATGCCTCTGGATGCCCTCCTCCCTCCCACCGGGAGCTCCTTTGCCAAAAGCCACCGCCCAGCCTGGCCCTTTGGACGACAGAGCCCAAGGCAGCAAGAGCCACATCTGGTAGTGACAGGAGCCCGATTTTTGCCTCTCCGAGGCGTGGGGTCGGGGGTCCGGGCTCAGGATCCTCTGATGTCTCGAGCTCCCATTATCCAATTACAATAAACTCATCACTTCTTAGCAGCTGTGGGTTGATGGCTGTCATCCCTGGAGCTCATGAGAATACAGGGTATTTGCATAACCAACCCAAGGTGACAAATTAATTCTCATTTGCTTCAGTGGTCCCAGAGCTAATTGGTTTAAGGCTTGGCAGGCAGGCCTGGGAGGCTCATTGCCGACACCCCTTGCCCACGTGCTGCAGTTCTCAGAGCTGAGTGGCACCCCCTGGCATTCCCACCACCACTCTGAGAGCCTGGCTCCAGCTTCTTCTCCCAACTGACTCATCTGGGTGAGGGGGCACCTCTGCGAGGACACGTGTTTCCAGCGGGGTCTCTAACGTGGGGATGGGCATTGAGCCACCTACACCTTCCCTTCGCCATCTCCCCTACCCCCCACCAAGCCGGGGCTTCCAGTGGGATCTCTACCAAAGGGAATGATGTCATCAGCTGTAAGTTATCTCCGCGTTCTTGTCTGTTCCTCTGCCAGTCAGGCCAGCAGGAACGGGGGGCCCTTACATCCGGCACAATTGCCCCACATGAGCAAGGCAAAGTCCTTAGCCTCTTTGTCACCAAAGCCAACTCCTCTTTCCCAGCTCACCAGTTATTTTGGGTGCTAAGCCTCAGTTTTCTCATCTCAAAAGGGGAGACAGTAAAAAGAAGTATCCCGCGATTCTTAAGCCTACCTTGGCACTCAGGACCCGGCTCGATGTGCAGGGTCACGAGCAGGAGGGAGACTGCGGGGGTGGCTTGTGGCTGTGGCTCGGCATCCTCCTACCCCCCTTCCCCACCCCCAGCCCCTTGCTGATGGCGCCCTTATCCTTTCACTTCGTGGGGGAGGGGCGGGCAGAGGGAAAGGATCTTTCTCGGGCTTTCCCTGCTCTGCCTTTATTCTTTACCTAATAGCAAGCAAGGATCCCAGAGTTAGGAAGAGCAAGAGACCCATTCAGCAGGTGGGAAAAGGGAGGCCCAGGAGTAGAGATGGAGCCGGGAGGGCACCCAGCTATAGGGTCCTTGGTGCCTCTTGGGGGTGGATTAGCCTGGAGGAGACCAAGGTTGTTTCTGCCACCAGCCTAGAATTTTGCCTGGCTTAGGCACCTTGGTGGCACTAGGAGCAGGTGACCTGGCAGGAGGCGGGAGGGCAGCGCCAGGGTGACTGCCACATCTGGACATCCACTTTCCCTCTGCCACCAGCTTGCTCTGTGACCTCGGGCAAGTCACACCCACCCCCAACCCCAGGTTCAGGCTCCTCATTGGTCCAGCAAAGACCAAGTCCCCAGTGCCACCCCAGTTCTGCCACCATTGATGTTGCTTCAGTCACCCTCACCTTTCGCTCTGCACTGCTGTCCTTCTTCATCCCTTTAATGAAATCTGTTCTTCCCTTCAAGTGCTGGTCAAACTCTCCCAGGGTCATGTCCCCTTTCTCCATCAGGACATGTGGCATGTAGGGCTCTGCAGAGATGAGATCAACTCTTGGCACTTGCCCGAGGGTGAGGGTGATGCTGGGGGCCTCGGTGGAGTGGCAGATCTTCACAGTGGGGAGGACTCCCAGTTGGAAGAGGGGGATGGGATCCCTGGCTGCTTGAGGCAGTGTGGGACCCTGAGAAAACTCCTTAGCTGGGAGGCAGGAGAGCCTAGTGGCTGTGGGTGATTCACTGCCCCTCCCTGGGCCTCAGTTTACCCATCTGTAAAATGGGAGTGATTCTGGGCTCTGATCTTTTTGCATCTAAACATTCGATGAATTCGTAAAGAGACAAAAGAGTTGCTCCCTGAGAGTTCAGAGCTGCCAGGGTCTCATGGAGCTTAGGGTTTCAAAGATCTCTGCTCAGCTGGCCTGGGGGCAAAGTGCACCACTGGGTGGATGAGACCCTGGGGTCTCAGGAGCTAGAATGGGGCAGGAGACACTCGGTTCTGCCAGTTAGCGCTAAGTTTCCCAGGAGGCAAGTAGTTGGTCTCCTCTCCTCTGTCACGCGCCCCTACCCTCTCACTGGCCACTGGGTGGGGGGCCACGTGTCTGTGCCCCATGGGATCAGCACCTCCTCCCTCCCACAGGCATTCTGGGGGCCCCGCCTGGTGCACAGTACCGCTGGGGTGGATGAGGATCTCCACGGGCCGGTCGAAGGTGTGCCTGTTGGCCAGGGTGATAATGATACTCTTGGCCGAGCGTGCAGACGGGGCGGCATCGGCTCGGATCTCGTGGGTGGGACTCTCCACCCCTGAGTGGCACAGAAAGGTGGGATAGGCTCAGGAGTTCCCGGAGAGAGAGGGGCTTGGTGGGGGACCCTGAGACTCAGGCCAGAGATGACTGGCACTCCAGCCCCATCAGGGGCTCCTGACCTGCTGTGTAAAACCGTGGACAGACCTTCTCAATTTCCCCATCTGCAAAAGGGGGGCTTAGCTAGATGGGATCTAATGGCCTTTCCATCCCTGACCTCACGATCCAGTGGGGGTCAAAGGAATGGCTTCCTCACAGGGCACAGAAAGATAGAAAGAGCTCCATGCTCCATCGGTCAGCACTCCATAAATGCCTCTGTGTTGGGATGTCCTGTTGCTCTGGGAGAACGCTTGTTGACAAGAAACCACACCCTAGTGTCTTTTTAAAACCTTGACTGGGTGGGGGAGGGGAACCATCAGAACAGTGGTACCCTCCTCTGGCTGCTCGTTAGAATCGCCTGGGAACTTTCCAAAGTTCCAATGCCCAGGACTCACCCCAGACCAATGTCATCAGAAGCTCTGGGGTGGGGTCTAGGTGGTGGGATTTGGAAAGTTCCCCAGCTGATTCTGCCATGCAGGGGGAAGAGCAGGAAGCAGCTTTGTGGCTGTGGCTCCAGAAGAAGACCGAGGACTGCGGACTTCGGACGGCCATGGCCTCGTAGGCATTTCCCCAGGGAAGCCATTGGGGGGTGGGGGGTGGGGACAGCCTTGAAACCTGTCCTTGGGAAAGACTCATCTTGGGCCACATGTTGGGGAGCAGGAAACGGGGGCGGAGGGGCATGAGCTTCAGGTTGTCTTCCATCTGGGCTGGCCAGCCTTCCCTCCCTCCCCTTCCTTTCCCCACCCTGCCGTGGCCTCGAATCTTCTTTCCAGCCCCATCCGGGTCTAGCCAGCTCCCTCTCACCTGCGAGCAGGCAGGGCCCACGGATCTCCAGCTGGAAGTTGAACTCGTATTCCATGGGGTTGGACACATCGGTGTCCAGGAGAGTCGCCAGGCACAACTTGTTCCAGGAATCCAGGGCCTGGGGGCCGAAGCAATGCTTGTCTTTGCTGGGAAGGGGGCCGAGAGGAGGAGGAGGCGGCCAGTCAGGGCTGAGGCAGGGGGCCAGCAAGAGAAGACATGGAGAAAACGGCAAGTCCCAGGCCGCCCTGGCACCCCTGCAGCCCCACTCACAAAGGGGCTGAGGAGTTTCCTTCCACCCCAGATCCTGACATTCCCACTCAGTCTGACTGCCGGGAGAGCCTGGATTCAGACCTAAGGTACCACCACCCACGCCGGATGGGCCAGGCACCAGGCATGGGGGCTCACGCTGTTCTCACCACGCCCCCAGAGGGCGGCCTCAGAGCCCTCACCTCCCCCACCTCCCACGTGGGGAAACCGAGGCTCAGCAAGATGAGGCCACTAGCCTACGTGGCCACCACTGGGACACGGCAGAGCGTGCGTCCTCACCCGGGTCTCTCTGGCTCGGCCGTGAAACAGTTTACACTATGTCACATCACTTCTGGAATACCTGCTCTGTCTCTGCAAGCTGGGAACCCTTGCGTAAAGCCACTTCTCTGAGTCTTGGTTTTCTCATCACTGAATGGGGATAATGATGACACAGCTGTCTTAAGCAAGCGCTTAGCAAAGTGTCACCGCTGAACGCTCAAGTCTCTGGCCCTCTATCCTTGTCATCCCTCACCCTGTCTCTGGTCCTGCTCTATTTCCCTCCCCTCTATGGTCATGCCCTCTGAGGTCTGAATATGCACATATTTTTGTAAAACACACCATGACATTTGGTTGAAAAGAAAGCATTGTATTAGGAATCTCATTCAATTGCTCCCCTTTTTTTCACCCAACACTGTGTCTTTAAGCTCTGTCCAGGTGGCTGTCTGCAAAGCGAAGTCTTTGCTGCTGATGTGCTATGGCTTGGGGCCATCTGTTTTACTGTACTTATTTGTTCCTGCCTTCACCTCCCTGTGTCCACAGACACCAGCACCATGAATATCCTCATCCATGTGTTGTTTTTGGACATATAGAAGGATTTCTCTGGGATCCCTGGGTCAAAGGGCACACACCAAATATTGCCTGAGATTGCCTTCCAGGGTGGCTGGGCCAGTTTCCACTTCCACAAGCAATGAACAAGAGTTTCCTTCTCTCCTCATCTTCACGAACACTTGGTATTATCTATTTTTCTTATTTTTTCCCATGTCACTCTATCTAAGCAACTTTGAGGTTCATCAGAATTTGATGCAGGTGTCTCCCAAGAGCATCTCTGTTAACTCTGCCTGCTGGAACGGGCAGGAATTAGCTTATCAGGGCCACCTCAGGGGCACCGGGGACTCCCTGGCCTCTTGTTCCCTGATCCACCGAGGTCTTGAATGCCCCCAGGTCTGCTAGGTCCTGCCTCTCCCATGCACCTGACTTGGCGCCTATGGCAGCATTTACATAGATGACACACGAGCTGATGTTCCCTGGCCTGAGACTGGCTGGTGCCACCAGCTTCTCTGTTGTACCAACAAGTGTCCTTACTCTAGATTTCGAGGCCCTACACAGTCTGACTCTCCCACTTTGCTAGAGTCTTACTAGCCTTCCAGCTGCTCTTCCAACACACCAAACCTGTTGCTGCCTCAGGGCCTTTGCACTTACTGCCCGCTCTGCCCCCTGCCCCGAATGTTCTTCTTCCAGTATTCTTCCATGGCCAGACCCCTTCTTTCAGATCAGGCCTCAAATGTTGCCTAAGCCCTGTCTATTCTAGCGAAACTAGCACCCACCCCATCCTCTCCCCCTCTAGTCTCTGTAGCATCTGTCTCCATAGAGCTCATCACCCAACATATGACATGCTTGTGGGCTTATTACTTTATTGTCTGTCTCCCCCCCTTAGAATGCTAGCCCCACGAGGGCAGGGACCTTGTCTGTCTAGTTTACTGCTGTATTCCCAGCACCCAAAACAGTACCTGCCCCATGGTAGGTGTTTAATTACTATTTGTGGGGTGGTTGAGGAGTGCCCTCTGGGCTGGCCCCACGTGGGAGGCTAAAATAACCCCTCCCCGTCAGGTCACCTTGAGGTCAGCACTTTAACTGGTGGTGTCCAGGGGTTTGCTGTCACTCTCTTCTGTGTCCCAGTGGGCACGTGCTCCCAGCTGCCCCCATAGCCCATCCAGGGTATGTACGAAACTCCTAAATACATATGGTACATCTTCCCAGATTTCAACTTGGCTCAAAGATTCAGGCTCAAAGCTGGGGAGGGGGAGTTAAGTAGTTTAACTGGTAATTAATTCAAGTGTTATTTTTCTACCACAGTGGTGCTAATATACTGTGGAACAGATTTTTTTTTTTAATGACATGAATTGAATGATAAGATACACGACTTCAAAAGACATCTCCTGTATGCATCAGGCTACCTTAAAACTGGCCTCCTCTCTCCCTGCAGAGGAAACGCTAGTCCCCCAGGGCTTATAGGTGGGAAAATGGGAGGAGCCCCGATCTCAGCTGCAGGTGCCTCAGGCTGTGACCCACCCCCTTTTCCCTCCTCCCCCAACCGGGGGAGTACAGAGAAACTGTCCTGGAGTGTACCCTCCCCGCCCTGCTGAAAACCCTTTTTAATGACTCCTTGTTGCTTCGGGGAGAAATCCAAAGTCTGCCAGGGCCACAGGGTGTCCTGTAACTCTGCAGCCTCATCTCATGTCACCCGTCCTTCAGTCCCCCTCTGTGGCCCTGTCCTTGCTGCCTCAGGGCCTTTGCCCCTGCTATTCCCACCTATAGGAACGCTTCTCTCTGTGCCTATATCCATCCCCCTCCTGGCTCAGCCCTCAGCTGAAATACCACTCCTCAGAGAAGCCTGACCAGGCCCCCAGACCCCCTCCCACCCCGGTTGGGTCTCTCTTTTATACTCTTAGCCAATGAACCTCTCCTTTACTGCACTTTTCACATAATTAATTATGCATGCAAGTTCATAAACAGTTCACATTAGCTGTGTTATCTGTTGGATGATGATCTCTCCCACCAAGTTCCAAAAAGGTAAGGGACCATGTGGGTTTCGTGTCCTCTGGGTCCCTAACACCCACCCCAGTGTCTAGCACTTAGGTGCTCTGAAAATACCTCTTGAGTGCATTAAAGAAAAACGCCTGGAAATTCTGATACCAAGCTGTCCAAATCCTAACACTTCTGACCAGTACCAACACAGAGCATTTCAGGGAGATTCTTAAGTGCTCGAAATGTGAGCAGGGGAGGGACAGTTACTGAGACGGGGGCAGCTACAGAGCTCAGCCTCACCTCCTATCCTTCCCACCCACCCAACTCCCTGCTGCCCACCCGGGACTCTGGGCTTGTCTGGGCGGGGGCTCCTCACCCGTGGGTCTGTTGGTTGGAGGGGCCAGTGCTCTCGGTGCAGAACTGAGGCACGGTTGGGGCGCAGACAGCAGGTAGCAGGACCCTCACAGCCCCGCTGGGCAGCGTCGGGAGCTCCGAGGAGGTGCTGACGAAGATGGTGACGTTCTCCATAGGGGCGACGGTCCCCAGGTTGACCACAAAGAGGATCCGCTCCAAATCCTCATCCAAAGCCACCTTTCCTGGTGTGCAGGAAGGAGGGATGATGCAGAGTTTCCTAAGTGCCAGGCCTGGAGTCAGGGACTGTGCATACACTCTCCCCCATCCCCTCTAAGCTTGCTGTGTGTTAGGTTAGAGCAGCCTGTTCTGCTGATGGGAAAACTGAGGCTCAGCGTGTGGGTGCAATTTGCTCAAGTTACTCAACAAATAACTAATTTATTGAACCAGGATCTGAACCTACGTGGGTCTGATGCCAGGCCTGTGTACTTTCCACTGTATCCTGCAGGGAGTGGGAGACTGGGACCCACAACTCCCCAACAGAGGGTCACATCTCTATCCGCAGACTCTATGTCCCCCAGAGAATCACGGTGGAGCATTCCCCCCTCCCCCAGGATCCATGCTGTCTCCTTTCATCTGAAAGGCCCAGCCCTCATTCCTTCTTAGCCCATCCTACCCATCCATCCAACCCCTCCACAAAACCCTCCCTGGTCCCACCTGGACCGCTCTTTCCCTCCTCTGACATTATCTGGACCACTTTTGGCATAGTCACTGTCAACTTCCTATCATGGTCACTACCGGGCATGTCCGAGCTATTCTTCCAGGCTGGAAGAAGTCCTAAAATCTTGGGGGAAACTTTGCATCTTACACATCGTGAGTGTTCATTAAAAGATTCTTGAACATCTCAATTATCAGGTGAAAAACTTCACCTCCATCATAAATCCAATGGTAAGAATCTCATATCATATGATCCTTGGTCTGGACTCAAGCCTTGGCTCTGCCACTAACATGCTGTGTGACCTTGGGCCAGTCACTCACCCTCTCTGAGACTCAGTATCCTCAATAGCAGGCATCAGTATCCAGGCTGTGAGTACTTACTCTGTACCAGGGACTGTGATGAGTGTTCTGCATGCTCTTTGTTGAGATTTGGATGCATAGGATTATTAGTTACAGTTTACAAATGAGGCTTAATTTCTTATCTAAGCTTGCAAGCAGCAGGATAGGCAGTCAAATCCTGGTGTGACTCATTCTACAACCTCTGAGCTTAAATGACATGCTCTTCTGTGTTTTAGAGATATCTTAACAATCCTTCTGTTGCCTCCTTTGAGCCTTACCACTCTTTCCAGGTGAGAACAGAAACAATTACCTCTATGTTCCAGATAGTAAGGTGAGGTTCAGAGAGGTTAATTATTGGCCTGAGGTCACACAGGATTCCTGACTCTTAGTGTAGTGCTCTCTCTACCCTATCCCATTGCTGCCCTTTCAGTCTGCCTGAGACTCCAGCCATGCCCAGGCCCTGCCACAGTCTTTCTGGCCTTCTTACCTGTGACAGTTGCAGCTCGGAGGCCGGTGGCATCCAAGTGGCCACCCTCCATCTTGGCTTTGTCCTTGATCTGTACTGTCACGACTCGGTCGGCAATGACTGCCTCAAAGCCGATCACCGTGGTGTACTCATCCAGTGGGTATACAAAGAGACCTGCCAGAGCGGGGCCCAGCATTGCGGGGTGCCCCTGACCCACTCTGCATGCCCCACCCTGGAGAAGGAACTGGAGCCTTTGGTCTGCCATCCGAGTGGATGGTACTCACTGCCACTTGGAGGACTCCAGAGAGAACTTGGGCTGGGGCCTCCTGGTTCCGGGGGCTGGGCAGGAGATGCACAGCAGCAGGTTCTTTGTCAGCTGCAGGGCAGCTGGAAAGGGACGGCTGCTCCCCTGTCCCAGCCAACTCTTACTCTGCTGGCCTGTGAGGCCGGTGTGACCAGGGCTTCTGAGTTTTCAAGAGAGAGTGGAAATCTGGATTTTTACGTGACCTGATGTGTGGGACTAATAAGACACCTCTGTGTGGTGGTCCCGTGCGTGGCGCCCAGGAGCTGGGGCTTTGGAGGAATAGGGCTAGGGTTCTAATCCGGGCCCCGCCCCCTTCCCCAGTCTGGTGACCTTGGCTAAAAACATTTAGCATCTCTACGCCTCACAGCCCCATCTGTAAAATGGGGATAATAGAGCCAAACTCAGGGTCGTTATGAAAATGGAAAAAACAGTCACCACTTATTAAACTATATCCCCCATAGTGCGTGCCCTACATCTTTATATCTCAGTGATTCTCGAACTTCAAGAGCACGTGAATCACCTGGGGGTCTGGTTAAAATGCAGATTCTGATTTAGTGGTTCTGGGACAGGGCCTGAGATTCTGCATTTCTAACCAGCTCTGGGTGATGCCGATGGCTGGGGTACCACACTCAGAGGATCAAGGTCGTATCTCATTTTATCTGCCCACTAACATGAGGGCAGCACAGTGCTGGGCCCATGGTGAACTCTCCACAAATCCCAGCTTCCCATCCCTCAGTTTCCTCATCTATAAAATGGGGGGACTGTTCTTTCTGCACATGGAAAGCCAAAGGACTGTCCCAGAGCTGTTCAGTAATTTAGTCCCTGGGTTCCTCGCGGGTCTCACTTTAAGCCACCCTCTATAGGTTTCCTTAAACAGAGGAAAAGGGTCGTTTGCTCTGCCCAGGAGATTTCCGCAGGGAGGAGACTTTCCCTCGCAGGTTTCTTTTGGGAACTGAAAGAGTTTCAGAAGCTCAGGTCAGGCTGGAGGGTGGTGCCCCGAGACATGAAGTTTGGGGGTTAGGAGGCCCCCATCACCGTGGATGAGAAGCAACGCTAACCATAACAAGCCTTTACGCAGGACCCTCCTGGCCAGCCTGCCCGTAACTCCCTTCCTTAAATGCAAGGAGAGGAGTGTGATTTACAGACACCTCTTGCAGGCGAACGCCGGTCCACACTCCTGACTGCCTTGCGCTGATGACTCATATTTGCAGACTGTTTTCCATTCCACGCTGTCCTTCCTCATGTATTACCTCGTCTGTTCCTCCTGCAAACCCTGGCGTCCAAACAGGTGCAGGAGCGCCCTGATGTCGAGAAGGACAGCGGCTTCCCCAAGGTCACGGGCACGAGAGCCACACCTACGACTGGGAGCTCCTGGCTTCCACTGAGTCTGGATGCCTCTCCTACCGTGAGGTTCACTGGGGAAACTGGAGGACTGACTACCTGACACAGGTGGGCATGGCTTGTGAACATAAATAGGGCTGGGACAGTGGGCTGGGGCCGAGCCCCAACCTGGGTTCGAATCCTGACCTGACTTGCTACCAGCTTTAAAACCTGCAGGGCAGAAGTGGTGTTCCTATTTCACAGATGAGGAAACTGAGGCTCAGGGAGGTGACATGACTTGTCCGGTGTGAATCAGCTAATACATGTCAGGGTGGGGATTCTGCTTGGAGGAGCAGGTGGTCCCGGGGAAGCCCCAACAGGGATCCTTACCCTGGAAGGGCTGGGCTTCCAGGTTGCCATAGGTGAGGGAGGCGGTGAGACCCAGGGCGTAACCACTGACAAAGGAGGTGACGTCGGATGCGGTGAGGGGCAGGGCTGCCCCTGTGATCTGGTTCAGCAGACCAGGCATCTTGCTGGCTACTCAGCCTTCAGGGCCTGCAGGAGACAGGAAGGCAGGGAGTGGGGAGAGGCCCCCCATCCCTCCCCAGCTCCGTTCTCCCACTTCGGCCCCCACAGGAAGTCAAAGCATTGCTCTCTTCACTTCCCCCAACTACTTCCCACTCAGTGACCCACGGTGACTCTTGACCACCCCTCAGAAGACAAGGAGTGGTCATTCCATTTCTTTCCATTTCACGGTAGAGAGACTGAGGCCTAAAGACACGTGACCTGCCCGGATTCACTCAGTGGGTGGGAGCGCAGGCAGGGTTAGAGCCCAGGCAGGCTCACGTCCAACCTGGGCTCCTCCATGGGCAGTGCTCTCCGAGCTCCGGATGGGAGTCCAGGGGCTCTGGTCCCATCCCTTTGTCGGTCCCGTGATCTCTGAGCCTTAGATGCTTCCTCTGCAGAATGAGACGGTTGGAATAGCTCACCAAGCCCCTCCTTCGCTGACTGCAGTGAATCTAGCCACTACAGTCAACATGTGGGGTGTAAGGGAAGTGAGGAACACCCACCCCTCCAAAGATACGAAAGTGAAAAGAGCCACCATCCCTCCAGGTGTGCAGACCAAAAGCCTGGGGGCCGTTCTCGGCACCTCTTTTTCCCACCCCCACACCTAAGCTATTGCCAAAGATCATGATTTACCTCTGGGAAGAGCCGGGCATCCATCCATGCCTTTCCTCCTCTGCCACCAGCATCCCTGTCCCAGCCATCACCACCTCCACCTGGACCGCAGCTCCTAACCGGCCTCTTGAATATACTCCTCCCCCCCAACCCCGGAATCCATTCTCTACCCAGTGGCCAGAATGAACAGACCAATGCGCAAGTTGGACAGATTTCCATCACCCCCGCCACCCTCTCTCACCCACCAATGGTTTCCTATTTCTCCTAGAATAGAGCCCAAAACCCTTTTAAAATTTTGGCCTAGGGCCCTGTGTGATCTGGCCCTGCCTGCCTCTCTAGCTGATCTGTCATCACGTTCCCAACCACACTTTGTGTGTCTCCCAGCTTCCGTGCCATCCCTCAGATGTGTCCTGTGCTCTCTCCACCTTTGTACTTGTCACCCTCTACCTGGAAGGCTCACCCCATGACCCACTGTAAACTAGTGACCTCCTATTGTCCTTCAGTGTCAACTCAGGGCCCCCTTTGCCGGGAAGCCAGTCCACGCATGCCCAGTATCCTTCCTCTGCCTCTTACAGAGCCGAGCTTCCCTCCCTCGGAGCACTTCCGTTAGTCTGTAGGGATGCATCTTGTTCCCGTGAGATTACTTTATTCACGTCCGTCACCCCGTCTGGAGTGCACGCCCCTGGAGGCCAGGTCTATTTTTGCTGCCCATGGCGTCCTCAGTGCTGACTGAATACACAAAAGGATGCATGACTGTCATCATTCCAACACCAAAGACTTCGGAGCGCTTCTCAGGGCAGGGTATCGAGTCTCTAGGAGGTTCCTGAGACCCTCCCAGGCAATCACCTGCCTTCATGAGGTGGGGTGGGAGTGGGAAGCAAAGTCAAACAAAGGGTGTGGAATACGAATTTGAGATTCTTTCTGGATCTTCCTCTCCGTGATGTACGTGGCCAGGCAAAGCTGCTGCGGGCTGGTAGCCTGTTGCCGTTTATTTGCAAGGCTGTTCAGCGAGTGCTGATTACTCTGCCTTTTCTCTGAGAAGGGAACTCTTTGCTTCTGCGTCCTCCTTGTGTCCCCAAGCAAGGGTCCTCGGCTGCCCCCTCCCTCGCTGCCAGGCCAACAGTGTCTTTTTAATTATGTTCTCTCTGTGGCTCCGGCCCAGACAGCTCTCAGCCCTGGCTTATCTGCAGTGGGCTGACTGACAGCAGGAGGAAGATAAGGAGCTGGGAGGGAGCAGCTGTATCCCCAGCTGCCTGCTTTCAGGAGTTCTCTGTCTCAGGGGCCTGGCCCAGCCCAGAACAAGATGGAGGAGGTCATTTCCTGACAGAGCCTCATCCCCTGCCATCCACACTCCCGCCCTCCTCCTCCTCCTCCTGGTTCCCTCCTGTCCGGAATGCTGATTGGGAAGCAGCACCCAGACGTGTGGTGGACTTGAACTTAAGCTTCAGTTCAACTCGAGGTAGAGTTTTGCCAAGGACATCTCAGCCAACCCACTCATCCTACACTGCCCTGTGCCCACCCCAGCTTCCTGGGGTGACTCTCACCCAGAGAGTGGGGCTTGGGTGAGCGATGTTGATAACACAGGCAGACTCACGCAGCACTGACTCTTTAACAATGTCAGCCCTCTTGGGAAGAGTAAACTTGAAATTCTGCAGGGCCTAATTCATGCAGTCTTCATCAATTCATCCAGCATTGATAAGCACCTACTGCGTTCCAGGCCCTGAATTAGCCACTAGGCATACAAAGATAAGATACAACTCCGTCCTTAAGGAACTTAAAATCCAGAGGCAGAGGAGTTGGGGAGTGGGGGAAGATAATAGTAACAGCAGGTGGAATTTGTTGAAAATTGAAACTGTGCCAGGCACACATCTCATTTAATTCTCACAACCTTATAAAGTGTATTGTTTTGCAGGTGAGGACATCGAGGCCTCAGATGCGTTTGGTTTTGCACATGAGTTTGGGGTGCCCCAAGGACATACTGGTACCCAGGGTGCGTGTGCGGGACTTTCTCCTGGAGGAGCCCAGGGGCAGCCCCACGAGAGATGGGGACCAGAGCAAGTAAGGCTGAGTATCCCCCCTCCAACCATCCCAACCTGGGCCTCCAGTGGGCATCAGGCCACAGGAAACTCCTAGGAGAGACCTAACAGGGAGGAAGCCACCAGCATCATCCCCAAGACAGTGTGAGAAGCCAGGCTTGGCCTCAGGAACAGTGTGGTGTGAGCGGGGCTGAGGTGGTGACAGGGGCTGATCTTAGTGTGGCAGGGTCAATATTTCACTAGGCGTTTACCCGCCTCACCTCCTTCCTGATCGGCCAGACCACCTGTCTTTTCCCAGGTCCTTGACTTTTGGGATGCAGAATCTGGGCTGGTGAGGTGAGAGAAAAGAGAAAGGGGAGTGAATGGGCTGGGAGAAGGGATGGAAGGGGCCACTAGACCTTAGAGCAGCCAAGGGGAGAGTGAGGGGGCGGGCAGGAAAGAGGATTTCTAAGAAGTGAGTGAGCCACTGTAATCCCTGGGTATTCGTCCCCTCCTTTATAAAACCAGGTGAGTGGAGGGGCCAATAGCTCCCATCTCATCAGCACTGTGAAGATTAAATTGAATAATGTGTACAAAGTACCCAGCACAGTGCCTGGCACATAGTAGGAGCTCAATAAATATTTGTAACGTGAAATGAATGAATGAATGAATGAATGAATGCCGGCAGCCTCCCAGGAACACTAACCTTTAGAGGTCACCTAGGTGCTGGGAGACAGGAGAACAAGGCAGAAGTGACATATAAACTAATGGAGGTGACAGATATTAAATGAAGCTGCAAGCCAACAGATTCAAAACCTGACTCTTTCCTGTCACCTCCACTGCTGCCACCCTCTTGTCCCCCTACAGTTTATTCCCAGTGGAGCAGCCAGAGAGATCCTTTGAAGACATGGATCCAGTCATGTGGTTCTAGAGTTCAAACCCCTGCCAGCTCCCCTCGCCCCTCAAGACCCCCTGATCTGGGCCCCATGCCCTTTCCTTTCTGATCTCCCCATTGGTGACTCTGCTCTGGCTCTTATGCCATAGAGCTTTTGCACTGGCTGTTCCCGCTTCCTGGAATGCTTTTCCCCTCACTATCTACGTGGCTCTCACCCTCACTCTTTCAAGTCTTTGCTCAGATGGCACCTTCTCAGGGCGGCCTATCCTTAATACTGTATTTCAACTTGCAACCTGTTCCCCCGGCTTCACTTCCAATCCCTCATCCTGCTTTTTTATTTTTCCCAGAGCACATATTACTAACATACTCTATATAAAGCATTTATTATGTTTATTGCTTATCACCTGTCTCCCCTCCACAAGGACAAGGATTTGGGACCTGTTTTTCTCAAGATATATCCCAAGTGCCTTGAGGAGTGCTTGCATTATTAGCAGGTGGTGAATAAATATTGTTGAATGAATGAATGGATCAATACATATAATCACAGTGCAAAGCTGGCCATTTCTGGGTTTCCCATTTTTCCAGCTGAGGGCAGCTCCCCAGGGAAGATATTGGAGTTAAATCTATCATTTAGGTTTTCATCCCAGTATTTATCAGTCAGCAGTCCAGATACACCCTCCCCGCCAGCACGGAGGTCCCACCCATCTTCGAACAGACCATCCGTCCACAGGGGATGCTCCGTGGTTCTGTGCCCCTGAGCCAGCCCCTGGCCCTCTTCCTCCTCTTCTAACCTCCCACTATGCCTTCTGCAGCCACCACTCGGCAGCCAGCAGGCTCCCTGAGAGGCTCTCTGTGTCCTTGCCTGAGGACCTGCTTCCCCTTCTTCCAGGAGGGGCTGCTATTCCTTGCACCCCTCAGGTTGGGAGGCTGATGTCTTTTAGCTACGCCCCACCCCCGCTTTGTTGCTTGTCATCTTCAAGGTCCCAACCACACCCTCCTTTTAGCAAACACTTGGCACCTGACTCCTGGCTTCCCTGCTCCCCAAGCCCTGCCATCACCTGGGGTGACTTCAGCATCCATGGGAAGGGTGCACCCAGCTCACTGAGCTGTTATCCCCAAACCCCCGCATCTCAGTAACCTCTGCTACCCTTCCAGCTCAGCCTCCAATTTCCACTCATTCCTTGAACTTGCGATGCCATTCAAGATTGTTCCATCTCCAAAACCTGAGTCACTCAGGCACTTAGGTCGCTCTTAAAATTGCAACCTCTCAACACTTCCTAGCTCTCTTTTCCTGTTTTTTCCTTAGCAGTTACCACCATCTGATAGACTGTATATTCTGCTTATGTATCTTGTTTAATGTGTCTCTCCAACTCTCTAGTTAGAGTATAATCCCCAGTAAAGGCAAGAATTTTTAGTTTGTTTCTTGGCTATATCTGCCACCCATAGAATAATACTGGGGTATAGTAGATGCTCAATAAATACTTGTCAAATAGATGAAACATCATTCCAAGTGCTTTACATATAAAATTGGGTAGCACCCCCTCAGAGTTAGGTACTCTTACTATCCATGTACTACAGATAAAAACACCAAAGCTCAGAGAGGTGAGGTAACTTATCCAAGGCCACCCAGCCAGTAAGTGATGGGGCTGGGAGTTAACTCAAGCAGGAGGACCACAGAGCCCATGTCCTTAACCGTGAGGCTACATTGTTTCCTGCATTAAGCTTCTCCCCAAGCCTTGAAATTTCTGCCCAAACGCTCTCCTGAAATCCTCCTCTGCTCTCCATCCCCATTGGGGCTGCTACGTTGCTCTCTCCTGGACCATCTCTACCAGCTCGTATCTGGTCCTTCAACCTCCAGGCTGTTTCCCTTCCCATCCCCTCTGTCACCCCATGTGTAGGCACATGCATGCACAGACACACACACAGACACACACACACACGGCAGCCTCCCTTTCCCCTGAGCTTAATGGCTCTCCACTGTGTTTGTCCAACAAAGCAGGTTAAACTCCTAGCATGGCATTCAAGGTTCTTCCCCATCGGTTCCCTATCACCGTTCAGTGTCACCTCCTGCCATGTCCTACATGTTCGCTTTGCTCCAAACACACTGACCTCACTATGCCTTTCCCACACCGGAGCCTTTTCCTGTAATGATTGTGGCCTTCTTCTCTGCCTTTCAAAGTCCTATTCATCACTTAAGACCCAGTTCCACTGTCACCTCCTCCATGAAGCCTTCCCTGATACCCCAGCCCATCAGACACGCCCTCCTCGGGACCTCCACAGCCTCTGGGAACTTGTCTGCTACGTCACACGTCACAAAGCTCCGTAACTGCCCATCTGTGATGGCTTGTCTCCTCTGCAGGGCTGTGAGCGAGGTAAGGACAGGGGGTGTCCCTCCTCCTTTGCCTGTGCCCCAGCTCCCTGCCAGGGCTCAGTTCAGAGGAGGGATTCGAAACGGAGGCACCTACCAGGGTCTAGTGCTTTGCAGTCATTGCTAATGCTCACAATCCCTCACGTTACAGGTAGGGAAACTGAGGGGGACATCTGGAAGCCAGGATCACATAACTGGTGAGTGGTCAGGCTGGCTGGGATAGGAAGCAGCCTTCCTCCAAAGCCTGTACTTTCCCTTCCCCAGCTGCCTCCTGGTCCGTGCTGAGCACAAGAGAAAGGGAAAGAAGGGAGGGAGGGAGGGGGAGGGGGAGGGGGAGGGAGGACCAGGACCCTGGTGAACTAGGGCTGTGAGCCTCAGGGACCCTGGGCTTCCCCTGCTCTGATGCCTCTCAAGGTGGGGCTGTGATCCCGATTGCACCATGAACCCTGCCAGCCCCCGTCCATCCTCCAGGCTCCAGAGGTGCCTCTGGGGAAGCCTGTGGCCCAGGCCCCAGTTTGTCCTGGAACAGCCTGGGGTGCAGTGTTCCAGGCTGAGCACAGAGGCTGGGTGACAGGTGCCTGCAGCAGGCGCAGTGTGACCTGATTTAGATGCAATGAGGGAAGGATGTGCAGGGAAGGAGCAAGGAAAAGGGCGCTGGGCCCTGCCTGGCTTCAGTCTTCCTGGCAGCAGGGTAGAACTCCTGCACTGGGGTCCTGGGGTCAAGGAGCGGGACCTCATGCCTCCCTTGCCAGGGGATATTTGCTTTTCAGAAAGGGATTTAGAAAGGGAGAAACTTGCTTGTGTGGTAGCAGCTAGGTCCCAGGATCTAGAGTACTGCCTGAGGATAGATTCTCTGGACAGCCACTTCCTGGTAGCCTTGGGCCAATTACTCGGCTGTGCTCTGCTACGTACATACTGTGTAACCTTGAGCAAGTTATTAACTTCTCTGTGCCTTAGCTTCCACATCTGTAAGATGGGACCGTGATGGCACCTGCCTCCTAGGAAACTGGGCGGGAAGCGGGCAAGTCCTGATGGGGCTGGGGTCTTCTCCTCTCGGCCCTCCTCCATCGGCCGTCCCTGTGAGGGCCACTTCTGGGGTTGGGTTGACCCCTGTGCAGACCACCCAGCTGGGAAGGTGCTTGGGTCTCTGCCCAAGTGCCCGTCTCAGTAACTCCTCTTATTCTGCCCTTGGAGCTGAAGTTCCCCATCTCCTTTCATCCCCAGGTCATTTTTGTCCCAGAGACAGCATGGCAGGGACAAGCAAGGCCTGGAAAGCCATTCTGGAGGCCTCTCACCCTCACCCTGGTCAGATCTCCCCCAGACTGTATCCACAGAGTTGGAGACCCCCAGCCGAGCGGGCTCAGCCAGGCCTGGTCAAGATGCAGACGGTGAGCCGGCCAAGCAGTTCTGGCCTTGCCCCCCTCCCACTCACCTCGGGCTGGAGGGTCCTCATTCTCTTCCCTGTCGCTGACACTTCTAGGAAGTCCATGCTTTCGTGCCCCCTCATTGGGAGCCTGTCCTCCAAGGACCACCCCACCCACAGACCAACATTGATGCTCCCATCAAGTGGGGGCGGAGTCAGTGGGTTCTCTGGATCCCAGCTGATTGTTCTAAGCTTCTAGAATTCCGGGGCTCTCAAATTCTGGTCTCCTTCCTCTAAACCTCCCCACTTTGGGCTCCTATCCAGCCGATGTGGGTAAACACACCCACGCTTGTGACCACCCCCTCCCTCCCCTTATTCACCCCATGCTCCAACCAGGTAAGATCACTTGAATTCCTCCAATCAGGCCTGATTTTTCCTGCTTCCACATCTCTTCTGATGCTGCTGGCGCTGCCGGGAACGCCATCCCCTCCTCCAGAGGAGATCTGACTCATTCTTTAAGGCGCAGCTCAAATGCCACCACCTCCATGAAGGCTTCTCGGGGGTCCTATGCTGAATAGGATTGCTCCACACCCACCCTACAGCACAATCAGCACCTGTCACGTTAACCATCTCATTATCCACGTGTTGTGTGTCCTTTCAACAAATGTACGCATGTCAGACACTGTGCCACGCAGGTGAACAGGCAGACAAGGACTCTGCCCCGAGGAAGGGGTTCCACCCGCCCCAGCTGGGAGGCTGTCAGCTCCTAGAACTCAAAGCAAGAACTCTCCCTCCCCAGTGTCCGGCACTTAGTGGGCGCTCAGCAATGAACTCAATGAATGACGGCATGCGCTCCATTTGTGGAATAAATGAATGAGTGGGTGAATGAATGGCCAGGATGGATGCGGCAGGAGTGGGAAGAGGCCCTGGCAATGGGTTCATTTAAAGAATCGAAGAGTAGAGGAAACCCCTCTGTTTCAACCCAAAGCCTGGAGGATTCCATCCCAGAGACAGCTGCAGTCTCCTTCTGGGTGGGGATCTGGGGGGGACAATCAGGACAGAACTGGAGCAGGCCTCTCAGCGCCCAGCGTGCCTGTGATGTCCGAGGGACCTGGAGCGCAGCCAGTCCGGGCGTCCAGGACGGTCAGCCCCGCGCATGGCTGAGGCGGAAGCCGCCCACGCCTTCTGAGGCTTCCAGCTAAGAGGCTGCGTCTGGACCTGCTGAAGGAGAGAGAAAGAGGCACGTCTGGATTCAAAAACTCCAGGTCCATGAGGGCTGTCAGTAGAGTTACTGATAAGAGTCTTTGTTGTATGACATTCGGGAGAGGATGCTTTAAATACACATGCGTGGTGCTGGTCGGCAGGTGGACGGATGCCTGTTCTCTGGGGGTCCAGCAAGCTTCCAGCATTGGAGTCTCTACCCGCTGAGGCGGGGGTCACTCAGAAATGAGCTCCCACATCGCTGGGAAAGCTAGACTCCATTTCCATAAATTCAGTTTATACCCATCCTTCCAGGGGCACATTTGCAAGATGAGCACCCCTGGCTCACCTGCCAGCATCCTTGCGGGCCCCATTGAAAGGCACTAAATGGATTCTCCATGTGGGTTCGGCCTCATCCATGTATCTCCAGGCCATCGTTCCCTGTCTGCTGAGGAGCTCATGGGATGATGGCGCGGAGGGAAGGCTATTTTAGAACCCACCCTGTAAACCTTTCCTTTCTGGAGCTGCTCCCTTGCCATAGGGAACTGTACCTAGGCGTCTTTATGGTGTGCCCTCCCCAAACACCTCTAAGTGGTGAAATGACAGACAGGGAAGCTAATTCCTGCTCTCGGAACCTGCCTTTCCTCCTCTGGATCCAACACTTTCTCATTGGTAACATCTTTGAAACTCAGTTTCACCCTCTGTATAATGGGCATGTAAAATGGTAGTTTATTCCCCAGGGTTATTGTGAGGATTACAAGTGAGATATTACATATACAGTGCTTGTCCCAGTGTATGTCCTTTTCTCTTTGGGATTTCCTCCTAGTCTTACTTTCCCACCAACTTAGACTGCGTCTGGGCACCTGTGTTTTTTGGCATTTCCCCATGGTGGCCATGGCCACCCAGAGCCCCCAGATCTGCCATCCAGCCACCCCAGGGACCCCCTTTCCCAGGGCACCCAGCCTAGGTATTGGCTGAAGAATTGCCTCATTGCCTTAGCCTCCCTCTGAGGTCCCAGGTCGATTTATGCCGAGCTGCAAGGCTGCACCCACACACACGCTGTCCCCTCAGATGGCATAGAGACGCTATGTAGGCTGAGGCCACTGGACAGGAGGTCAAGGCCCCCAGGCCTGAGTGCCAGCTCTGCCACCCACTTCACGTGGGCCCCAGACTGGACCCTGCTGTCACACATACAGCCTGAGCCCACCTCTCAGGCCTGGCACACAGCACAGCCGGTGGAAAGACTGGTGGTTGCTGGCTTAGTGTCTGTCTTTGTCCAACACCCTGAGGGTGGATGCCCCGGGGGTAGGGACCAAAGCCATCTGGTTCCTTGTTATATTCCCCAGCACACAGAGCGGTGGCTGAAACAGTTCTTTAAAAAGAATACAACTAACATATATTGAACAATGAACACCTACCAGATGTTATTCTAAATGCTTTTCATTATTCGCTCAGGTAACCCTCGGGACAACCCTGTGAAGTAGGCATGATTATCATCCCCATTTTGCAGATGAGGAAACTGAGGCCAGAGTGGTTATATCCCTTGCCCAAGGTGATATACTCATAAGTGGTAGAGCTGGGATTTGGACTCTAGCTTCAGAGATTGATGTCTTAACCATAAGGCTTTATCACCCCCTCAATATTTTTTTGCAGAATGAAATAAGAAGTCACCTCCCAACTCCACCTGGGGCTTGGGGTCTTCATCTAACAGCATGAAGAAGTGGGGTTAGAGATTTAATCCTGTACCCCTTTCCCAAATTGACAGTCCACAGTCCATTCCGGAAGGAATCAAGTACTCGCGGCTGTTCTAAGGCAACTGAAGCTGGTCGTTGGTTCCTCATTTGAAGGAGACCACATGTCTGACTGCAGCACTTAGTGTTTCTGGAGTGCCTGGGAGGATTATCTCATTTAATCCCCATAAAGACCCTATGAAGCAGATCATCTTTACTTTACAGCAGAGGAAACCAAAGCCCAGAGAGGTTAAGTAAATCTCAAGGTCACACAGCAAGTCATAGTAGAGTCAGAATTTGAACCCAAGCAGTCTGGTTCCAAAACCTGGGTTGTTAACAGAGTCCCCCTGCTGCGTGCTAGCCAGGTCCATGTGCCAAGGCCCGGTCAGTGCCGCTGGGAACTTGCTTGCTCTTACGCAGGGTCTGTGTTCCCTCTGCATGGATTGGGGCAAAACTCCCAGGTTCCACATCCCACTGGCTCCTGCTCTTCTGATGTTCCTTCCAGGAGTGGAGGGTGGGGATGGGAGTGGGGATGGGGCACATCCTTCCCCGTGCTTTGAGCACAGATGATGGATCTGCCCCATGGCTCTTCTCCTGCAGAGTCAGCACAATTGAGGCAACTCCCACCGGAAATCTCTGAACCAAGAGGCAAATGGACCATAGTGGATGCACACAGAGGCCTCCAAATGGATCTCAAGGGGCAACTTACTGCAGGAGAACCTCGGAAGAGGTCTGCAGTGTCTCTTTTTTTGTTGGTGGGAAAGAGCCAGCTGACAGTTAACAGGGAGGAGGGAGACAGCTGAAGAAGATGGGTCTGGGATACAGAGTTCCCCACTGCCAACCAGATTTAAGGAGAGAGAATTTAGAGGTTCCTGACACTTGTAACAGGCTGTCACTGAGTCAGGCACTGTGCTAAGTAATTTATGTCGATTATCACACTGATTCCTCCCAACCCTATAAGTTTGTGTTTTTGTTTTTTTTAACAGATGATCTGGGTGAACCTAAGAGAGGTTAAGAAACTTGCCCAAAGTCACAAAGCTAGTAAGTGATAGGTCTGGGACTTGAACCGTGGCAGTCTTGTTCTGGTGTCTCTGCATTTACCATGCTGCCTTAGCCAAATCCACAGAAACAAGAGAAAAGCCCATCCAAGGTACAAAGTGGGACTGTCAGCAACAGAGATGAAACCAACCAGAGGCAAGTAAGCAGGAGTCCCCCAGCCTGAGGGTCAAGAGCTCAGGCTCTGGAGTCCTAACAGAGTTAGGTTTGAAGCCAGCCTCTGACTTGCATCTCTGAGTAACATGGACAAGTGACTTCACCTCTCTGAGCCTCAGTTTTCTGATTTGTAAAATGAACACATTAGAGGGCTACCTCCTAGTATCATTATGACAAAACGAAGCCATGTGTGTGAAGTGCCAAGCACAGTTCCTGGCCTGGAGTAAGGGCTTCTCGAGTCTGGACGGTGTGTCTGACTCAGCTAGGGGGTCAGGGGCCAAGGTAAAGCTGTGTGAATGAAAAGGGGCTGACTTAAAGGTGAGTGGGCAGCTTTGTCCTGTGTTGGGGAAGATGGGATGAGGGACAAAGCTGGTCAAGGCCGGACCTCCCAACAGGCTTGTGAGGAATCTCCTAGAAAGGGGATATCTTAGAAAACGCTTCAAGGTTCAAAGAATTGAAATGATAGAATTAAAAGTCGTGAGGGGGTTCTGATACCTGACCAGCTTACCCTCTCAAATCCACCACTGAGCCTTAACAGTAATAATAAAGAGCATTCATGCCTCGTATGAAGCGATTTATAATCAAAGCACGTTCACATCCATGAATTGATTGGAGCTCTCCAAGTAGGGACAAAGTAAAGGTTATTATCCCCATTTTAAGGATCAGGCAACTGAGGCTCAGAGGGGAAGTAACGGAACAGAATTGGAACCCCTGGAGCAGAGCTTCCTCTATACTGTGGACTGAATGTGTCCCCTTTAAGTTCATATTTTGAGGCCCTAATCCCCAGTGTGATGGTGTTTGGAGGTGGGGTCTTCCATAATTAGATTTCGATGAGGTCATGAGGGTGGATCCCCCATGATGGGATTATACAAGAAGAGGAATAAACCAGAGCTCTCTTTCTCCACCCTGTTAGCACACAGCAAGAAAGTGCCCAGCTGTCTGTAAAGCAGGAAGAAGTCCTTCCCCAAGAACTTGACCTTGCTGGCACCCTGATCTCGGACAACCAGCCTCCAGAACTATGAGAAGTAAATTGTTTAAGCCACTCAGTCTATGGTATTTTTGTTACAGCAGCACAAGCTAAGACCCTGTGAAAACCAACCTGCTGCTTTGCTAAACTGGGGCTTGAGAGTGGCAGAAGCAAGCTCTGCTGGCCACAAGGTATTCATATCTGCTGATCAGAGCTAGCGGCCAGGACTGGGAGCTAAGATGCTCAAAGGCCTCCAACCCAAGATAACCTTTCCTCTTCCCCCAATTTCCCGTTAACATCCTCCTGAAGGCTACGCCGCCCCTCTCTCGGAGAAGCCAGAGTGTGATCTTCGTGCTGGTGGGCAGATCATTCTGGTTCTCCTCCTCTGGGCACACGGCAGGCTGAACTTCCCTGCCCCTCTGAAGGCGTGGCTGTGTGTCTTGCTTCCACCAGTGAACTGAGTGGAAGTGAAGTGGGTCACTTCCAGGTGGAAGCTGTAAAAGCCAGTGTGTAATTGGCCATGTCTTGTTCCCCGCCATGGTGATCATGGAGATACGTGTCCACGAGGAGCCTCTGTTATCCTGGACCGAAAAGTGACTGCGTTCTGTGACAACGTGCATGACCCCAGGATGTGCGGCACAAGCAAGAATGAAAACGCTGCTGCTTGTTACTATAGCATCACCTCATCTAACTTATCGAGTCGATCCATACGTGGGTCTCTGAGCAAATATGGTCCCAGGGACAGTAGCCACCTATTGGGAAGGGAGTAAGAGGTGGGGGAAGGGGAGATTTGCCAGTGAGTCCACTAGAATATAAGCTCCATGAAGGCAGAGATTTTTGTATATTTTGCAGATAGTTGTATGCCTAGTGCCTGGCAATCAACAGGAGCTCATTAAATGTTGAGTAAATGAAGGAATGACCTAAGGGGAGGCAGGCAATGCAGAAGCAAGAGACTTGAAAAGCTAAGTGCATGGCATTCACTCACTCGTTCATTCATTCGTTCATTCATTCATAAACTTTACAAATATTAAACACTGACCACATAAGGTCTCCATATTTCCGCAACAATTGGACCAGAAAGGGGTCAAGTGAATCCACTTAAGACAGGGTAGAAAATTTCATAGGAAATGGTGAGTGGAAAAAAGTTTTCAACTGGGATTTTATTGTAAGAAATGAAACTCAAAATATGAAAATAGGGCTTCCCTGGTGGCGCAGTGGTTGAGAATCTGCCTGCCAATGCAGGGGACACGGGTTTGAGCCCTGGTCTGGGAAGATCCCACATGCCGTGGAGCAACTAGGCCCATGAGCCACAATTACTGAGCCTGCGCATCTGGAGCCTGTGCTCCGCAACAAGAGAGGCCGCGATAATGAGAGGCCCGCGCACCGCGATGAAGAGTGGCTCACACTTGCCGCAACTAGAGAAAGCCCTCACGCAGAAACGAAGACCCAACACAGCCATAAATAAAAAAAAAAAAATGAAAATAAAAACTAACATTATCAAAATAAGATTGTAAGTACAACCACATGCTAAAATTTTCAATGAACAAAGAACAAAGCAAGTATTGATTGGGTTGGGAGTGGTAATATTTTTGAACATTATATGCTAGCATGACATGATGTTTTTTCATTTCATATTTCACTGTCACGGCGTAATGATTAAAGTTTCCTATCATGAACTCATTGTGGCCAATTTTCTCTCCTGGTGTTATTAACTGGCCTACACTCTGCCAGGTTCTCGTTTGTCTATGACTTTGTGTGGGATTAGAAGAGTCCTCCATTGTCCCCTTTGATTGGTGTCATTAAAATCCACAACTTTCACAGGATTGCAATTTCACCGTGCAGTCCATTGGCGTCGTATGGTCAACTGCTGACCCCACCCAACTACCAAAGAGGACCTGATGGGCGTGGATGTTAAGTGATGGGCAGGGACTGATGCTGGCATTGAGCAAGAAGAGCTGTTCATGCAGCGACTACTTTTTAAGTGGTCGGTTCTTTAACGTTCTTCTAAATATGGTGACTTTTTTTTTAACTTACAGCCTCACATTTGTGGGGTCTCAGATAGTGATTACTCAGATTCCAGCATGAGGTCTGTACAAGCAAAGCAGGCGGACCGATCCCTCACCCGTGGCCCCCTTCGCGGCTGTGCTGGGAGCAACCCCTCCCGCTGCCCGGGCTGACCCCGTGTCTTTCACTATCTCCAGAGTGGCACTCATCGAAAGAACCACGTAACCAGTGTCCTGGGCCCAACAGTTTGATCCCTAGTGTGGTTGTAGGAAGAGGGAGAAGAATCCAGCAAAGGGTTTTCAAACTAGGGACTGGGATCCCCCTAGATCCCGGTGAGGATTCGAGCAGTGAACTCTCAGCTCCTCAGGTTTGCCCATTTGTCTCCCTGAGGTTCAGACCCGATCACCGTGCTATCTGCTCCATACCGTTAACAACCTTAACTGAAGGCCAACTGCATGTCAAATCCGGCCTCCCTGATGGTCACCCCCAATCCAACCCTGAAACCTGGTCCCATATCACTCCTCCACTCTTACCCTATGTTCCTGAAAAAACAGAATATTTGTTCTCCCTTCCCCTATTCCATGCCCTGGCTGTGCTCTCCCCTCAACCCAGAGCACCCTTGTGCCATCTATGTGTTTCTATACCTACTTATCCCCCTGGCCCTGTCAAGTCCCACCTCTTCCCTGAAGCCTTTCCTGATCCCTTTATCTGGGTGTGACTGCTCCCTCCTCTGAGCCCCCCAGGACACAGCCTCACTCAGTCACATCCTGCTATGATAATCACCATCTGAGGGGTGGTCCTAACATCTCTTCTAAAGGATGGCACGAGGCCCTTCTCATGTCACTTCCTCTCAGGGCACCCAGGACGTAGCACAGACTCTGAAACTGTTTGCTGGACCTGCTCACATGTCTCACTTCATTTCTGGTAAGATGACTCTGTCATTTGCTACGTGACCTCAAAATGAGCTCTTTGAGCTCTCCAAGACTCAGTTTCATCATCTGTAAAGTGGGGATGAAATAAAATACCATAGGGAAGGAACCTGGTAAGGGGACTTCACAAGGCAGGGCGGACACTCAGTACTGGTCCCTCCCTCCAGCTGCCTCTTCTCTGTTTCTTGTGGAGGCTCATCCCTCAGGGCCAGGGCTAAAGTGAGGTAAGTGACAGGTCACTGGACGCAAAAATTCCTCAGGGTCCAATCACAGGCCTTCTCCTCTGCTCTCTGCTCCCCCCCAAAGTGGTGGACCCCTGCCCTGCTCCAGTGTGTGAGTGGGTGACTCCCAGCTGCCTCTCTCCACCTGGCCCTCACCTCTGGGCTTCGGGTTCTTGTAAGTCCCCTAGGCATTCTCCTCGTGGCTGGGTTGAAGAGACCTCAACTCAAAGAGCTCTTGTCATGGGAGCTCTTTTATATCATCTTGGGTAATTGATTAATCTTGCTCTCCCCACTTGAGACCTCAATGCCCAGCACAGAGCCTGGCATAAAGTGGGCACCCAGTGATGAGTGATTTTTATTCCTTTCCCTCTTTCCACCTTAGGTTGTTTAGTTCATGCCAACCGACTTACTTGATACCAAGACCTCCTGCCCCTCCCCACCCTGCCTGTACTCACACCTCTGGCCAAGTATGAAAGCTCCTCTGCTCCTCTTTATCCATCCACGTATCCACATCCCACCACCGCTTCCTCCGGGTCCCCACTGTAACATCACCTCCTCCAGGAAGTCTTCTCAGCTCCACACTGAACACCCCTAGACCCAGCCCCCTCTTCCAGAGGGTTTCATGGGTCAGCCGTTCTGCTGGGTGAGTAACCCCAAAGAGCACAGGTTAGGGAAGGGTTCCAGCTGGATTTTCACCAGGCAGTGCCCGATGGGCACATCCTCTTAAAGGAGTTTAATGGGATGAAAAGATTTGTGCACTCCTGGTGACCTGGAGCCATATTTTGTCCACTGATCCCACTGGACTGTTCCCCATGCCTCAAGGGAAGTCTGTTGACTTCTTGTTTATGGTGACGCTCTGCTTGGCATGGCCCAAGCCCCCTTCCCAGTCTGGCTGGACTGGGAACATCTATGAGACCACAAGAAACCTAAGTCAGCTTGGCCACCGGTTATGTAGTTGGAGGGAACGGGCCAGGGCGTGCTAAGAGAGACCCACTCACCCAGCAGAGGGGACAATTTGAATCGTAGCAGGAGCCCAAGGTGAGGGTCCTGAAGGAGCAGCTGACCTGGAGCACCTGGGTGCCTCTTCCACTGTCCCCATTCCCCCAGGAGTGCCCATTTTCCCCACGGAGCAGCCTCCGCCAGAACCGCAATCAGCATCATATGTTTGGTCAAGAGAGGCAGCCAGCGAATGAGCCCAGCTCAGTGAGGGAAAAGCTGTTCTTCCCTCTGGGCCCAGGACCACTTTACTGGCAGCCCACTCACCAGCTAGCAAACCAATGGCCAATGCCTGGAGGCCCTTAGAGCTTTAACTTTTAGCCCGGATTTGGGGCTGGTCTCCTACAGACCCCACGTCACCTGAGGCTGGAGAGGACGCTCAGCACCCCAGTCCCCCCTCCCAGCCCAGGACCCTCGGCCCGCCTCATGTCAGAAAAGCAGTGGGGTCTGCAGGCCGCCCATCAGGGCACAGTGCGCACCTCACCTGGGGCCCTGGATCATCACCTGGGGTGGGGAGCTGGATTGGAAACGGCAGGAGCACTGTCCCCGGGGAGGGGTGCTAACCAAGGCTGGGTGACAGGCACTGCATGTGGCCGACATGTCAGGCCTCGGGGATCCTGGCCGCCAGCCTCTGGGTCAAGTTCCATCCACAACCGCCGGCATGTGTACCTGTGTGCGCACGCACACACACGCATGGCCCACACTCTTCGATCCCGGCACACCAGCAGACACAGGACATCCCATCCATGTAGCCCTACACACGTCAGCGCATTTGCCCATGCACCACGGCCCCCCCTTACCAACTCCTGGGGCTCACTCCCTACCCTTCACGCCCTCCAGGGACACACAGGGCCGGTACTCCTCTGGAGCACGCATCCCACGGTAACCACACCCCCAGGCACTCAGGCCCCCTGTCCCCAAGCACCCCCCCCGCCCCCTCCCCCAATTCCAGCTAACGGAGGGCGCCTCGGTGCCCTCTGCCCTCCACGCCTGAGCAGGAGGGCGGGATTCATCCAGGGCCCTCCGATCCTCTGCCCAGATCCCAGGCCAGGCGAACGCAGGGAACGGGCTTCTGTGCCAGCAGAGGAGGAGAGGAAGGGCGCTCTGCCTGCTCTTAAGTCTTCTTCTTCAAAAAAGAAAGGAAGACAGGGCGGTAGGAACAGAGACAGGAAGGTGCCTGCGGCTCTAGGAGGGGAGGTGGGGAAGGGGGAGATTCGGCCCCTCCCGCCAGGCCCCGCCAAGCCCCGGTCTGCGCCTCTGGGCGGGCGTTGCGGAGGGCGCCTCCGGCTGGGACTGTTGGCGCTGCTGCGGGAGATGTTATGACAGGACTTCCAGCCCGGGCTTGACGTGTTCGCAGACGCCACCGCTGCGCGTGGGTGCCAGGTCCCCCCTACCCGCATCCCCAGCCTGCCCGCCTCCCACCCGCCCGCCGACCCCTTCTCCCTCCTGCAGCTCCGCTTACCTGGCAGGAGCCGGGGGTGCGGGGCTCTGAGAAGGGCGCACGATCAGCTAGCGGCTGGTTTTGGGGACAGTCACACGCCCGGCACCCGGAGGGCAGCGGGCATGAGCCCGGCAGCCAGGGGAGGACGGCCCGAAGAGCTCCTGATGGCCCGGGGGTGGGGGAGATGGTGGCACAGGTGTCAGGGAAGGGGGGAGGGGGCAGAGACACACAGGGGGCAGAAGATACAGAGAGATTCACACACAGAAAAGAGACAGAGAACTAGACACAGAGAGAGAGAGAGCTCGAGAGAGAGGGAGAGAGAGGGGAAGGAGTTGGGGGGGGGGTGGGGAGAAAGAGAGAGAGAGAGAGAGAGAGAGAGAGAGAGAGAGAGGGAATGCGGGCAGCAACATGTGGTCGTGTGATCTCTCACTTCTATTGCTGGAGCATCCTGAGCCCTGTGTCTGGCGGATTGCCATCCCGCTAGTGCAAACACACAATGTACACATGCAGATGTATGCACATGCTCACACACACACGCACACTCGGGACAGCCCAGCTGCCGGGTCCTCACCCTCACACAAGCTGGACCAGCCCTTACCTTGCCCCAGAAACAACACTGTCTGGGCAAACACTCCCTCTGTCCACAGCCCCAGCAGCTGCCTCCCGGTGCCCAGAGCTGCTGGAGGGGGCGCCCAGGGCAGGGCTCCAGTGCCAAGCCCAGCGTCGAGGCCCCAGCAGCCGGCTTGATGATGCCCACATTGCGATGGCTGTTTAGGTGGCCCGCAGGAAGCAGAGCCATTTGTTTTGTCAGAGCGTAACCATGACAATCACCCGACGCACACACCGCTGGTGCTGCTGCCCCGTCACCCTTTCCCTCCCCCCATTCTCCAGAGCGCAGGGGAAAGCAGGAGGCCACTTAGCAGCCTCTGCTAATTCCTACTGGGGCTGATGGAAAGGGCCTGGCCAGCGATGACAGACAGGCCTGCGGCAGCCCCTCCCTGGGGAATGGGGCTGCCACCAGGCGAGTCAGCACTGGACAGGGCCTGCTTGCGTCCTGGGCCCCTCTGCCTGAGACCAGGGCCACACCCAAGAACAGGGGCTTTATTCCAGTTTTATAGAGAAACTGCGGATCAGAGAGGTGGAGTGATTTACCCAAGGCCACACAGTTAGGAGGTGACGGCGTAGGGATTCAAATGCTTGCCTTTCAGATTCCAATGCCTGGGAACTTTCCATCACACCCCACTGGCCTTTTGTAGCTGTCACTGTGTGCCAGGCACTTGCAAGCAAGGCCTGGAAGAAGTGCATGCTCTTATTCTGTACCAAACTCTGGGCGGAAGTTGCTATGCTCCTCATTTCAAAATGATTGACATACACACACTACTATATTTAAAATAGATAACCAACAAGGACCTACTGTATAGCACAGGGACCTTTGCTCAATATTCTAAAATAATCTAAATGGGAAAAGAATTTGAAAAATAATAGATATACCCATATGTATAACTGAATCACTCTGCTGTACACCTGAAACTAACACAACATTGTAAATCAACTAAACTCCAATATAAAATAAAAACTTAAAAAAATGAGCTCAGAGAGGTGAAGTAATTTGCCCAAGACCACACAGCAAGTAGAAGAGTCAAAATTTGAGGCCAGGTCTGTCTGACTCCATCTTTCCACCCTACCTCTTTCACCACACATGGGGTTACATCCAGGGCAGATGACCCATCCCTTTTCTGGACTCTCTGCCTAAGTAGGGTGGCATCTGAGAGTGGGATGGGGGCGGTGGGTGGATGCTGTGAGGTAGAAAGTTGTGAAGGGAGCAGAGACACCGTGTTGGGTGCAGGAGCTCCCTGCCAGGACAGCAGATGACACGTGATCTCAGCCAGGAGTCTGAGAATCAATGATTCCACCATTAGGGCGTCATATCTTAGGATCCTTGAGGGCCTTAAGTCCCACCAGACCTTCATTAAATATCTGCCTGAAACCCCGGTAGACATCACTGTAGGTGTCAGACAGCTGAGAGGGAAGCCCCAGCAAGAGAATTTTGGAGAACCGTCTGGAGGGAGAGATTTTGTGTGTGTGTGGCGGAGGGGGGGGGGTGGGTATTGCTGGGCAGAAGGAATGGAAGAGGGGTGGAGAGGAAAGGGAGCTAGCTTGTGGGCAAACGAACTTCTCCGAGTTGGTCATTTTGCCTGGATTGCTTCTGAATGCCTGCTGGGGTGTGAGATCAGTCACCAGTAGAAATGATGACGGGGGATGGAATGCTGCCTTTGTCAAACTGGAGACTAACCAAGATACAAGGCATAATTCACTTCACTTTGAAACTATGGTCACCCACGATGAGCTAGGCTCTGGGTCCAGGGCTTAAAGAAGGGGATGATAAGCTGGACTCAAGAGTCCAGGAACTTGGTCAGGTGGGAAGAGGCACAAGGGTTCCCAAGCAGCTTTTCTTCCGCTCAGCCGTCCTCTAAAGCCTTTCCACATGCACTGTCTTATTTCATCCTCACCATCACCGGTGCAGCGGGCAGAATCAGCCTTGCTCTAGACCAGCTGGGAGACTGAGGTGGAGAGGTGATGTCACCGGCACCTGTAGTGGCTTTGAGACACTTTTCAGCTCAGAGAGTTCCAGTTTCCTGGAGGTAAGGGACTTGGGCTTAAGGGGCATGGCCACTGAGAATTCCAAGCCTCCGCACCCACAAGGTTCCCAAAACCCAATTCTCAGCCCCCACGAAGTTCAGAATCTCTGTCCCTGCACCATTCAGTTTCCATATCCACTGGTCATCCTTTCTCCCCAGCCTTCCCCAGCCTGGAGTTTGCATTTCTGGACCAAAGTTCTCCAGGAATCAAAGTCAGCCAGGTTGAGTGGCTACGTAAGAGGTGGCAGGAGACAGAGCATCTGGGACATGACCTGGGAGGGTAGAGAAGCCTTCCAGCTTGGAGTTACTCTCCGGAGCTGTCTCTGCTTGGAACCTTCAAGACTTCCTTACCCATTGTGTTGGTTTCCCAGGGCTTGCTGTAACAAACGACCACAAACTGGGTAGCTTAAAAGAAAAGACATCTATTCTCTCACAATTCTGGAGGCTAGAAGTCTGAAATCAAGGTCTCCACAGGGCCATGATCCCTCTGAAGGCTCTAGGGAAGAATCCTTCCTTGCCCCTTCCAGATTCTGGGAGTGGCTATGATACTTGGCGTTCCTATGTTTGTAGTTGCGTCTCTCCAATCTCTAACGCCGTTTCCACACAGCTGGGTATCTCTGTGTCTTGATGTGTCTGTCTCCAAATCTCCCCCTCCTTTCTCCTGTAAAAACACCAGTCACTGATTAGGGCCCACTCTAATCCAGTATGACCTCATCTAAACTTGATTTCATTTGCAAAGACCCTATTCCAAAAAGGTCATGTCCAAGTACCAGGAGTTAGGACTTGAATTGTATTTTGGCTGGTGGGGGGCGGGACACAATGCAACCCATAAAACCTATTTAAAAGGAAATAAAGAGGGACATGGGACAGGCATGACTCCACGAGGTGAGTTTTCTGGACTTCCAGAAATTTGGAGAGGAGAGTAAAGCAAGTGGCAGAGTAATATGGTGGTTAAATGTGGACTCTGGGGCTGGATTGCTTGGCTTGAAGCCCTGACATTGTCATTCCCTGGCTGTGTGCCCTTAGGGAAATTACTTAACCTCTCTGTGCCTCAGTCTCCCCACTGTAAAATAGAGATGACTTGAAGTGTCATTATGATAATTAAATGAGTAAATATTTGCAAAGCACTTAAGATAGCAGGGCACTTAGTAAGCATTGTATGAGCGTTTGTTCAACATTAAATGTCCACTAGACCAATGTTACTGTTTTATAGGTGTGAAAACTAAGATCCAGAAAAGGGAAATGACATCCCCCAGGTCACCCAGTTGGGCCAGCCAGGGTACAGGCCACTTCTGCTTCCTTCCTTCAGGGTTACCACTGGGGGAGATTAAATCTTCTTCTCATTTGTTGTGCAGTTGGAGAAATCAGGTAGATGGTCTGGAGGGTCAGCCAGAGAGGAGGACGTGTGTGCAGAGGGGGAGAGGAGATCCCAGTGAGACCAAGAATGGAAGCAGTAGATTCCACCCGCCCCCAACACACACATCTCTTTTCCCACCCACCTCTCTGTTTGCAGGATTGAAGCAGTTGTGCAACTGTTTCTGCCCACACGGAGGAAAACAAGACTCCAGAATGTGTAATCAACACAGTCTGAGTGAGAAGGGAAGCTAGTCTTCCAGGAGGCAAGCTGGGGAGCCCAGGCCAGAGCTGGCAGAAAGATCAGGGAAGGTCTGGGTGGGGTATGGTGCTGAGGGGTCGGTTCTTTCCCTAGAACATTCAGTGCAGGGTGGGTGGGCTGCACAGACATTGCATCTGAGATGACCCCTGTCCCTGGCTTAATTCCTGATTGGGCTTTGAGGTCCAGAGTGGAACAGATCCAAACTCCGGAGGTAGTTGGGCTGATATGTACCCCATTCTTGGCAAGAAACTCATGAACTCCCTTCCTCTCCTCCCAGCCCTGATCTGGTGCAGGAAATAGCTTGACTGACACCCCAGCTCTTCACCCCTCCCTGAATCCATGCCCTGTGCCGTGTGACTCGGCAGTTCTTCCTCCAAAAAGATGGAATATAGCTCCCACCACTTCACCTTGGGCTCCACCCCATGACTTACTTACCCAATGGAATGTTGATGGGTATCACATAACTAAAGGCTTGTAAAGTTCTTGCCTGATTAGGCTTGTTCTCTTGTGCCTCTGCCCTCATTGCCATGAGAAGAGCATGCCCACTGGTGCCAGGAGGAAGAGGAGGGACTCACAGAGCAGGACCAAACTGCCCTGACCCGGCCCAGCTGATATCAGCCAACAACAGATATACGCTCAAGTCCAGCCAAGCCTGGCCATGCCTAAGCAGGATCAGCCAACTCTTAGGTGGTCTGGGATCAATGTTGTTTTAAGACATTATTTGGAGTGGTTGGGTTTGCAGCATTTTCTGGCAATAACTAATTGACAAGCCACCTCTTACAGATTTCACCTTCCTGATGTCTTTTGACACGCCCCTCCTCTCCATCCCCCTGCCTCCTCAGTACCGGCCTCCTAACAGCTTCCTACCTGGGCTCCCTGTCTTGAGTGCCCTGTGTTCCCCTCCATTCCCCCTGCTGCAGCCAGATCTTTGTGATATCCGATGACGGTTGTCCCTACCTGTTACCCCCTTTCTCCACCCAGCCTAAGACACTTCAGTGACTCTCTCATGGCTTTTAGTAAAAAGTTCCCCTTCTTGGCTTAGCATTCAAGGCCCTTTATGATCTGCCCCTGCCCTCTCTCTGGCCCTTCTCCTGCCTAGTGTCCCAGGTGGACCCTTCTTCCAGCCATGTAGAAGTACTCATGGTTCCCTGGACCTCAAGTTGCTTCATACCTCTGGGGTTTTACCAGTGTTGATCCTTCATCTGGAAGATGCCTTCCCCCTTCTTCATCTCGCTATCTTCCACTTGTCCTGCAAAGGAGAGCTGAAGCACCTTGAAGGCATCTCCTTGAGAAAGTCTAACCATCCCACTTAGATAACCTGACTGAGGGGCCACAGTTCCCATGCTGGGCACAGTAGGTGTTCAATTAATATCATATTGGATGAATGAGTGAATGGGGAAATGAACGAATAAGCCTCTCTCAAGGGCAGTATCGTGTCTAACAGATACCTGTATTTCCATCATCTAACGCTGATCCTGACGTGTAGCAGGGCTTCATAAATATTTGTTGAATAAGTGAATAAATGGCCCTATCATGTCTGTGTCCCAAGGAGTCAAGGTAAGCTTCCCCTCTGCTCTCCAGAGAAGGTGGCGGTAGGAGAGGGGCCCTGGCATCTGGCATCGCAGGGGCAGGGGTGGTAAGGAGCCATCTCCGCTGAGTTCAGGCAAGAAGAGTTACACTGTCTGTAGCGAGTTTAAAAACAATAAAATGGATTAAAATCAGTTTGTGTTTTATTATCACCATGCATTGGGAAGTTCAAACAATGTCTTGATCAAAAAGTCCTCCCCGCTGAGCAGACCCCTCTGTCCGCCTCTGCCTTGATGTCCTGCCCTCCCTCTGTCCCTGACGCTCATCATCCCCACAAGAGTCTGCCCCGTCAGAGGACGTCCTTGGAGAGACAGGGCAGCTGTGTCTCCGGTGAGCCCAGCCTGGGTTACAAGGGCTCACAGCCTTGGTGGAATACTTCTTAGTTCGGGTCAGATGCCAGGAAGACTTTGGCAGCATCAGGGGGTGCATAGCTAGAAGGCAGCAAAGACAGGACTTGTACCCAGGTCTGCAGGCCTCCAGAGTTCATCATATTCACCTGTCCTGGGTCCTGTCTCCAGCTGGCCCTCGAGCTTGGTCTCCTCCCCACCACTGCTGACATCCTTGGGTTTGGCTGAGGATCCAGCATTTGCTGAGGACAGGACTGGGTCAGCCTGGAGGCTGTCCTCCTCACCTTTGGGAGCAAGAACTTTGGGAAAGAGGCCAACCCTGGCCTTGGGGACCAGTCTTCACTCAGCCACTTGGTACTTGCCTAAATAATGATAACTGACACTGGTCCCCTGGGGATCGAACCTCTGAATTGGAAGACTGGCTGTGAGCTTGGTCCCATCACTTGCTATTTTCGGGGACCACTTCCCCTTTCTGAGGCTTGATTATCTCATCTCTAAAGTAGGGATGGTAATTCCTGTCTCCCCTTGTGAATTGCAGCCCTATCCATCTTCACCCCCACCCCTCCCTACCCGACCCCACCTGTGAAGCCAGCTACCAGGATGTTCTCTCCAGCTCTGCTGCCACCATCATTACCAAACCACCTTCATCTTCCTCCAGGATGCCTGCGACAGCCTCCAGGCCCTTGCTTCCCCTCAGGCCCCTCCAATCTGTTCCCCATGCAGCAGTGAACCTTGCAAAGCATCAAACTCGATCTCATGACACCCTGATGAAACTGGCAAACGTTTCCCACTGCTCTCAGGATGAAGACACAATTCCTCTGTACCTCCGACAACAGGGAGCACCAGGTCTGGTCCCTGCCGACTTTTCCCATTTCATTTCCACTTGCACCCCCAGAAACACTGGATTCCTTGCCGGCCCTCATGATCTCTGGGCTACCTCCTGACCCACGTTTCATCTAAGCTGTTCCCTTTCCCCAGAACACTCTTCCCTCCTCTCTTAGTTAACACCTCTACTTCTTCAGATGTCAGTTCAAGCATTACTTCCTATGGGACCCTCAAGGTCACGTTCCCCAATTACAGGCTCTCATTGCGCCAAGTACCTGTCCTTTGTGGACTTTATAGAACCTGTCATGACTGTAACTTAACATTTTGTTATGGGATCACTGGATGAATGTCCTCCTCCCCTACCATGCAAGCCTGAGGAAGGTTGATATCTTATCTCTTTGGGCAACTGTATTTGCCATGCCTAGCACGGTGCCTGGCACACAGTGGGTACCCAGTAAATATTTGTTTCACCAAACAAGTGAAATAAAATGAAACCATTAATGGGTAAGACTTTTATCAAGACTATGAATCCTAGATACCCATTTCGGTTGTTACTATACCCACTTTACAGATGAGGAAACGGGTGGTCAGAAAAGTGAAGGGACTTACTCACTTCTCCTGGGATAGCAGCAGAGCCAGGGCTGGAACCCAGACATCGTTCCTGACACAGGGAGGGGCTTGATCCCTGCTTGCTGAGCTCAAGTGGGTTCTGCCTCCGTCTCTGGTGCATGTCGCCTGCGCCCTGCTGCCCCTCTGGGAAGGGGGCGGCCTGGAGTTTGCAGATGGCTGCTGGAGGGGTCAGTGCTGGCGGGAGATGGCTGCTCTGCCATCAGGGGCCTCTTTCTTATTCATGATCTGTTACCATATGTGGTGCTTTGGTACAAACAAACAGGCAGCGACAGCTGCTGGCTTCAAAGCCATCCTGGGGGCAGGAACACAGCCCTGTCTGGCCAGGGGCCCCCCGGGTACAGTTCAGTGCGGCAAGAAGAGGCGGGGGCAGGGCAGATGCAGGCGGCTCGGAACAGGTGGCTTCTTGAGAGCCTTTGGAAAGAGGCGAGGGAGGGCTGCTCAGGGGACAAAGAAGGGCTGAATCTCAGAAGTGATCATCTTGTAGCGCTCGTCCAGCTCTTTAAAAATAGACACATTGCAAAGAGGGAAAGGAGGCAAACAAAGAAAATAAATTCTTTCAAGTGTGGTCAGGAGCACTAGTTTATGTTTCTTGCCCTCTCCCCTCTCATGCCTTTTTTTTCCCCGGGGGAGGAGGCTAATGCATTTTTCGTCCCTGCAATCTGCAGGCTAGCCTGGGACCCTGGGTGAGCACGTGGGCGCCTACAGTGAACCTGGCTCTGTGCCAGGGGCGTTCACACAATTTCACATAATCCTCAGAACAGCCCTGGGAAGCTTTTTGTTGTTAGTCTGTTTGGATTCAACAAATATTTGAGTGTCTCCTCTGTTAGACACAGGGCCTGCCTAGTGAAGACGGACAATAGCCCTAACATCGTGAATCCCACATTCTACATCCATGAGGCCACAAAAGATCTGATGCTATAAAGGGGAGAATTTGAGTGATGCAATACAGAGTCACTAGGGTGGGGGCTGGTGTGTTGGACTGGGAAGTCAGGGGAGGCTTCTCTGAGGAGGTGATATCTGGGCTGAAGCCTGAAGGATGAGGGGGGATCCAGATATTGAAAGAATGGGGTTGGGGAGAAGTAGTCAGATATAGAGCAACAGGCACAGAGGTTGGGAAGGGGCGTTGTGGACCCAAGGAAGAGAGAAGACGGGCTGGATCAAAGTTAGAGGGACCCATGCAGAGGAGAAGGTAGGTGGGAGGTGACAAGGACCAGTGCAGGTCACTGTAGGGTTGGAATTTTCCTCTGAGAGCAATGGACCATCCCTGCAAGGCTAAAAGAAGGGGAGAGATATGCTTCCGTTTACATTTTATGAGATCAACCTGGCCACTGTGTAATGAATGGATTCGAAGCTGGGAGAAGGTCAGTGGGAAGCTATGGTGGTAACAGCAGTCAAAGATGGCAGCGGTGGTGGTGATGGTGGTGATGGAGAACAGTGGATGGACTGGGTGTAGGGGTCAAGGGAAAGGGAAGAATCAAGGGTGCTTCCTAGGTTATGGGTTTGTGCAACCAGATGGGTGATGGTGCCATTCATAGAGGTAGGAAAGGTGCGGGGAGGACCGGGTTGGAGTTGGCATTGGTGGGAATCTAGATTCTGTTTTGCATATAATGGTTTTAGGGCAAATTGTGTATCCAGGTAGAGTTTATAGTTGAATATATGAGTTTGGAGCTCAGATAACACTGAGCTGAAGGTAAGATTTAGGAGTCATGAAGCTATAGGTAGTACTTAGTACAATCCGACAGGACCCTCTGTGGGCTGAGAGTTGGTTGATGGCCAGTTGCAAGCTCCATGATAGCAGGGCGTATGCCTGTCATTGTCATTGCTCTCTGCCCCCCTCCACCTACAATCTAGCACAAATCAAGCATTTGCTAAGTCATTATTGAAGACTGAAAGGAGAAAATGCAGAGAAAGCCAAAGACGTGATCTCTTTCTTCAAGGAGCTTAGGTTACGGGAGACCATTCAGAAGCAAACACAGCCTCGAATACGCAGAACACAGAGCTGCAGGACCAGTTTGGAATCTAGGGCCATTCAGATGAGCCAGGGTTGACGTTTACCTTAGCCTCACAGAGCCTGCCCCGGTGGGTGGTCCAAATTAACAAGCTAAGTACACGTTGAGGAAAACGTTTAAAGAGCTTGAGAACAAGCAATTTCCAAGCTCTTTAGAAGCATCTGCTATATGCTTGGTGGGTTTACACACCATTTGTTTTTGCTTTCCTGTAGCATGTATGTGTCTTTGCTCCTGCTGTTGTCTTATTGCGTTGCCGGCCTTTACTTTGGAGACATCCTTACCATCCTCCCACCAAACACCCGCTCTGTCCACGAAACCAAAAGCGTTGCAAGGGTAGAGGGCTTTATCTGATTAATCTTCATAACTTCAGAGGCTGGCTGCGTGCTGGGCATGTGATAGATGACAGACAACCAATGCTCATAATAGATAATAGAAGCTCAGTGGGTTTATTGAATAAATTAATTCTTAGCTATTTACTGAAGCAAATTCTTTAAGGG
This sequence comes from Balaenoptera ricei, assembly GCF_028023285.1. Classification (NCBI taxonomy): domain Eukaryota; kingdom Metazoa; phylum Chordata; class Mammalia; order Artiodactyla; family Balaenopteridae; genus Balaenoptera; species Balaenoptera ricei. The sequence continues at coordinate 15,522,180 of NC_082639.1, read as the reverse complement.
TGTCTCTTAGGTAATGCTTCTTGGAATTACTATATATGATCCAGTGGCAATAGAATTACATTTGGGGTTTTAAAACTCACTATATGCTAGCTGTGTGATCTGGAGTAAGTCTCTGAGCCTCTCTGGGCCTTGGTTTCCTCTAAACAGTCTAGAGAGTGTCTGCAATGCCTGGTTTCTTGCTGTTTGTACTGTGGATGAATTTCTACATGTTCATTCGGGTGGCGAGGGGTTCCTGGCTAAGTTGAAGCTAATGCAGGGCATTTAGGTAGTTGCAACCTCTGCTTGGGGAAGGAAGACTCTGCAGAAAGCTTTGGGGGTCAATGCCCAGGGCCAGAGGTGGAAAAAATTAGTAAAGTGCCTGGTGGAGAAAAACACTGAAATGAAGAGTTTGTATTTTTATGGTAAAAAATAATCAAGATATCCATGGTCAGTCCATCAGCAAGCATGGTTGATTCTTCCTCCAAAATATCTCTAAAATCCATCCACCTCTCATCAGCCCCCTCCCAGACCCTCCCCCAACCCCCTCCCCCCACCCCAGACTCTGCTGCAGTCTCCTCACTGCTCTCTCTGCTTCCCCTCTTGCTTTGCCCAACAGAATGACCTTTAAAAAATATAAATTAACTCACATCCCTGCCTCACTTAAAACACTTTGGGGATTACATTCTGCTCAAAATAAAATCCAAACTTCTCACTTTGGCCTCTCTCTCTAATCTCACCCCTCACCTCTCTCTCCAGCCCGAGTTCCAGCCAGTTCCCCTCTTCTCATTTCCTCAGGGTCTCGCCCTGTACTGTTCCCTCCGCCTGGAATGCTCTGTCCCTTACTTTGGGCAGGATGGCTCTTAGATATCAGTATAAATGTCACCTCTTCAGAGAGCTCCTCCCTGACTGCTTGACCCCAAGTACAACGTCCTATGAGTTTATATAATTGAACAGCATCCTGTTGATTTCCTTAGTAGCTCTCCTCACAATTGTTCATGTGTTTGTTTATAATCAGCTACTAGACCACAAACTCTACAAAGAACAAATGCCATGTCACATTTATTCCCCAGTGACTCTCCTGGCACATAGCAGACGCTCAATAAATGGTCCTTGCATGAACAAATTCTCCCCATTCGGCGTGGACCCCAGCATGGCTCTGACACAGTGAGGACAGAGGGGGAAAGAGGGATATTTTGGCATCTTGGGGCTTCAGCGTGGGGAGCACCGGACCGTAGTGCCCTAGTGGATGTGGCAATTAGAGCACCCACAAAAACTGCACCCAGCCCTCAGCAGGTGACCACAAATTGCCGAGCATGGAGTGTACAGGACTACTCTTTCCCCCAAGACTTTCAGAAACACTTAAAGGAAGGGACTTTGTGGGGTTCTGAGGTCCTACCTAGTTGGTGGAGCCCCATGCCTGTGGGTTTTGTATGTTTCTGTTAATGACACTTGTTGGTTGCTCACCTTCCCGATGGCTCTTCGCTGTCAGTGGTAAACTCAGTTGCGTCTGGATTTATTAAGTGCATCTGCATTCCTGCCAGAGTTGCATCCTCCAGCAGGGAGTCAGGCTGAGCATGCCCTTTGAAAGGAGGCTCTGACAGAGGCTGAGGGCCTTCGTGAAACAATGTGACTTAGTTCTGGGGAAAAGGCATGAACAGAATCATCTCTCACAGCTTGTGCTTTGTTCCTCCCTTTCTCAGGTATTAAATGGCCAGTGTAACATAAGCAAAAAGCATGACCTCAAACTGGCTTCTGCAGGAAGTTTCTGGCCTGTGCTGAACCTGCTTTTCAAGGTGAAAAAGGAGGCCATGATGCTTAAGAACCAAGGGATGCCCCTTAACTTAACTCCTGGATGCCCCAGACATCCCCAAGGTGAGTGCTCGTCGACTCCAGTTCCTAAATCCCTGCTATGGAATCAGAGGGAAGAGCCCACGGTGGCAGAGGTACCCAGGGTCTGGCCAGGAACTTGGTCCAGATAAATACTATTACAAATCTGCCTCCTCATCAAGGAACATTTCTTTTTCTTTTTAATTTATTTTATTGAAGTATAGTTGATTTACAATGTTGTGTTAATTTCTGCCATACAGCCAAGTGATTCAGTTATGCATATATCAATACATACATATATATTCTTTTTCATATTCTTTTCCATTATAGTTTATCTCAGGATATTGAATATAGTTTCCTGTGCTATACAGTAGGACTTGTTGTTATTCATTCTACATAAAATAGTTTGCATCTGCCAATCTCAAACTCCCACTCCATCCCTCCCCCACGCCCCCCTCCCTCTTGGCAACCACAAGTCTGCGCGTCTGTTTCTGTTTCGTAGATAAGTGCATTTGTGTCATATTTTAGATTTCACATATACGTGATCTCATATGGTATTTGTCTTTCTCTTTCTGACTTCCTTCACGTAGTATGATAATCTCTATGTCCATCCACGTAGCTGCAAATGGCATGATTTCGTTCTTTTTTTTATGACTAACATTCCGTTGTTTATATATACCATACCCTCTTAATCCATTCATCTGTCGATGGACATTTAGGCTGTTTCTATGTCTTGGCTATTGTGAATGGTGTTGCTATGAACATTGGGGTGCATGTATCTTTTCGAATGATAGCTTTGTCTGGATATATGCCCAGGAGTGGGATTGCTGGATCATATGGCAGCTCTATTTTTAGTTTTTTGACGACCCTCCATACTGTTCTCCACAGTGGCTGCACCAGCTTACATTCCCACCAACAGTGCGGGAGGCTTCCCTTTTCTCCAGGGGCGTTTCTGTTTGGGATGGGAAGGGCGGGGGGAGAGGCTGGGCTTGTGGCTTGCAAGCAGAGATGCCCGCAGTGCTCTTCTGTGGCACCTGTGTTGGCGGCTGCTGCTGTAACTTCTCAGCGTCATTTGTGAGAATCTACAAACTCATTCCCTGATGGAACTTGGGCAAATTCCATAGCTCTCTGGACCCAGAAATCCTCTTCTGAAAGTGACAGCAATGATACCTGCTCCACAGGTGGTTGTGAAGACAGATGAGATCAGGTAGACCAAGGGCTCCCCGCGGTGCCTGGCGGGGGGGGGGGCCCAGCTGTCCCCGCCCCCAGCTTGGTCTCAGCCCTGGTAGCAGAACCAGGACCTTGGCAGTTCACGCTCAGCAGGCTGCCAATCCAATTTACTAAGTATCCACCTGAGAACACATCACACATCTTAACAGCGCCCTGTTTACATTACCCACAGTGATGAGAATGAAAACAGCTATGATTTGTGTGCACTCTCTGTGTTCCAGGGAATTTTCATCTATCAGCAGATCTGGTCCTCACAACAGCCCTGCAAGATAAGCCTTTATTATGATCCCCGTTTTGTAAATGAGGACACAGGGACTCAAGAGAAGTGAAGGGAATTAGGAGGCAGAGCCAAAATTTGAACCCAGGATACTGGTCTTTCTCCTCAGCACCATGCTGCCTCTCCCCCACCTGCACGAGAACGTTCCATAACCTGCTTTAACGGTGACTCCCCTTCCCCACTGAGGAGCCTTGACCTCGGGGACGGTCACCGTAGACATGTGGTCAGGCCTATAGATCGGACTAATTGATCCACGGCTCCACTGGGCTCTCAGAGGCAATAGATTGCAATGACGCACTCCTGGCAAGTTTGAAGGTGGTTTTTCTCCCTCGAAGACTTTATCCCTTTGAGGTTGGACCCTGGGCTTAGTCCCCAGAGAACAGAGAAGCCTGATTTGGCATCTCCAGGAGCAGTCCGGGGTCTCCTGGGAGCTAGGCCGTTGCCATGGTGTCCGCCTTAGCCTCTCCGAGGCTGGACCCGGCTGGAGAGGTCCAGCTAAGCATTAGATCATGCCAGGCTGGTGACCACGTTGCCAAGGGGATGCCGACCTCTGAGATGCTCTGGTGCTGTGAACACTGGAGAGGAGGGAGCAGGAAGCAGGGATAGGGATTCAGAAGGACTTCTCCCTCCTAGGGGGCTGGTCCTCCGCTCCTGAAAAATTCCTGCCTGTGGGTGTCTCCCTAAGAGCCCAGCATGGTGCCTGGCTTACAGCACAGGCTCATTCATTCACTCACTCATTTGTTCAACCCATGTTTATTGAGCACACTCTGCTACAAGCCCTGGGGATGCAGGGAGGGAGTGAAAACACACACAGGGCTGACCTTCGTGGGGCTTACATTTTAGTGGAAGAGGGAGCTCCTCATGAGTGTAAAAGGACAATTGTGACAAATGCCACCAAGAGAGTGACATGGTGCTTGCCTGACATAGGGAAATCTGACCTAATCAGGGAGGTCAGGAAGTCTACTTGAGCTGAGATCTGAATAAGCAGGTGTTACCTTGAAGAGGAGGAGGGGGAGGAGGGGGAGGAGGAGGAGGAGGAGGAGGAGAAGCAGAGGCAGAGGGCACAGTACGTGCAAGGGCTGCATGGGGGCGACCTATGGGACAGGATGAGGACCAGACCCCGCAGGGCCTTGCAGACCCTGCTAAGGAATCTGGCTTTAACCTCAAGGGCAATAAGCCATCAGAAAGCTTTAAAGCAGGGGGTGATATGATCGGATCCATTTTGAAATGCTCCTGTAGCTGCCGAGTGAAGATATGGCTCCAAGCGGACATGGAGAGATCAGAGGTGGTGAAAAAAGTGCTCAATAAATATTTTGAAACTATTTTCCAAATCTGTCCCCCGTCTACCTCCCCCACTGTCACCACCTTGGTTCAGGCATCTTCATCTCTTTCACACAGCTCTAACCAGCCCCTAATTGGACCCTTGGCCTCTGCTGTTTCCCATCTGTTATCCACCTCGCAATGGCTGGCAAAATTCCCATTCAGAACTCCAAGTCCGATCATGCCCTCCATTGATTCCATGGTGGTTCTCTGTGTCTTCCTTCCCTCAGCCTGAAATGTGGGGCGCTCTCATTGCAGGAATATTCCCTCCCCTCCCAAGTCTCCCCTCAGCTTCTGGAACATAGGGTGACTTTTATCCCCAGGCAGACTCTCTGCCTGGAATGCCATTTCCTCCTTCCAGTTCCTGGCAACTCTGCCTCATCCTTCAGGAGAACCCGGGAGAGTCTTCCTTGATGGCCCTGGCCCGATATCTTTCCCGTACCTTGGTCCAGATCCTGATTTATTTTCATGCTGCCTCTTTAGGTAAAGGAGAGAATGGATATCTTTTGGAGCATCACCCAGATCAGGCTTTCAAAAGTACATAAATTCATTTAATCCCGGTAACAATTGCCATGTAAAGAAAATATTGTTATTTACATTTTAAAGGTGAGAGAACTAAGTCTCAAAGAAGGGAAAGAACTCGCCCACAGTTATACTGCAAATAAGGGCCAGAGTTGGGGTCTGTTTGCTCTGAAAATCCACTCTCTTTACACCACGGCCTGGGGTGGAGGGGCGGGGGAGGCATCATTTGGCCTCTGGGGGTTCATTGCACCTGGAAAGTGAAGGAATGAGGGAATGATACAACGAAATGAACATAAATCTCCTGCTCCTTCTGTATCTTCTCCTTGCTTGAGGTCCCTTTGTCTCAGACAATGATATTAATACTGGTGTTTATATGTTATAAACATTTATATGTTACAAACATTTATGGTTATAAATGTTTATGTTGTAAATAACATGAACATATTTAGTGCACATGCATATGTGTCCGGCTCTATGCAAACTGCTTAGCTAGCGTTATCTCAGCAAAAACTTTCTAAGAACCCTGAAAGGGAGGTGGTATGGTTATGCCCTCCCGTGGAGAGAAAACTGAGGCCCACACCCTCATCTACAAAAAGAGAGGCTGAACTATGCCTTGCACATCTACAAGGAGTGGTTTACCTGGGTCTCAAGGTCATTAAGGGCTTAACCACTTTTGTGGTCCTCCTAGCTTTTCCCAGAGCCTGAACCCCACTGTTCTCCCAGCCCAGGATCTTCACATGCTTCTGGAATTCCCTGGCGGGAAGGAGGCAATTTTTACTTCAGTTCACTGTACTTCATATAAGCATCCAACCAACCATCCATCCACCCATCCAACCAACAAACATTTATTAGTACCTACTATGTGCCATGCCCTAGTATGTGCTGGGACTGTGCAGGTCAAAAAGGCCTGGCCCTGCAGGAACCCACAGGCTAGTGCTCTTCCCTGCCCACCAAAGCTATCAGTAACAATGCAGAGACCAGTTAGAAAATCTGATTTCTGGAAGGACCCAGTGACTGTCAAAGGTTGGCAGCCTGAAGTCGTGCCCAGAAAATCCTTACTTTTTCCACCTCCACTAAAGTCTGGGGAAGGTGCTGCAAATCAATGAGAAAGGAATGACCTCAGCTGTGGCTTCTCCCTCAGGAACATCGACAATGAGGAAACATCTTGCAGAGTCTGGGCAACCTTGTCATAGTTGGATTTCCCCTGCTCAGGCAGCTTGCTGAGATTTTTCTAGAGGCAGATTGTCACAGCTTCTCTGTCAGCATCAGCTTAGGAGGCATCTCTCAACAGCTCGCCCTTCCTGTTGACATTTCTGCCAGTGGAGTCGCTGTAAGGCAAGCTCTGCTTTCCCGCAGAAGCTACTGTAACAGCTGGCATTTATTCTGTGCCTTCTGTATGCCAGTCTCTTTGTAGGCGATGTTACCACTCCCCACAATGATCCTGGAATGTAGCGGGTATTGTCCCCATTTTACAGACAAAAACATTGAGGCTCATTGAGAGAGGGCACTTGGCCTAAGATCAGAGAGCCAGGCAGTGGAGTGCTGGGCCAGGAGCCCAGGTCCCTCTGATGCATGACTGTATTGACTATATTGTTTCACGGTCAGGTAGCCCTGCCTGAAGGGTAAGCACTATACAATATTGTGATGTGTTCTAAGTTTATGATCCCTTTGCTTTGGGGGATTAAGGAGATCTGAGCACCTCAGAGAGGAGAAATGAGAGTCCACTAGATAAAGCTCTCAGCTTACATGAAGATAGTATCTAAAAGTTGGGAATCTGGAATCCATTTGCTTAGGTAAGATGGTGGTTGGATTTCCAGACTGACCCACAAAATCCCATTTGACCCTTAAATACTTGGAGGATTACTAACAGTATTTCAACTATACCCAACTCTCACTTATAACCCTGTTGCTGCAAGAATCACATCCCAAGATCTCACTCATGATATCAGCAATGTGTCTCTCTTCTTCAATGCCCCCACCCCCAAGCCACAGCTTCAGAGCTCCTCCAAAAGGGCAAGGATGGGGCTTAATTCCTTTATCTGTAAAGGAAAGACCTCTCTGGACGCCAGTGAACAGGCCACATCTGTCTAAGACAGGGACTATCACACAGAGGTTCTCAGACCAAACTGACAAAAAAAAAAAAAAAGAAAAAGACAGAAAGTGGGGCATAGGGAGGATGGTGGGTAGGAGGGAAAGTAAGAATCAGGAAGGGAAGGAGTGATGGACAGACAGGAGAGCAATAGCTTCGGTCATTGTGCAGGTGTTTTTGAGATGAAGGGCAGATTCTGCAGGCAAACCATCCAGACGTGCCTGCGCTAAACTTGGCCTCCACCTGCATAATTTTTCTTCTGGCTGGCTGGCCTGTCTCAAAGATAAAGAGTTCTTCAGTGGCAGGGAAGGCGGTCCTGTCTGCCCTCCCTAGGGGCAGCTACCCTGCTATACCAGCAGCTCCCCCAGGCCCTGGTTGCCAATGCAGGGCTGTGAGAGCTGATGCTTGTACCTCCCAAGTGACTCTTTCCCATCCTCGGTGTCCCTTTGCCCTTTCCTGGTGGAAGAGACTTTGTCTGGCAGACAGGCGTCGCTGGGTGTTGCCATGGTGATGGCTATGATGTCACTCGGGAGTAAATCAGATGCAAGTCTCACCGTGGAACAGCTCTACGTCGGGAGGGTTGTAAGGAAGGAGGAAGGAGTTGATGTGGCAAGGGAAGTCAGGGGATCTGCACTGTGTCCGCCTCCCACCTCTCTCCTTGCTTTGTCACCTGAGACGAGCCTCGTTGGTTCATTCATTCATGCACATCATTTTTTGAGTGCTTACTACGTACCAAACGCCATGTTAGGGGCTGGGGTGGAGCTGCAGATAAGAGGGTGTGGTCCCTGTATGGCTGTATGGTTTACAGTCTAGTGGGAGGGACAGGCACATCAGAAATTACACCATAACGTGGAGAAGGGAACCCTCCTACACTGTTGGTGGGAATGTAATTGGTGCAGCCACTATGAGAACAGTATGGAGGCTCTTCAAAAAACTAAAAATAGAGTTGCCATATGATCCAGCATATATCCAGACAAAACTGTAATTCAAAAAGAAACATGAACCCCAATGTTCATAGCAGCATTATTCACAATAGCCAAAACATGGAAACAACCTAAATGTCCATCAACAGATGAATGGATAAAGAAGATATGGTACATATATACAAAGGAATACTACTCAACCATAAAAAGAATGAAATAATGCCATTTGCAGTTACATGGATGGACCTAGAGATTATCATACTAAGTGAAGTAAGTCAGAAAGAGAAAGACAAATACCATATATCACTTATATGTGGAATCTAAAATATGACACAAATGAACTTATCTATGAAACAGAAACAGACTCACAGACATAGAAAACAAACTTATGGTTGCTAAGGGGGAGAGGGGTGGGGAAGGGTTGGACTGGGAGTTTGGGACTAGCAGATGCAAACTATTATATATAGAATGGATAAACAACAAGGTGCTGTTGTATAACACAAGGAACCTTATTCAATATCCTGTAATAAACCATAAAGGAAAAGAAAAAACAAAAAGAAATTATACCATAATATGTCACTACCATTGTGATTCGTGCCATGAAGGAAAGTACCAGGAACATATTAGTTTATTCAGGCTGCCGTAACAAAATACCATAGATTGGGTGGCTTAAAGAACAGTAATTAATTTTCTCACAATTCTGGAGGCTAGAAATCCAAGATCAAAGTGTCGGCAGGGTTGGTTTCTTCTGTGACCTCTCCTTGGCTTGTAGATGGCTGTCTTCTCCCTGTGTCTTTACATGTTTTTTCCCTCTAAATTTTCTGTTCTAATAAGGATACCAGTCATTTTGGATTAGGGCCCACCTTTCCCATTCCGTATGAGCAATGGGAAGCCACCAGTGGGTTGTAAGCAGAAGAGCAACTTGATCAGCATGTTCTTTTGAAAGATGGCTCTTCCAATGGTTTTGGGAGGATGCCCATTATAGAGGGCATACTATAAGAGTGGCTTAGGTGTGGTAGATTATATTATTTGCCACCAATTCTTCCTCCCTTCCTGGCCCTTGCCATGGCTTCTCTTCTGTGGGAGGAACATAATTTTCTGCCCCATTGTCTTTGGCCTTAACAATATGACTTGCTTTAACTAATAGAATGTTAGCTGATGTAACACAAGCAGGGTTTTAAAAGCATTTGTATGGTTTGGCTGGTACTCTTATGCATCTGCCACCTGCCATGAGAGGAAGATGCCCTGGGTAGCTACTGGTCCATGGAGAATAAGGATACCTAGAGAGAAGATTAGAACCTGACCTGTAGCCCAAAGAAGTACTACCACAAATGACCCATAAACCTACTATCAAGAAAAAGAAATGTTGTGGCAAGCCACTGAGACTTTGGGTGGGGGGTGTTTGTATGTAGTATTATCATACAAATAGCTAACAAATACAGTAAGCAAGAGATGGGGTTGACTTGAATTAAGGTGATGGCAATGGGGCTGGAGAGAAGTGGGCAGGTTCAAGATGCATTTTGTAGTTGTCAGCATAGAGGTGGCATTTAAGTCCTGGGCTGGACAGTGGGGGTTAGGGCTTCAACATACCAGTTTTGAGGGGATACAATTCAATCCATAAGAGGTACCAGGTACTGGGTACAAAAGCAAAAACTGCAAGGCCTCTTAAGATTTAGATGGGGCGGTCACCCAACATCATATCCACTGCATTTTATTTATTAGTCAAACCAAGTCATATGGCCAGTTCAGATTCTAGGGGGAGGGAGAAATAGATTTCATGTCTCAGTAGGAGGAGTGGCAAAGCCATATCTGCAAAAGGGCATGCAGATAGGAGGGATCATGTGTCCATATTTGGAAGCGAGCATCACAGAGGCTTTGAGGATGAGTGAGTAGGAAACTTCAGAATTCTCCCCGGTCCTCTGGTCCCCACCAAACGATGTGACAGTTATCTGGAGGCAGAATCATTTGAAGGCCAAGACATCTCCAGGAAAGTTCCTTTTCACCCCTTTTTCAGTCCAGCTAGTTATTTGAGGACATCCATTCTGGAACTACTGGAACTACATCATTTTACAGCCCTCATAGGGACTTAGAATTGCTTTGAGTGTGAAAATGATGGACCCCTCAATATCTTCTAAAGGCTATGTGGCTGATGACATGGGATGCCTGTGTTTTGCCCTTCAGCACCATCCTTCCTTTTTATTATAAGTAAGCTCTGAAGCTCCTTTTGTGAGCTCCGCCTCCTCTACCGTAGGCAGGATTGGCTGGACTGTCAATCAAGGTGTCCTGCCCATCACCCAGCCAAGAGGTGGACCCAGGACCCAGGATTGCTCCCAGAATTTGAGTCTAAAGAGGAGTCATGTGAAGACAGCGGCAGGGAGAACACGACTCACCCACAGGGGTCTGGCAGGGATTATGCTTTGGTTTCCTGTCCCCTGGAATCTTGGTTTCCTGCTCTTTCTGAGATCTGGTTTGTGTGTTTATTTCCATTTTTCCTTTGATCTGGAAGCATCCCCACATCTTCCCAATGAACTTCACTGCTTAAGTGAGCCAGTGGATCTCTGTTCCACGCAATCAACGATCCCCAACATCAGTCTTGGCAGCTGAAATCTGACATGGAGCACTTTGCCATGGTGGCATCAAGAACCTTTGACTCAGGAAAAGCCTCTCCTCCAGCTGTCCTTTGGGGAGGGGGAGTTAGAACGCGCTCCATCAAGACAACTTGGAGGCACTGTGCGGCTTTCTCCCTTGCCGTGTCTTGATCACAAAGGGTTAGGCGAATTTCCCAGCTTGCTCTGGATTTCTTGTCTCTGTCCCTTCTAGGTTGACTCAGAGGCCACTGTTATAGGGGAAGATTCCTGGACTCTGTATGACAGCATCAAACCCTGCAAAGAAATGGATCTTCAAGCACAGGGAAAAATGGAAGGCCACTGGCGACCCTCCTGATGGCAGCCCCCAGCAGAGCATAGGCCCAAAGTCACTGCTGGAGACTCAGGGAAGCATTGATGAAGAAGAAACTGGGCAGCTGCATTTTTCAGGGAAGCGGGGAGAGGTGGGTATCAGTAACCAGGGGACCTGGATTCCCCAACTCGCTGGCTGTGTGACCTTGGGTGAGTGGCTCTGATACTCAGTTTCCTTATTTGTCAAGTGGAGAGAAATGATAACCCTACCACTTAAAGGTTATTGAGAGAATGAATTAAGTACAGATGGGTCAGAGTTTTCTGGAATTTGGTACACATGCCACTGCTGGAACATTAGACAGTTTCAAATGGTACACAAATAAGCAAATTTTATTTTTAATAGTTGTGTATTTCTATGGGTATCAACATGAATAGTGAGCACCCTATGGCTGCAATTTTGTGGCTATTATTCCTTAGGATGAGACCAAATTAAAAATTAGTCACTTTAAAAAAATATTAAGTAAATAGTAGGACAGATGGTAAAAGGATGTGGCAATCATCAAACAAACACAGCTTTGGACACGGTGCTTACAAAGGAGGCATCAGGAAGATGCATGTGGCTGGTGAGGTTGGCAGGGCAATGGGAAGCAAGGCCGGGCTGGGCTGGATCTGGGCCCAGGACAGTCAGAAATCCCTGTAGAGAATCCAACAGCATAATAAAGGGATCATACACCATGATCAAGTGGGGTTTATCCCAGGAATGCAAGGATTCTTCAATATACGCAAATCAATCAATGTGATAAACCGTATTAACAAACTGAAGGATAAAAACCATAAGATCATCTCAATAGATGCAGAAAAAGCTTTGGACAAAATTCAACACCACTTTCTGATAAAAACCTTCCAGAAAGTAGGCATAGAGGGAACTCACTTCAACATAATAAAGGCCATATGTGACAAACCTCCAGCCAGCATCATTCTCAATGGTGAAAAACTGAAACCATTTGCACTAAGATCAGGAACTAGGTTGCCCACTCTCACCACTATTATTCAACATAGTTTTGGAAGTTTTAGCCACAGCAATCAGAGAAGAAAAAGAAATAAAAGGAATCCAAATAGGAAAAGAAGAAGTAAAACTGTCACTGTTTGCAGATGACATGATACTATACATAGAGAATCCTAAAGATGCTACCAGAAAACTACTAGAGCTAACCAATGAATTTGGTAAAGTTGCAGGATACAAAATTAATGCACAGAAATCTCTTGCATTCCTATACACTAATGATGAAAACTCTGAAAGAGAAATTAAGGAAACACTCCCATTTACCACTGCAACAAAAAGAATAAAATACCTAGGAATAAACCTACCTAAGGAGACAAAACACCTGTATGCAGAAAACTATAAGACAATGATGAAAGAAATTAAAGATGATACAAACAGATGGAGAGATATACCATGTTCTTGGATTGGAAGAATCAACATTGTGAAAATGACTATACTACCCAAAGCAATCTACAGATTCAATGCAATCCCTATGAAACTACCAATGGCATTTTTCACAGAACTAGAACAAAAAATTTCACAATTTGTATGGAAACATGAAGGACCCCGAATAGCTAAAGCAATCTTGAGAACGAAAAACGGAGCTGGAGGAATCAGGGTCCCTGACTTCAGACTATACTACAAAGCTACAGTAATCAAGACAGTATGGTACTGGCACAAAAACAGAAATATAGGTCAATGAAACAGGATAGAAAGCCCAGAGATAAGCCCACACAACTATGGTCACCTTATCTTTGATAAAGGAGGCAAGAATATACAATGGAGAAAAGACAGCCGCTTCAATAAGTGGTGCTGGGAAAACTGGACAGCTACATGTAAAAGAATGAAATTAGAACACTCCCTAACACCATACACAAAAATAAACTGAAAATGGATTAAAGACCTAAATGTAAGGCCAGACACTATCAAACTCTTAGAGGAAAACATAGGCAGAACACTCTATGACGTAAATCATAGCAAGATCCTTTTTGACCCACCTCCTAGAGAAATGGAAATAAAAACAAAAATAAACAACTGGGACCTAATGAGACTTAAAAGCTTTTGCACAGCAAAGGAAACCATAAACAAGACGAAAAGGCAACCCTCAGAATAGGAGAAAATATTTGCAAATGAATCAACGGACAAAGGATTAATCTCCAAAATATACAAGCAGCTCATGCAGCTCAATATGAAAAAAACAAACAACCCAATCCAAAAATAGGCAGAAGACCTAAATATACATCTCTCCAAAGAAAATATACAGATTGCCATCAAACACATGAAAAGATGCTCAACATCACTAATCATTAGAGAAATGCAAATCAAAACTACAGTGAGATATCACCTCACACCAGTCAGAATGGGCATCATCAGAAAATCTACAAACAACAAATGCTGGAGAGGGTGTGTAGAAAAGGGAACCCTCTTGCACTGTTAATACAGCCACTATGGAGACCAGTATGGAGGTTCCTTAAAAACTAAAAATAGAACTACCATACGACCCAGCAATCCCATTACTGGGTGTATACCCTGAGAAAACCATAATTCAAAAAGAGTCATGTACCACAATGTTCATTGCAGCTCTATTTACAATAGCCAGGACATGGAAGCAACCTAAGTGTCCATCGACAGATGAATGGATAAAGAAGATGTGGCACATATATACAATGGAATATTACTCAGCCATAAAAAGAAACGAAATTGAGTTATCTGCAGTGAGGTGGATGGACCTAGAGACTGTCATACAGAATGAAGTAAGTCAGAAAGAGAAAATCAAATACCGCATGCTAACACATATATGGAATCTAAAAAAAAAAAAAAAAGGTTCTGAAGAACCTAGGGGTAGGACAAGAATAAAGACGCAGACGTAGAGAATGGACCTGAGGACACGGGGAGGGGAAAGGGTAAGCTGGGACGAAGTGAGAGAGTGGTATTGACATATATATACTACCAAATGTAAAACAGATAGCTAGTGGGAAGTAGCTGCATAGCACAGGGAGATCAGCTCGGTGCTTTGTGTCCACCTAGAGGGGTGGGATAGGGAGGGTAGGAGGGAGACGTAAGAGGGAGGGGATATGGGGATATATGTATACATATAGCTGATCACTTTTTTATACAGCAGCAACTAACACAACATTGTAAAGCAATTATACTGCAATAAAGATGTTAAAAAAAAAAAAAAGAAATCCCTATAGAATATTCTGCCTCGGGCAATGGTGAGGAGGTGTCTGAAGCTCCCTTTAAGCAGGGCTTTAAGGACTGGATCTCTGTCTGCCTCCTGATGCCCTAAGTGTGGTGCCTGCTGTGCCTTGGGAAAATGAACTCGTCCCCCACCTCCCGGGGAAGAGCTGTGCTGTGGCCACAGGGACAAAGGAGGGTGGCCTCCATCTCTTCTTCTTCTGCCTCGGAGCTGATTCCTTGCTAAATTTCCTCTCTCAAGTCAGGCATTGGCAGGAACCATGGGTTTGGGGATCAGACAGGCCTGGGTTTAAATCCTGGCTCTGCCATTCATTGGCTTTGAGACTTTAGGTAAGTCCTCCTGCTCTGAGCCTCAATTTCCTCATCTGTAAAATAGGAGTGATAAAATATTTTGGAAAAATGTGTTCCCCATCTAATTTCCCAAAAGATTTGGAATGGCAACAGATAGGGACTGTAATGGCCTGGTAACTCATGCAGCTGCTGAGAGGAGAGACGGGGTGCCCTGCAAGGGCACCTAGCACAGGGCTCTATAAATACACGGGTCTTTACCTGTCTATACAAAGCCCCACTAATCCTCAGACCTCAGTGTGTTTACCTGTAGGAGGGAGTGGTCAGGGGAAGGCTGGGTGGAACCCTCTCCAAGATTCTGCCCAGCTCAGATACACTCTTCTCGGTGCCAGGATTTGTTCTGTTCTGAAAAAATAAAAAACAAAGAAAACTGGGAAGCAGGATGGGTTTTATACGTCTTCCCATTCTGCTTTCTCTCCCATCTGTCTCAGGGTAGCAGGTTTAGAATCAGAGAGACCTGTATGGGAATCTCAATCCTGTAACTAACCAGCCTTGTGACTTTCAATCTCTGTGGGCCTTTGTTTCCTCATCTACAAAATGGGAATAAAAATAATGACTTCTTACGGGTTCTTATAAGGAGTAAATAAGATTAAGAATGTGAAAGGGTCCAAGAGGGTTTCCAGAACATGGCAGATGACCCTGACACTCTCGTCCCTTCCCTTCCCAGCAGGAACTCAGTGTCTCATGTTCCAAAAATCCACTCCATGACTTCAATCCCCATCAGTGACAATTCCAGCTCCTTTCCCTCCCGCCTCTGTCTGTCCCTCTCTGCTGTGGATCCTGCACAAGGTGACTGAGGACAGGAAACTACTGTGTACATGTGTCCAGGGCTCTTGGCTGGGAGTGGAACTGGGGCAAGGGGCAGCTGGCTGAGTGACAGCAGCCTGGGAGGAGGGCTTTGCCACTGGCAAGAGAACGCAATTAGGACTGATGAGGCTCAGGGTTCCCTCTCCATACGGGCCTGTTAACTCGGCCACTGGATTCCTCTTAATAAACACTGTTGAGCAGCATTTGAGCAGGGCACTGGCCCAAGGTGGGTGAGTAGGAACAGTAGGGATGGGCCATAAAGATTAGCAACAACAGCAATGACAATAGCCATCACTTACTGAGTGCTTAGCATGGTTATTCTTTTATTTCCATTTTATTTTTATTGAGGTATAGTTGATTTACAATGTTGTGTTAATTTCTGCTGTACAGCCAAGTGACTCAGTTATACATATATATACATTCTTTTTTTTTTTTTAAAGCCATGAAGAGTACTTTTTTTGTTTAAACTTTGGGTTTATTTATTTGTTTATTTACTTATTTTTGGCTGTGTTGGGTCTTCGTTTCTGTGTGAGGGCTTTCTCTAGTTGTGGCAAGTGGGGGCCACTCTTCATCGCGGTGCGCGGGCCTCTCACTATCGCGGCCTCTCTTGTTGCGGAGCACAGGCTCCAGAGGCGCAGGCTCAGTAATTGTGGCTCACGGGCCTAGTTGCTCCGCGGCATGTGGGATCTTGCCAGACCAGGGCTCGAACCCGTGTCCCCTGCATTGGCAGGCAGATTCTCAACTACTGCGCCACCAGGGAAGCCCTATATATACATTCTTTTTCATATTCTTTTCCATTATGATTTATCACAGGGTATTGAATATAGTTCCCTGTGATCTACAGTAGGACCTTGTTGTTTATCCATTCTATATACAATAGTTTGCATCTGCTAATCCCAAAATCCCACTCCATCCCTCCCCCACCCCCTTCCCTCTTGGCAACCACAAGTCTGTTCTCTATGTCTGTGAGCCTGTTTCTGTTTCATAGATAAGTTCATTTGTGTCATATTTTAGATTCCACATATAAGTGATATCATATGGTATTTATCTTTCTCTTTCTGACTTACTTCACTTGCTATGATAATCTCTAGTTGCACCCATGCTGCTGCAAATGGCATTATTTCATTCTTTTTTATGGCTGAGTAGTATTCCACTGTATATATATGCCACATATTCTTTATCCATTCATCTGTTAGTGGACATTTAGGTGGTTTCCACGTCTTGGCTATTGTGAATAGTGCTGCTATGAACATAGGGGTGCATGTATCTTTTTGAATGATAGTTTTGTCTGGATATATGCCCAGGAGTGGAATTGCTGGATCATACAGCATGGCTATTCTAAGAGCTTTATGTGTGTCCCTTTATTTAATCTTGATCTTTGCTCTTTAAGAGTTTATACTCTTATGTTAATATTAATAATGGTTACCACTACCATTATTTAGTACTTACCCTGGTCCAGCCACTGGGTTAAGTGCTGTCTACACATTTACTCAATTATTCCCCAGAAGCCCTATGAGGCAGATACTATTACTCTGCCCATTTTACAGGTGAGAGAGAACTGAGGCTCCAATAAATTCCTAGTGCTAGAACAGTGCTTTTCATGCGTTAGTGCGCATATAAAACAGCTGATGATCCTGTTCAACTCCAGGTTATTCTGATCCAGAAGGTCTGAGGTGGGGCCTGAGATTCTGCATTTCTAACAGGCCCCCGGTGATGCTGGTGCAGCTGGTCCAGGGACCACTCTGGAGGTGGGAGATCCCAGATCACCCAGCTGAAGAGTGGCCCGTCTGGGATCTGAAGATGCACCATCACGCAGCTAAATCAAGTGTGGGACCCACTTTGAAAAGTGCCATAATGAGAGTAGAAAGAGAATGTATGAGAGGACATAGGAGGAAAGGACTATTTCTAATCGGAGGGATGAAGGAATGCTGCCTGGAGGAGGCGGTCTGAGTAGGGCCACAGAGGTGGAAGGGAAGGGGCGTCTCAGGTTCAGGGAACCCGTGAACAAGACCACGGAGAAGGAAAAGAATGGGATGTGTTTGGGGGATACGATTGCTGAAGCAAAGGGTATGTTATGGACTGAATTATATCCCGCCAAATTCATATGTTGAAGTCCTAACCCCTAGTGTTTCAGAACGTGACCTTGTGTGGAAATAGGGTCGTTGCAGATGTAATTGGTTAAGATGCGGTCATATCAGAATAGAGTGGGCCTTTAATCCCATAGGACCAGTGTCCTTACACAAAGGGGAGATTTGGACACAAAGACACTTAGTGGGGAGGACGCCATGCAAAGCTGGGTGTTCTACTTCCACAAGCTAAGCAGCTACCAGACACTTGGAGAGATGCTTGGGACAGACCCTTCCCTAGTGTCTTCCAAGGTGGGGGGGGGGGGGCGGCCCCGCTGACACTTGGTCTTGGACTTCTCACTTCCAGAACTGTGAGACAATAAATTTCTATTGTTTAAACCACTCAGGATGTGGCACTTTGTTACGGAAGCCCTAATAGAGTATCTGTTGGGTGCCTGTTATGTGTTTGTTGGCAGGTGGCCTCGAGGGAGAAAAACACTCTTTGGTGCCTGGGAACAGCACTTTTAGCCCCAATAAGATCACTTGTTAGAGGGGAACTAGGTAAGAGAATGACTAACTAGCTCAAGAGGAACTCCATTCCTTGCCTGGGACCTGGGTGAAAGCAGATGTAAATGAGGCATCTTCCCGCTTAGAGAGAGCAACATACACACAGCGCTAAGGCAGAAACTGAAGTATTTCGAATGGATTCAAGTTTCTCTCCTTACCTGAGAAGAATGGATTCAAGTTTCTCTCCTTACCTCCTTACTTGTAGGGGAGGAAATGGGACAAGAATTACCAGGTATTGAGTCCTGCTACGTGTCAAAGACTGTGTTGGGCACTCTCCATGCTTTAATTTCATCCCCACTGGACTCCTAGAAGGAAGATCTTGTTACCCTCATTTCACAGAAGATGAGACTGAGGGTCAGAGAGTTTAGGTCACTTGCCTGAGGACTCATAGGTAGGAAAAACAGCATGAAAGACATTGCAACTCAGTGGTCTAACTTCTCACATCCTTTCCACCATAGGGGAACACATCATGCTGGGAAAGGTGACCCAGAACCAGACCACCGTTTGAGGAAGGGAATGAATCCAAGATTAGGAGGTTGGCAAAGAGATCTGCCTGCAGAATTCTTCCCATGTGAGAGAACAGCCCCGTTATTGTTCAAGCACTTTTAGTCGGAACGTCTGTTGTTTGCCACCAAAAGCATCCTAACAGAATCAGCCGTGTAAAATGGGCCAGATCTTGAGGTCTAAGATGTATCACCAGTGCTGCGTGCCAAGAGGAGCTAATAAACAGTGCCCTTGTGTCCCCACCCACATTCTGATCCAACTGAGAAAGAAGGACAAGAGAAAGGCAGATGGAGCCCCCAAACAACACCTTACTAAAGATAAAGCTGCTATTGGAGAACATGGCTCTATCTGCAGTGAAGTGGGCTGCCTTCTGTTGCACCCAGAATAGGCAGACTCGCCCACCTGGCTGTAGGCAGCTTTGGGCCATGGCGGGGACTGGAAAAACCAAGCAGAACCTGGCTCCCCATGGGCAGCTCACTCCCAAGAGGGAGTGGGGAGGAAGGAAGGTGCTGGGCTCTTCGTGCCAAGTTCCGTATCCCAGACTCACCCATGAGCCAGGTCACGCAGTGGGGAGGGCTTGTGAGGGGGGACAGCCATCAGAGAGTCTAGGTAGTGTTCCTTCTGGGGGACTCATCAACAGTGGGGAAGTCATTTTATTCAGAAAGATAAAATTAAAAGAAAGAAAGAATAAGAGAGAAGGCAAGAAAGCAGAGTAATTATTATGTATTAATAATACATAATAATGTATTATGAACTCATTTTTGTTTAAAAAAAATGGAAAAAAAACCTACATGTGTGTTGTATATGTTTGTCTGAGCACAGACAGGCATGGAAGCGTATACAGCAAAGTTGCCCGAAGGGGTGAGGGTGGAGGAGGGAGGGAAAGGTGATAAAGGGTGTTTAAGGGGGGGGGGGCATGAGATTCAAGGTTCTTGCCCACTAGGAGCTGCCAGTCAGTCCTATGGGAAAGCTCAGATGACCTTCTGGATCCCATCGGAATATGAGATAGTGTTATGGGTTCAGATTGGAACTGGATTGTGCAGACTGTTCGTGGGAGATTGAAGAAGTCAGAGGAGGGTTCACAGAGGAGATGAACACTGATAAGGAGGCCAAGAGTGCAGACCGGTGGTTCTCCAAGAGTGGTCCCCTGACCAGCAGCACCCGCATCACTGGAAACTTGTTAGAAATACACATTCTTGTGCCCCATCCCAGATCTGCTTAATCAGAAACTTGGGGGATGTTATAACGTGCCCTCCAGGTAACACTGATGCTCGCTAAAATTTAGAACATGGATGTAGAAGATTCAGCTTTGGAGTCAGACCAAAGACTGGCTCTGGTTCTTAAGAACTCTGCGGCCTTGGGTAGCTCAAATAACTTCTGAGAGTCTCAGGTTCCTCGTGGGGGAAAATAGGAATATTGTCTTATACAGTGATTCTTACACAGTATATGCAGGCACCATATTTGATAGTGAGGTCCAGAGTTAAATAGTCATGACCTCTGATCTCAAGGAGCTAGCAGTCAGTGGACAGTAATAAGAGCCAATATTTATTGACATAATTGTGCCAGACACTATGCCGAGTGCTTTATGTGTATTATCTCATTTAGTTTTCACAACACCCCTATGAGGTAGGAACAATTATTATCCCCCTTTCCAGGTGAGGCTGAGTGACCAGCAAAATGCACGTGGCCACTGAGTGTGGACAGGGGAGCCGAACACAGGTTGTCTGACTTCAGAGCCCAAGGGAGGGAGACCTCCGTGTGGCTGGACAAGTAAGAAGTAAGCTCAGCGCGGAGATGCCTTCTCCCAGAGAAGAGAGGCCCCAGAGAAAGGCAAGGGGAGTTTTATCAGGACCGCTTCCTTGGCTGCTTGGGTGTGGCGGTAAATTTGTCCGCAATTTCATACCTACTTCCCATTTCAAAGGGTCTGCGTTTCAAATCTTTAAAACTTTTGGCTTAAGATCATTGCTAGAATTTTAGTACAAGTAACAGGTACTCTGTTCCTTGCTCTCCAGAAAAGTGAAAACATTCAGGAAAGAACTGAGTCGTGGAGAACATGTGAGAATATAGCTGCAACATTTCAGGACTAATGGCGTGAAAGTATCGTCACGCTAAAGCATCACCGCCATATTGAATTATTGGTTATGTTTAACTTTGGTTAATCTCTGTTTGCCCCCTCCCCACCTCCTGCTGCGTTTGTTATCTGCTCTTCTCTGACGTGTTCTGTGTCCCCAGAGGCCGACCACTGCAAACCCCATCAGTCAGGTGCCCTTGGCCTCTGGCTTCCTGTCGGATGTACCAAGAGGAGATTGGAAAGCAGGAAGAAGGAGAGATGGGGTCTCCATTCTGTCCACTTCCTCCTGCTTGGCTACAGTGGGTCTCCTAGTGGCTGTTCTTCTCTGTGGCTACAGCTCCCATGGAGTACCCTCTTCTTTGGCCGCAGCTCTCACCAGCAACTAGCCCCTTCCCTTGTCCCTCCAGGTCTGGAATGGTAGTAGCTTTCTGCTCTTGCTGGCCCCTCACCATCCTTCATAGCTGCCCTCAACCCTGCCCCCATCTCGTAAATAGCCTTTTCATTACAGTCTCTTCCTGGTAAAACTTTTCAGCATTCCATTCATTTCCTGAGTGGGACCCTTGCTGATACAGACAACACCACCAATAATGGCTAGCATTTATGGGGTGCTTACCATATGTGTGGCCTTCTTCCAAGAGTGTTACGTGCTTTAACTCATTTAACCCTCCGTGTATAGTAGGTGCTATCTGGCCTTATTCTTGAATGAATGCTAGTTATCTTTGGCCAGTGAACTTCAGGCATGGTTCCAGATGAAAGAAACAGAGCAGGAAATCAAACAGAAGCTCCTGTAATGGTATCTGACTTTTCTGACCATGCCATGGAAACTGATGTTGCAGAGGCCTGGTGCCTATGTCAGTGACAGCCTCTTGTTGGAGTTTACTTTTCCTCCCCAAGCTCTTTGAGTGCTGGAACTGTTTCCTAAGCTTCTGGGTCCTCCAAGCACCCAGCACAGGCCGAGAGCCTGGCAGCAGATGCTTCATGAGCTCCTGTGGACTGATTGATTGGCTGATACTGTGTGGCTGAATGAGTAGATGCTTTCAGAGCAGCTGCTGCCAGGGGAAAATTCCAAGTGCAAAATATTATTATGAATTATCACGATTGCTCATTCGGCTGCAGGCACTGTGTCTGCTTAGAAGAAAGAGATAAGGCATCCCTGCCAAAGTAAAAAGACTGATTAATGTTGGTGGATTTTGTCCTCTGAGAGGAGGCTATAGAGTGTTATGATTTTCTTTTTCATGACTTCTAGACTAAATTAAAAAAACAAAACACCTGGATTTGAGGCCTGGCCAGGCCCAAGGCTGTGTGACCTTGGGTGAATTACTTAACCTCTCTGTGCCTCAGAGTCTTTATTGATTAAATGAGAAGTTTGGACTAGATGATGTCTAAGATCCCTTCTAGAAGTCCTCCAAAAATGCCGAGCAGGGCAACACCAAGGCCCCAGCTGACTGGCTCTCTGTGTTCATCCATCCTTTATCCTACTATGAATGTGTTTTCCCTCTGTTGCTGAGTCATGGGCACGGTGGGGAGAGGGGACAGACACAGAGTCCCTTCCTCCTCCTCCTTCCCTCTTCCTCCATCATGATCACAACAGGGTCAGGAACAAGAGTGGCTACCGCGACCACCAGTTCCCGCTACTGGAGGCTTTACAGGCTGCCCAATCACCACTGTCAGCGCTTTATAGAAATTAATCCTTTTAGTCCTCATAACACCTCCATGAGGGATATGCTGTTATTACCCTTTACTGATGAGGAAATGAAGGCACAAGATTTTGAGTCACTTCTCTGAGGTCACACAGCTGGAAGGAGCATCCCACCCTCAGAGCTGGAAGGATCAATCTAGCCCCCTGCGTCTCAACCTGCCTCCATCTGAGAATCCCCGGGGAGCTTGAAAAATGCTGAGTCCCACCCAAAGGTTCCGATTGAGTTAGTTTGGGGTGCAGCTGTGTATCTGGGTTTTTAAAATCTCTCCTGGATGATTCTGACATGTGGCAAAATTTGAGAACCACTAATTTCACCTAATTACCTATTTTGCAGATGAGGGAACTGAGGCTCAAAGTAGGGAGGTGGATTTACCTGAGGTTCTCCGGCATGTGTGGCCCTGCCCCACGGCCCTCAGGTAGGAGTACCAAGGAAGTGATGCTGAAGCTTGAGGAGGCGATCCTCCTCTACGTGGCCTCCTCATAGCCCAGTATCTCTGAATACCCATCCCCTGGGTACCACCGGGGGTGGTCTTTACTATCCCGCCCCCATCCCTCTGCCCAGATTGGCATCAAACCTTGCAGTAACTGGGGACCCCAAGGAAGGGGCTAAGGAGAGGAGACTGGAGATGGAGACCTTGCTGGGGTCAGTCCTGGGGACTTAATTATCCTTCACCTTGGCCTGAGCCTTGCTCTCATCCTCCCCCAGCACATGATTTCCTGAACTGAATCCTCACAGGTTTGAACTGGCGGAGATCAACAGCATCTGATCTATCATGAGCACTGGTGCTGAGCACACTGGACCCAGGCAGGAACAGCCCGGGGGCTTGGACTAAAACAAAATTATAACAGCAACTTCCTGAGAAGTGCGTCCTATGAGCCAGGCACTATGAACATTATTTCATTGAAGCCTAACAAATATAAGTGGGAAATATTATTATAAGTGGGAAATATTATGAATCCTGTGTTTTCATTGTGGAAACAGAAGCCTAGAAGTGTTAACTGATTTGCCCAAGATATGTTAACTAGTAAATGGCAGAATAGAATTTGAATCCAGGTCACCTGTGATGTTAGCCTAAACGCCACCTCTTCCAGGAAGTCTTCCCTGAACACCAAGACAGGATAGAACAGATCTTTTTACTATGCACCAGCATTCTCTAATGCTACTTATCTCCCTTAATAATTAAGTATTCATCAGTGCTGTTATTTGATGAGGCTCTGTCTCTCCCACTAGACTGTAAGCTCCTTGAGGGGGGTTGTTTTGCTCAATCTCCCCCAGATCCCCAGTTCTCAGCATAGGACCTCCCACAGTGGCAGACCAGTTGCTCAATAAGTGTTGAAAGAAAGAAAAAAAAATGGTCCAACTGATCCCAAAGTCAATGTTTATACCCACACCACAGTCTGACAGATTTCCCCCAAGTTTACATCCACTAGTTGGGGATGGTCTCCAAAATTAGCCTCTTCTAAGAAAGGAGGGTGCTCCAGAGGAGAAAGGCCTGGGATCCTTGCCATGTTAAGATATTGGGAATCTTTGAGGATTTTGAACCCAAGAAAAAAAAGGATTGCATCACAGTTGTGCATCCCTCATGCATCATTATTGGTCCAGTGGAGGCCAAGGGCCCTGGGCTGAATAGGGACAGAGCTGGCCATTCAATTGAATCATCAGAATTCACTAAGCCTGTGCCAGGATGTAGCCTTTAGGATTGCATTTAGCTGCATGTAGCAGAATCCTATCCAGTAGATTAACCAAACTGGGCTTTGGTTTTTATATCCAACAATCAGTCCAGAAGAGGGAAGTCCCAGGCTCTCACAGCTGTTCAAGGAAGTCCTTGATGACTCAAGATTCTTCCAGACTCTTGCTAAGCTATCCCCAGTGTGATTTTTTTTCATCCTCCTGGTCACAAGATGGTTGCTCCACCTCGAGGTGTGGAGTCCAAGTTTCCAGGTGGTAAGATGGGGTGAGGGTGGTGGAAAATGAAGGACCAAAGGCCAAGAGCCAGCTGGGACCCATTATCAGGAAAGCAATGGCTTTTCTAGAAACCCACCCTATAGAATTCAACTTGGATCTCATTTGTCCAAACCAGGTCACGTGGCACCTGAGCTTCAAAAAAGCCTGGGGAGGTGAATGTTTTTAAATAAGCATGTTGCCCAATTGGGATTCTGTTAGAAAGAAAGATGGGAAGAATGGATATTGAGTAGGTCCCTGGCAATATCTGTCGCATAGGCTCTGTGTTAGGCACGCAGAATATCAAGATGAACAACACGGCCCCCCTCCCACCATGGGCCATATCTCCTGGTAGAGGAGCCAGGCACAAATACAACCCTTTACAGTACAATGTATAGATTTTTGAAGAGTGATGGGAGCATAGACAAGAGAGAATAAGTAGATTACCTGGGAAAGCTGCAGTAAGTATCACAAAGAAGATGACATTTTGCCATTTGGGAGAGATGACAGTGGGATGATAGTTTGTCACGTAAATAACGTGAGCACCTGACTTTCAAAAGCTGGCCTCAAACTCCCTGTTAGCCCCAGCTCTTGGGATGACTCCATTCTGAATGCTTCAGACCCACATATAACTAGCTCTATTTTTCATTCTTTGGGATGGGTCTTGAAGGATGAGTAGGAGTTTAACAGTTAAACAGTGAGAGCCTGGCCATTCAAAATTGGATTCCAATCTGTCTTTCAGCCTCAGCTCTTGGGATTACTATACTCTGCAGGCTTTAGAGCGCACCCCTCCCCCACCAGACAACTTGCCATTCTCACTTATTCCATAGTCCGTTACTTCTCTTTGCCCTTCCCTCTGTGCACGGGTTATTTTTTCTTCCTGGAAAGCCCCTCCACCTTTAGCCTCTGAGATAGGCTCTCCTGTGCTGGTGACACACGCTTGGCCAGCTGTTTAGAGGGCAAGAAAGGACTTCATGGGAGTGAGATGTATTCAGGAAGGATAGCAGTCACACCACCCACATGCCGAACTTGGCTTTGCTGGTTTTAGGAATGAGGGAAAAGGGGAAACTAACACTTCATGAACCCCAATCACATAAGGGAACACATCATCTGATCCCTGAAACGACCCCGTGTGGTAGATATTTTTATGTACCTGTGACAGCCTGGGAGACTGGAACTCTGAGAGGTGAAGTAATTTGTTTTTTATTGTAATGAGTAATAAATGACACACCGGGATTTGAATCCTGCCCATCCAATGCCAAAGCCCCTACCCCTTCCATCCAACTATAACTCTTCTTGGTGGCTTTCCTTGTCCCGGGTTCTGCCTTGTTTCTGGTGGTCAGCCCTTCCACTTACAGGTTTTACTTCTGGGTGTTGCAGACAGAGTTTCTACCTTGAGTTTCCCTCCAACTCTTCACCCTCATTCTGAGCTATAATAATGGTCCTCAACTGGGCTGTGTGTGATTTTACTCCCCAGACGGAATCTGAAAAGCCTGGAGACATTTTTGGTTGTGAAAACTGGGCAGGTTGGTTTCTCCTGGCATCTAGAGGGGAGAGACCAGGATTGCTGCTCAACATCCTACAGGGCACAAGACATACCCTGACAACAAAAAATTTTCCTGCCCCAAATGTCAGTAGTACTGAGGATGAGTAATCTGAGTTAATCTCCTTTAGTCTTCCTGAAAACTGAGAAAACAGATTCTTTCTGGGAGGTTCCCTGAGCAGTTGTTGCTGCACTTTCCCCTCCCACACTTGGCTCTGTGCAAAGCAGCAAGATTCCCTGTGCAGGTTGCATTTTCCATGCACAGGGGGGTCCTCCTTTCTCCAACCATCTCCTAAATTCTTGTGCATCTAATTCCATTCTTTGTAGTCATAATTCTCATGAAGGGCTTGGCCTCCAGAATTGGGCCTCCTGGGGTTTGGATGGTGAACCATGACTCACCTGGGACAAGTCATTCAGCTCCTCAAAGGTCCATCTTCAACATGGAGACAACAGCACAAACCTTGTTAGGGTGGTTTTGAGGATTTAATGGGATAATTCACATGAATCGGAGCACTGGGGGCAGATGGGAAATACTCAATATGTGTCTGGCATTATTGTTATTCTGAGCCTCTTATCTCACCTCTTAGCTCCTCTTTGGAGCCATTTCATTTGATTGGAAAGCATCTGGTATAGTAGGAAGGACACAGAACCTAGGGTGACACATCCCAGCGTTCTGATCCCAGCTCTGCTGACTTGCTGGCTGGATGACCTTGCATGAGTTACTCCTCTGAGTCTGTTTCTTCATCTGTAAAGCAGGGACGATAATACCACTTCATAATTCTTGCAAGGATTAAGCTAGTTAACTGACACATAATAGGTGTTCAGCAAATGCTAGCCATTTTGCTAGCATTTTATTTCTGAGTCTTCCTGGGCACTGATAAATGAGTATTTTTGAAGCATCTTACGCCAAACTTGCAGAAGAGGAATCTTGCCTGAGAAAGACTGGGGAGGACAATCTTCATAGTGGGAGGAACCAAGAAGTCTGTAGCATAAATATTTAGGGGCTCAACTCTGTGTGATGCAGGGGCTGAGACTGTGCTGCCCGTCTCAGAACAAGTTCTCAAGAAAGCACGGGTAAAACTCAATATATGGACTCATTTGGGGGTCTGCCATGGAATCCAATATTGAAAACCTTGTTTAGAAATGACATTCCTTGTATAACTGAATCACTTTGCTGTACAGCAGATATTAACACAACATTGTAAATTAACTATACTTCAGTAAAATAAAATTAAAAGAAAGAAAGAGGGCTTCCCTGGTGGCGCAGTGGTTGAGAATCTGCCAGCCAATGCAGGGCACTCGGGTTCGAGCCCTGGTCTGGGAAGATCCCACATGCCGCGGAGCAACTAGGCCCGTGAGCCACAACTACTGAGCCTGCGCATCTGGAGCCTGTGCTCCGCAACAAGAGAGGCCGCGATAATGAGAGGCCCGCGCACCGCGATGAAGAGTGGCCCCCGCTTGCCACAACTAGAGAAAGCCCTCGCACAGAAACGAAGACCCAACACAGCCAAAAATAAATGAATTAATTAATTAATTTTAAAAAAAAAAGAAAGAAAGAAATGACATTCCTAGCCTGCAGGAGGTGAAGATAAAAGTGGCTTTGCTTCATTTCTCTGCAGGAGTTAACATGTAGAAGAGGAATGTTGCAGCAACAAGAGGGGAAAGAGGGTGCTGGAATCTTCCTTTTGGCCCTCCAGACCCACTCTCCACCTTGCTTTCTGCCCCAGAAGCCTGGACCACATGGACCGCATCTGTGAGTTCTGCCATTTTTGAGCCTGGGCTGGTTAGGGAGGGAAGAGGGTAAAGTGGGGATATTTTTTCTTGTCCTCTCCAGGCAGTTTCACAGCCAGCTGGCTGGTCTCCAAAGGCCACAGCTTTGATTCAGGCAACTCTCTCCATAGAACGTTCTCTCTCTTTGGGTTCCAGCTAACTGCTCCCTGCCTTCTCCCTGGCAGCCTACAGGTTCTGGCCCCAGCATACGACACTCTCCCTTATGCTGTTCCCTCCACCCCGCCCACATCTCTACAAAGAGTCCTTTTCTTAAATTCACCTCAAATAACTCGGTGGGAATGTGCTGTGTATTTCCTGATGACACCTTAACTGATAAAGGGGAACTTGTCACAGACACTCCATCCAGTGTTTTCTTGCAAGTTCCTGGTTCTCTTTTTGTGTGCTATGGATTAGTGTCCTACGGCCACTGTAACAAAGTAGCACAGACTGGGTGACTGAACGATTGGAACTTATTTTCTCACCATTCTGGAGACTAGAAGATCATGGTGAGATCAGGGTAAGATCAGGGTGAGATCAGGGTGAGATCAAGGTACTGGCAGGGCCCTTCCGACGGCCAAGAGGGAAGGATCTGCAGGCCTCTCTCCCTGGCTTGTGGATGGCCGTCTTCTCCCTGTGTCCTGCGTGGTCTTCTCTCTGTGTGTACCTGTGTCCAAATCTCCTCTTCTTATAAGGACATCAGTCATACTGATTAGGGCCCATCCTAATGACCTCATTTTAATTTAATCACCCCTTTAAGACCCTATCTCCAAATACTGTTACATTCTGAAGTATGGGGGGTTAGGGCTTCAACATATGAGTTTTTTGGGGGGACACAGTTCATCCCATAACTTGGGGGTTGAGACATGAGAATGTAATTATCGGGCAGGAATGAGACTTGTTGAAGGCAGTGAGGACGTAGCAGCATTCAAAAGGGATGCGGTCCCTGCTTTCAAGGGGCTGACATTCTGGTGGGGGAGGGGGAGAGGAAGCAAAAGAGAGATAGACCACGTATAAATCAGTAAACAGAATTATTCCAACAGCGACAAATGCTGGAAAGACAGACACAGTCCATGACAGAGTGACTGGGCCAGGTCAGACGGGTCCAGGACGGCTTCTCAGAGGAGGAGACTTGAAAGCTGATACCTGAAAGGAGGCAGAGTAGTCGCCACCTGATTCCCCTGCGTGGGGTGGAACATTCCTGGCAGAGCAAATGTGGACAAACCATAAGCAATGGGGTGTTTTCAACCAGAGAACAACTTTTGCTAATGCAGAGAGAGAGAGAACTGGAGGGACATGTTTGCATTGAAGTGAAATTTCATTTTATTTTTAAGGGGTGTACTAAGCGTATTTAATAAGATAACCTAAAATCAAATAACATTTAAACAAAAGTGTAAGAAAAATGAGTCATGTTAGAAAACTTTAAAGTTATTACATGTCATTCAGAGCAAAATGAATGAAACTAGGTTTTTTGGTATCCATTTAGTGTTGAACTTTTAAAAAGATTCATTAATAACTGGCTGAGGAGATAAAACTAGAAGCCATGTGGGTTTTTTGATTCATACAGATTACTGGAGAGAAATTTTTAAAATTGGATGAAACAAGCCTCATTGGGGTGGGCCATTTTCCAGGACATTCTGTCACACTGCAGCCATCTCTGTACTTGGGCATTATCCCCTCCTTCACCGACCTGCCCAGGAACAAAGTTCCTCCTGGCTCCATCCTGTTTTAACCACCATCAGGCAGGCAGGACCCTGTACCGCCTCTGCGTGCAGAGATAACTGCGCTGTCCCACCAAAGCAATCCCAGTTTCCCCCACCGTCTGCTCCACAGCACGGAGGATTAATCTGCTGGAGTCAGGCTCATATTAAAATATTAATCTACATTTAAAATGTTTCCATTGTGTCCATGGGGATCTCCACTGCATGTGTTCGCAAGAGCTCCGGGGCCAGCAGTGTGTTTGATTTTGAGTGTTTTAAAATGAAGGCTAAAGATGATTTGTAATAAAGCAGTGTGAGTAATAGCAAAGTGGCTGAGATGCCCCTTTAGTAAATATCGACTTCTAATGCTTTTCTTCCCACCAACAGCATTGGAGGCTGTTAAGCTGTAATAGACCCTAGATACCATCTCCTTTAACTGGTTCGATCTCCCTCAGTTTAACCTTTTCCCTTCTCTCCTCCCTCTCTCCCTTCTTCCCTTTCTTCCAAAAATGTGTTAAGCTGACCACCTGTATTAGTTTCCTATGGCTGCTATAACAAATGACTACAAACTCAGTGGCTTAAAACAATATAAATTGGGCTTCCCTGGTGGTGCAGTGGTTGAGAGTCTGCCTGCCAATGCAAGGGACACGGGTTCGAGCCCTGGTCTGGGAAGATCCCACATGCCATGTAGCAACTGGGCCCATGAGCCACAATTACTGAGCCTGCGCGTCTGGAGCCTGTGCTCCGCAATAAGAGAGGCCGCGATAGTGAGAGGCCCGCGCACCGCAATGAAGAGTGGCCCCCGCTTGCCGCAACTAGAGAAAGCCCTCGCACAGAAACGAAGACCCAACACAGCCATAAATAAATAAATAAATAGCATTCCCTTTTTAAAAAAAAAACCCAATATAAATTTATTACCTTACAGTTCTGGAGGTCAGAAGTCCACAATAGGTCTCACTGGCTAAAATCAAGGTGTTGGCTGAACTGCATTCCTTCTGGAGGCTCTAGGAGGGAATCCACTTCTTTGCCTTTTCCAGCTTCTAGAGGCCACCAGCATTCCTTAGCTCTTGGCTCCTTCTTCCATCTTCAGAGCCAGCAACGGACAATCTAGTCTTTCTCATGCTGTATCACTCTGACTCTGACCCCTACCTCCTTTCTTCACCTATAAGAACCCTTGTGATTCCACGGGGTCCATCTGGATAATCCAGAGCAATCTCCCCATCTCAAGATTCCTAACTTTATCACATCTGTAAAGCCCCTTTTGCCATGTATGGTAACGTATTCACAGGTTCCGGAGATTAGGACATGGACATCTTTGAAACCCCATTGTTCTGCCTACCACACCCCATACCAGTCCTCATGTAGTTTAATTTCTCCAAGATATATGCCTTCATAGCACCTACACTCCTTATTCACAGTGCCCATCAACGTTGTAGTTCTCTGCTTAGCTGTGAAATTATTGATTTAATGTCTGCCCTCCTAACTGGACAAAAGGCCCTCTAAAGGAAGAAATTATAGATATTTGAACTATCACTATTGTTTTCTCAGAGCTTCCTAGCATCCAAGGCAAGAAAGAAAGCATTTTGAGAAGGGAGGAAGAAGAGAAAAGAAAACAATGGTCAACACCGAAGGATCACTCGATTCTGTGCCAGCAATGTTGCCAAGTGCTTTTAACCTATTTAATTCACACCTTGTGATGGAGGGGCTGTCACTTAATACAAGCAAGCAGCACAGCTGGGATTTGAAATGCACAATCTTAACCACCATGGCATAAACAAATACTCTCAAACAGTATTTCATGTGCTACAAAAGAAGTCTGAGAGGCAGAAATGAAAGAGGGAGAGATCAGTTTTATAGACGTGTCAGGCAAGACCCTCCAGAAGATGTAATAAATGGCAGACAAAAAGGGGTGTGCCCAGTTGCGGGGCGATTGCTGTGCAGGTGTGTCGGGGAGTATGGAGCAGGGTGTCCTAGGCAGAGGAGGCTATGCGCACAAAGTCCTAGGCAGAAAATGGATTGGTGTTTTCTAGAAATTGAGGGTAACAATACTGCTGGAGCTTAAGTAGTGAAAGACAGGGCACAGACCAAGAGATGGGGCTGAAGAGGGAGGCAAAGTTGTCATCGGAGGATGCTGTTGGCCATGCCTGGGCTTCAGACATTGTCCTAAGGAAAATGGGAAGCTGTTGGAGGAATTTTGGTACTGAAAGTCCTCCAATGGACTTTTGTGTGTGTGTGTGTGTGACAAAATCAATTTGCTCACCACATGGAAGGATTGCAGGATTGGGGTGCTAATAGCAAAGAGGCAAACGGAGAGTGTGTGAATGGGAAGCCTAGTGCTGGAACCCAGAGGTTTCACGGCTTCCGTCCAGGCATTCTCAGCTCTGCATCTGAAACCTCCCAAAGGCCTCGCCACCACCCAGAGAGGGAGTGCAGTGGGGAAGTAACAAGCCTTCTGCTGTCTGGAATGAATAAATTTAAAGTCCAGTCTTTTTTTCAAAACCACTCAGAGGGAGTAGAAGTGGGCCAGAGAGTAATGCATTTATTTCTTAACTCATAGTTAAGACTTCCTCCAAGAAACTTGCCTTGCTCAATACACTTAATTTTTGTTTGTTTGTTTGTTTGTTTTATTGACGTATAGTTGACTTACAATGTTGTATTAATTTCTGCTGTACAACAAAGTGATTCAGTTATACATATGTGTATATTCTCTTTTATATTCTTTTCCATTATGGTATATCTCAGGATATTGAATATAGTTTCCTGTCCTATACAGTAGGACCTTGTTGTTTATCCATTCTATATGTAATAGTTTGCATCTGCTGACACCAAACTTCTAGTACATCCCTCCCCCACCTGCTTCCCCCTTGGCAAACACAAGTCTAATCTCTACATCTATGAGTTGTTTCTGTTTCGTAGATAGGTTGATTTGTGTCATTTTTTTAGATTCCACATAGAAGTGATATCATATGGTATCGATATTTGTCTTTCTCTTTCTGACTTACTTCACTTAGTATGATAATCTTTAGTTGCATCCATGTTGCTGCAAATGGCACTATTTCATTCTTTTTTATGGCTGAGTAGTATTCACTTGTATACATGTACCACATCTTCTTTATCCACTCATCTGTTGATGGACATTTAAGTTGTTTCCACATTTTGGATATTGTGAATAGTGCTTCTATGAACACAGGGGTGCATGTATCTTTTCAAATTATAGTTTTGTCTGGATATACGCCCAGGAGTGGGATTGCTGGATCATATAGTAATTCTATTTTTAGTTTTTTGAGGAACCTCCATACTGTTCTCCATATTGGCTGCACCAACTTGTATTCCTACTAACAGTGATGGAGGGCTCCCTTTTCTCTACACCCTCTCCAGTATTTGTTATTTGTAGACTTTTTAATGATGGCCATTCTGACCAGTGTGAAGTGGTGCCTCATTGTAGTTTTGATTTGCATTTCTCTAATAATTAGCGATGTTGAGCATCTTTTCATGTGCCTATTGGCCATCTGTATGTCTTCTTTGGAGGAATGTCTATTTAGGTCTTCTGCCCATTTTTCGATTGTTTTTTTGTTTGTTTGTTTGTTTTTGCCTGCATTTGTCTTCATTGCTGCATGCGGGCTTTCTCTAGTTGAGGTAACCGGGGGCTACTCTTCATTGCGGTGCTAGGGTTTCTCATTGTGGTGGCATCTCTTGTTGTGAAGCACAGGCTCTAGGCTCGCGGACTTCAGTAGTTGTGGCATGTGGGCTTAGTAGTTGTGGCGCACGGGCTAAGTTGCTCCGTGGAATATGGAATCTTCCCGGACCAGGGCTCGAACTCGTGCCCCTGCATTGGCAGGTGGATTCTTAACCACTGCGCCACCAGGGAAGCGGGTTTTTTTTTGTTGTTGTTGTTGAGTTGTATGAGTTGTTTGTATATTTTGGAAATTAAGCCCTTGTTGGTCACATTATTTGCAAATATTTTTTCCCATTCTGTAGGTTGTCTTTTTGTTTTGTTTATGATTTCCTTTGCTGTGCAAAAGCTTGTAAGTTTGATTAGATCCCATTTGTTTATTTTTGTTTTTATTTCTATTGCCTTGGGAGACTGACCCAAGAAACATTGGTATGATTTATGTCAGAGAATGTTTTGCCTATGAGCTCTTTAGGACTTTTATGATTTCATGTCTTATGTTTAAGTTTTTAAGCCATTTTGCGTTTATTTTTGTGTATGGTATGAGGGTGTGTCTAACTTCATTGATTTACATGCAGCTGTCCAACTTTCCCAGCATCACTTGCTGAAGAAACTGTCTTTTCCCCATACTCAACACACTTAGAAATGGTTTCTCCTCCTTGTGAACACCTCCCACTAATGTTTCTGCCACTCTCATGCATTCAGTCAGCAAATACTCATTGAGCACCTACTATGTTAGGCATGGTGTTAGATAGAGAAATGAACAGTCCTGACTTGTTCTTTGCCCTTGTGGACTTTATTGTCTAGAAGGAGAATAAAGCATCAAACACATAAATGCATATACTGTAACATGATTTTACATGTTACAATATATGCCTTTATTTGTGTGGCAAGCCCCATGAAGAAGTTGAGGGTACCTAGAGAGGATGTGAAGGGGAACCTGACCATGGCAAATTGCATCATGGGCTCAAGTGTTTTACCTCTCCATTTGTTTTCAAACTTGTCGTTTCTTCCATAACAGCAGAGTATATTTCCATGCCCCATTGACTTTTGGCTTGGCCATGTGACTTGCTTTGGCCAGTAAGATACAGTGGAGGTGACAGTGAGCTAATTGCAAGTGTAGATCTTGACAGGTCTTGGTGTGTTCCCACTTGCCCTCTTGTGCCCCTGTCATCAGTTTGAGAAGAGGCCTCAGCTAGCCTGCTGGTCCCATGAGGAGGCTGAGAGACACATGGAGCAGAGCACCCCAGCTGAGCTGCCCTAGTTAAGTGGAGCCTAGATTACTGACCCCTGAGCCCTGAAGATGAGTGAGAGAGCTCAGCTGAGATCAGCAGAGTTACCCAGCCAATCCCAACGAAGGTCGGCTGACCTCTAGCTAACCTACACACTTGTGAGTTCAAGAAATATTTATCACTGTAAGATTTTTGTGGGTATTTGTGAAGCAGCATTGTTGTTTATAGCTAACTGATACACTGACTTATTCTGAGCAGGCTATGGCAGGATGAGAAATGGCATCTCAGTGAAAGCTAAGTTTAGTGGGTGAAGGAGGAAGCTCATTCCAGGCTGAGGTATGAGCAAAGGTCCTGAGGCAGGAAGGACATGAATACTTGAGACACTGAAAGAAATAGAGTTTCTGGGGTGCAGAGGCCTAAGGTAACCTTATAGAGAGATAAAGGTGACCAGGTGCAGTAGAAGAGCACTAGTGAGGAAACATATGCTATACACCTTCTTGCTCTCACATGGCACTAAGTAAAATTAATGTGCTGTAGTATTGTGAGTTTTTATGATGTTCCCAGATAAAATCTCCCTGGGGAAAGGGTCCATGATTTATTTATCTTTGTCTCCTCTCACTCTTCCAGAGCAATACCCCACAGTCAATGTCCAGTATCGGAGGGGAATGATGTTCAGCTAATGAGAGAGGTGCTGAAAGAACAGCTCCCTGGCATCTCCTGAACTTTGGACAACGACTACACTTTTTCTTCCTTGGCAATTAGCTCATTTACAATAGTGCTGTTTGAAGTGGGAGGCCCCTTCCTTCACCCATCACTCTGTATTTTCACATTGAGCTTTTTGTTCCCTCGTGGCATTTATCACTAGCTGACTTTATAGTTACAGAACTATTTTGTTTTGGTATGTGTCTCTTCCAATAGAGGGCAGGGATTTTGTCTTGGGCATGACTGTATCCTCAGTGCCTAGGACTCTGCCTGACACAAGTGTAGAGGCACACAAAATATTTGTTGAACAAATGTATGATCAGGTGCTGAAAGAGTTAATGCTAAAGAACCCTCAAAAAAGTACAACCCAGAAGTTAGCATGTTATGTATCTGTTGGTTCAGTGAGGAAGTGGGACAAAGCTTTCTTTCATGGGATGGGGAGAATCCATGGGCAGAGAAAAAAGGGTGGTTAAGTCATCTATGATTTTTACTGGAATGGGGGAGGGGACAAACACAATTAGGTGACCAAAAACATGAGACTTAGTTGTACCAGCACCTCAATATCATAGCCCTTATACTTATAAAACACTTTTCATTTTATAAAGCCCCTTCCCTTACTAACCCAGTTAATTCTCATCCCATCTCTAAAATAGACATAGTAGTGGATATGAATTATTATTTCCTTTTACAGATGGGTTGGTGAGATTTAATTATTTGCTGAAATGGATTTACCATTCTGTCTTCTAGTTTATCAATCTTTCCATATAGCATGGTTGCCTTATAAGATGTCTTCAAGGGAAGGCAGGTGGGGCTGGACATGTTTTGAAGATCTGGACGCAGGTAGGTGTGCTTTAATTTCACTGTGCCTATAAAGCTCTGCAGGACTGGGCTTCTGCCTGCATCTCCAGTTTCATTTCCTGCCTCTTCCTCCCTGGCTCCCGAACCCCAGCTACTTTCCCTACCTCATCAAGTGCCTTCCTGATCCAGAGCCTTTTCACTTGCTGCCCCCTCTGCCCTGAACACATTTCAACACAATTTGACCTGGATAACTCTTCGGAACTGAGTATAAATGCCCCTTCTTTTTAAAGGGGACTTGCTTTTTTATACTCCTCCGCTGCAATTTAGGTCCTTTTCAAAGCACCCTGTAATTTATAATTATTCATTTAATATCTGTATCCCAAACTGGTCGAGATTATTGAGGGCAGGGTACCTATCTGTTTTGTTCATTACCTGACACTAAGCACATGATACAGTTCCTGGTGCATAGGAAGCATTCAGTAAATAGTCTTTGAATGGATAAAGGAATGGACATGTGGTGGGAGAGGGCCACTCCTTAGAGTTGGAGTCTATTCCTTAGGTTTTTAGCATAATGCCCTACAGTTAAGGGGTTATGGTATTGATCATCTATCTGCTGCTGCATAACAAGCCACTTCAAATGTAGATGGCTTAAAACAACAACCATTGCATTTGCTCACAGTGCTGTAGGACAGCAACTTGGGATATGTTCAGCTGGGTGGCCCTGCTGGTATCATCTGATTTAACTCATGGAGCTGCTACTACCTGGCAGCTGGACTAGGGCTGGAAGAGCCAAATCCTGGTGGTGCTGGATGTTGACTGGGCCACTCTCTCCTCGGGATTTTTCATGCTCAAGGATGATGACAGTCTCAGGGAAGCAAGTAGGGTGGCCAGCCATTCTGCTTCGCCTGGGACTATCATGTTTTTAGCAATGAAAATCCCATATCCCAAGAAACTCCTGAGGCCTGGGAAAATCAGGATGGTTGGTCACCCTAACAGCAAGAAAGGAGTCGAAGTGACAGCTAGGCTCAGAACTTCCACAGTGAGACTTCTGTTGCATTCTATTAGCCAAAGCATGTCCCTAAGTCAGCCCAGATTCAAGGGGGTAGAGAAGTGGACCCCATATCTTGATGGGAAATGCAGCAAACACATATTGCAAAGGAGAATGCATACAGGGATGGGAGGATTTTTGCAACCTACTACAGGTAGGGAAAGGAAGACCACGAACTCAGAAGTCAAAGTAAGGCTTTTCTGTTTATTGAACAATCTGTGCAAAGGAAGGAAATATTGGGAGAGCCATA
This sequence comes from Balaenoptera ricei, assembly GCF_028023285.1. Taxonomy (NCBI): domain Eukaryota; kingdom Metazoa; phylum Chordata; class Mammalia; order Artiodactyla; family Balaenopteridae; genus Balaenoptera; species Balaenoptera ricei. Next base: position 15,485,161 of record NC_082639.1, on the reverse strand, counting down.
ATTAGCCAAATGTTAAGTGACAACTCCACTTAAGTGTCTTAATACATTACAGGCTTTCTTTTATATACAAGTACAACTTAAGACACTCCTCCCTTGGAAAAATGCCTTGGATTAGCAGATTAGGAGGGATGTTGAAATATTCAGGTAAAGGAGAGAAGACTTCTTGGCAATCAAGAGAAGGGAGGGCAAATCTCCTAATCGTATGCTAACAATATCAAAAAGGCTACGTCAAGGGTAGTATTGATAACTTGTTTGTCCAGCAAAATATTTGGGCTAACAAAACTTTACATTTATATAGGCTTGCTATGTGCCAGACACTGTTCTAGTGTAGATGATTTACATTGATCAACCCATTGAAAACCCACATTTACTGATGAGGAAACTGAGTCCCAAGGTCACCTAGGTAGTAAATGGTAGAGTCGCGATTTGAACAGGCAGTCTGTCTCTTAACCTGCCTTCCCAGGAGCTACCATTTTGCTGAGTGTTTAGCTTCCTTTTTCTAACTAGCGGTTTGGAATAGTAATCTAAAGGTCTCTCTGATATGGAGGTTGCTCTTCCTCAGTATAGAGGGCGGCCGGGAGAGTTTGGCTCCGGAACAAAAGTCCAGGGCTTGGGTTCCCATCCGGGCTGGAATAGAGGCTCCTCTTGCGCAGGCGCGGCGGTGTAGTCCGCACTCAGCCGGGGTCCGCAGCAGCTTAGGGCAGCCGGGGTGAGTCCCGACGTCTGAGGGAGAGGTCGTCATTCCACCCCCCCCCCCACCCCAGCCGCGGACAAGGCCGTTCAGCTGGGCAAGGGGAGTTGGCGGCCGCGAGGTTCCGCAGGGCGTGAGTGGGGAGGAGGGGGGAGCGGAGGGACCCAGAGCTGGCCTGGAAAGCGCGAAACCCGCGAGGGCCCTGGTGCCGGAAGGGCCGACGCCCTGCGGCCCGCAGGTGGCCGAGTAGAACTTCTCAGACGTGCGATGGACCGGCCCTTAGAGAGGAAATCATCCCAGCGCATGCGCACCTGTAACAGATGGGCAAGCTGAGCCCTATCCCTTCTGAGAGCCCTGGGGAGAGCTTAGCTTACTTTTACTTCTCTGAGCCTGGGTTCCTCATCGCTGAAATGGGATGAACAGTTCCCACCCGGCCATCCTTCAGTGAATACTGATTACGCTTTTACAAGGCACTGTGCTAAGTGCTACTTAATCACAAGATTATTGTGGGGAAATCAAATGAGATGATGAAAGTGAAAGCAGTTGGCATGCTTTTAAGCATGTTATAAATGTGAGCTCTTAGGAACTCGCATTTATGTTTGTTGTTCGTTTTTATTAAGAAGTCAAGCTTTGCTGCTTCCTGGCGTCAGGTCACCCCACTTTCCCTGGCCAGATTTCATGCAAATGGATCCAGTTAGTCACTGGAAGAGTTGAGAAGAGGGTTGGCTCCCCGCAAATGGATGACTGTGGTTTTGCCCTTCTTATGCAACGTATCTTTACTACTTCAAAGGGATTAAAGTGAGTTGGTAATTTGTAACTGCTCTGAGTATAATTCTCTGGCATGCTCAGAATATATTTCAATCTCCTAATTGATTGGGGAGGTTGAAAATTGTTGATGTTGAAATGGAACTTTTGGTTGCCGATTCCCTTTCCCCTCTTGGTTGATAAAAACCTACTAATAGGAAAGACACCCTTGGCATTCTCTTTGCTTCCTTTTTTCATTCACAAGGCTCAGTGTGCCATTTGTATATAGTATAATATTTATTTTCTACTAGTTTAAAATGTATTTATACAACAAGTAGCTTGGACAAGGCATTGTGCCAAGCCCTCAAGACATGAGAAAATGGTTTTGAAATGTGCCCTGCTCTCAAGGAACTTGCAGTATTGAGGGGGAAGAATGTAGTGGGGGATCCCATACAAGTAGAGTTAAATTACGACTAAATGGGGGTTTCACAGACAACCTCCATTATTTTATTAAAGCCACAGTGTTGTGTCTGTTTCACTTGTGGTTGGCATATCTTTCCATGAACGCTGTTTAGAGCCAAAGTTACATGCTTTCCCAGGCCCTTAGTTATCGTGAAACAGAATTTAAGTGCTTTATCTGCTCCTGGTCCAATATCCATCATCACAGACACGCCCCTGACCCTGGGAACATATTCTCAAAGGATCTGTGTGAGGCACATAAAAGGAGAATTTCTGAAGCTTAATTTTGCTTCTTGTGTTAGTGCTGTGGCTTTGGGATTTGCTGCCCTGTCCCATGAATGTGCATTCCTGACTCTTAAGCTCTCTTATTTTTATTTCAAGGTACAGCTATCACACCTGTACCTAACCATCTGTATCATATTGATGTTCCCTTTCTTCAAACTGTAGCATTCATAGTCCTCTGCTCTGATCTTGACATTTACTAACACTTTGCATTGTTATTAACTTTCATTGTAAATTGTGCGTTATTGAGCAGGGATTCCGGGACAATGTACAGTAGATGAAAAAGCATAGATTTGGAGATGAACAGATTTGAGTTTGAATTCTGGTCCCGCTGCTTATTGGCTATGTGACTGAAAATTTGGGAACCTCGATTTCTTCCACTATCACACATACAAGCTATCTTCTGCAGGATTGTTACTCATAGGCATGTAGTGAGAATTAAATAAGATAATTATTAAGGTGGGGAGTACCCTTCTCTCCTTAAGCCCTGTACAATGTTTGTATCTATAGGTTCTACTTAATACTAGTTAAATGAATGAGGGTCTGTCACATACAGTTAAATTATGAGTGTGGACTAAAGTTTTTTTCTTTCACCTAGAATCATAAAATTTTAGGATACACGTCTTGAGATTCTCAGCCCAATGTTCTGCCCACTATTTGGTGTAATCCACAATGAGTATTTCTTTAACACCTATTAAGTTCAAAGCACTGTCTCTTCAAAGAAATAGGAGACGAGGCAGGGTTCCTGTTCTCAAGGAGTTTCAGTCTATCTGGAAACTAGGGATATTTATTTCTTATCTGTCTCACCTCTATCCCAACAACTCAGCTTCTGAAAATTGGAGTTCTCTAGGGTATGGTCCAGGTCATCTTTTCACTTTATATTCTCCTTGGGTGAACTCATTCACCTCCATGGCTTTAAATAACTGCTATGTGCCAGAGACTTCTAAATTTATACCTAGAGTCTAGACTTTTCTTTTAAACTTCAAACCCATATATCCAACTGTCTACCTAACTAATGTACTTATTCCACAACTACTTCAAGTGAAACTTATCTGTAACAGGCCTCCTTCTCCTCCAGACCTGCTCTCCTTCCAGTGTTCCCCATCTTCACTGAGTGGCCAAAGCCAGGGACCCAGGAATCATCCTTGTGATCTCCTGTCTCTCATATATCCCTGTCCACATCCAATAAATCACTAAATCGTACACATTCTACCTTCAAAATATAATCGGAATCCCCCCAATTCTATCTCTGCTGACTAACACCAAAGTTCAAGCCACTGTCATCTGCCCACTCTTGTTGTCATGTGGAAAATGGATTAGGAGGAAGGAGTTGTAACAGCTGTCTCTCAACTCCTTCCTCTAATCCATTTTCCATGTGACAGCAAGAGTGATCTTGCTGTACAGAGCTGGTTGGGCCATTTCTCTGCCTAAAATCCCCCAATACGTTTGCTGACAGGTTGAGGTTTCAAGTCATTCCCAAGCCCTCTGACGGTCCACAGACTTTGCACCTGCTGATTCTGTAACCCCAACTCCTACTGCTCTCCACCCAGTTACCTCCTTCCAGCCATACCAACCTTCTCTTTGTGCATTGATGGTCACTTTTTTAGGGAAGCCTTCCCTGCCCCCCACTGTTTAGATAAGGTTCTCTTATTATGCCTCCTTATAAAACCCTGACTTTTTTTTTTTTTGGTTCTACTTACCTTAATTGTAATTATATAGTACTAATTTGCATGAGTATTTGGTTATTGATTTGCCCATTAGTCGGCAAGCTCCTTGAGGACAGACACCACATTGCCTCAGCACCTGACACTGTGCCTAGCGTACACAGATGCCTATTGAATAATGGCTGAGAAAATGCAAGCAGTAAGATAGCTTATGTCAAGTACCAAAGAAAAGCTTAAGACAATGAGTGTGATGAAAAGTCAGAAAAAAAAAAATCACTGGAACCTGGGGTGGGTGAGATGAGTTATATCTTAAAGAAAAACAGAAGACTCTTTTCTACGAGTTCTGAATATTCAGGGGACAAATTGTGTACCAGTTTGACAGAAGAAGAATTTCATATAAGGTAGCAATTTGAAATAAAGGTGGAGAAGTAAATTGAGGCCATCTTGTAGACGGCTCTGGGTGCCAGGCTAAGGAATTTAAACTTTATTCTATAGACAATAGGAAGCCATTGATAGTTTTTGAGCATGAGTGGTAACATTTTCAAATCTGTCGCATGAAAAATGTATCTTTGGGCACTCTTAGTTGCCAGCAAGAGAAACCCATCCCAAATAGGCAGAGCTTGATCCAACAGCCCAAATGATGTAACTGGTTTCTTCCTGAATCTCTCTGCTCTGCAACCTTTGGGTAGGCTCCTTTCTCTGCCAGGCTTTCCCTCATGGTGATAGGATGGATGCAGCAGCTCCAGGATCACGTCTTTCAAGGCTGAAATCTAGGAAAAAGAGATTATCAGCTTTCCTAGATTTCCTGTGGCTCTAATAACAGTCCTGGGATTGCAGCTACATAGTTGGGATAGACTGGTTTATTTCCTGTGCACCTCTCAGGACCAATATTTGTTACTAGAGGAATGCAGTGTGCCAAGTGGCTTAGGCCTAATTCAAATTCACAGCCCCCTTTTCTAGCTCAGGGTGAAATCAGCAAAATTTGCCACCCCAAAATGTCTCTTTGGCATGCAGATTATTTTGAGCTGAAAGCAATCAACGTCCAAAAGACCCAAGAAGAAGCTTTGACCTTTCCCTAACTGCCTAAAGAATGTAGATAGAGGACCTGTTCCAGGAAGGGAGCATCAGCATAGATCACTGAAGTATGAACGAGGTGTGGAGACAGGGAAGAACCTAGCAAAGCCTGTTATAATTCTCTCTCTGTGTCCCGTTGTCTCTGCATGGCCCAGCAAACATTTATTTACCAAACACGTGCTCTTCCACTCCATGTCCATTTCCTTCCCCTTTGAGGTCCCAAACCACCACCTCCAACATCCTCTTTTGTCTTTAGCTGAAGATGGTATTTGAGGTGAGGGTTTCAGCCATTTTGGTGAGTTACTCAGTTCTCCTGGGTCTCTCCCATGTATACACATTATTAAACTTTTGTTTGATTTTCTCCCATTAGTCTGTCTCGTGTCAGTTTAATTCTCAGACCAGCCAGAAGAACCTAGAAGGGTAGAGGGAAATTCCCTCCCCAGTACCACATTGAGTGAGAGCAGGGGAGTAGCAGATTTCCAAACGAAAACAGGACTGTTGCTGGAAGTGGGATACTTGAAGGCTGCGCCCCACGTCAATAAATGTCCATAACAGGAGGGAAGGTCAGCCTGGCAATGCACAGAATAGAGTGGAGCAGGGAGAGACCACTGCTGGGGGGTTGTTCATCCTTCTGTTTCCTGCAGTGGCCTGAGAGCACTGAACTTGGCCATTCAGTTCTTTGCAACCATCACTGCACCTCTTGCAATGCTCTGCTTGCCAAAGGTCCCCACAGAGCAACTGAATTGTCTCTGTAGGAGTAAATCAGAAGGGGAAGAAGGATTTATGATGGATAAAAGGCGTCTAGGAGGTCATACACTTATCTCATTGTCCCTAAATCGGTCACATTCTACCATTTAAGAAGACCCTTCTTTTTTCACTTTGTTAGCTGTTGCATCGGTGTGTTTGGGAGGGAAGGCTTCTAACTTGGCAGGATCGCTAATCTAGCTAGGTTAATGATGATTTAGTTCTTCCTGAATTTATTGTTATAAAAAAATGGGTTAAAAAAAGATTGAATTCTTTTTTTTGTTTTCTCCTGATTTTTATTTATTGCATAAGTAATATCACAACAACAATAAATGAAGGAAAAAAGGAGGAAAATAGTACTACTGTAAATATCTTTTTAAAGAGACAGACAACCCTTGGCAGATGTGTAAATATTGTCTTCAGTTTATCTTGTATGCTCTAAACGTTGGCTTGTCAAAAAAAAAAAAAAAAGAAAAAAGAAAGGTCTTCCCTGGTGACGCAGTGGTTAAGAATCTACCTGCCAATGCAGGGGACACGGGTTCGATGCCTGGTCCAGGAAGATCCTACATGCCGCAGAGCAACTAAGCCCGTGCGCTGCAACTACTGAGCCTGTGTTCTAGGGCCTGCGAGCCACAACTACTGAGCCTGCACTCTAGAGCCTGCGAGCCACAACTACTGAAGCCCGTGGGCCTAGAGCCCGTGCTCCGCAACAAGAGAAGACACTGCAATGGGAAGCCTGAGCACCGCAACGAAGAGTAGCTCCTGCTCGCCGCAAATAGAGAAAGCCCACGTGCAGCCAAAAATAAAAAAAAAAAAAGCCTCATTCTGTTATAGGACTAGAGGCATATTAGTACAAAGTACAGCAAAGCTCTGTTGAATTTTTTAAATAAGTATTGGCTAGATAAGAAAAACTATAGTCTGTATTCTTTCAATTTAAGATGGCAGAGCTTGAGGAAAGTGGAGCTAGAGAAGGAATCTGTATGTTTATTTACCTTTTGCCTGTAGTCATTTCTTCTACTGTGTAGTCTCGTATGTGAAGGAAATGCAGCTTCTAAACCATCTTCTGGGCTTCCCTGGTGGCGCAGTGGTTGAGAGTCTGCCTGCCAATGCAGGGGACACGGGTTCGAGCCCTGGTCTGGGAAGATCCCACATGCCGCGGAGCAACTAGGCCCGTGAGCCACAGCTACTGAGCCTGTGCGTCTGGAGCCTGTGCTCCGCAACAAGACAGGCCGCAATAGTGAGAGGCCTGCGCGCCGCGATGAAGAGTGGCCGCCACTTGCTGCAACTAGAGAAAGCCCTTGCACAGAAACGAAGACCCAACACAGCCATAAATAAATAAATAAATAAATAAATAAATAAATAAAAAAAATTTAAAAATAAATAAATAAATAAATAAACCATCTTCAGTCTTCTGGTGTAATCCCTTGAGAGCTGGCTGGGTCATTGAGTTTTCAACTTTCTGAAAACCCCATAGAACCAAGAGAGCATTAAATATGTATTTGAGAACAAGGGTGTTGAATCTTTTTGTTGTGACCTTGGCTGAGAGGGCTGATGTGATATTGTGGTTTATAATGAGAATATATATTTGGTCTTTCTGGCATAGAGCTCCTAAAACTTTTGGAATTTCCTAAGTGATGAGAGCTTAGAGGTGTCTTTTGTTATGTTAATGAAGTGACCTTTAGACCCCATTTAAGGTTGGGAGGCTGATTCCCAGAAGACCCAAATATATGATTAGAGGGTTGGAATTTTCAATCCCATCCACTGCCCTCCAGGAGGGGAGAGGGTCTGAAAGATGAATCAATTACCAATGGCCATTGATTTAATCAATCATGACTCAATGAAAGCTCCATAAAAACCCCGAAGGACAGTGTTCTTTGGAGGACACTGGAGAGCTGAACACTTGAGATCTGGGGAGAGTGGCTCGCCTGGAGAGGGCATGGAAACTCTGTGCCCTTTCTCCATACTTTGCCCTATGCATCTCTTCCATCTAGCTGTTCCTGAGTTATATTCTTTGATAATAAACCAGTGATCTAATAAGTAAGATGTTTCTCTGTTTTTCGAGCCACTCTAGCAAACTAACTGAAGTCCAAGCAAGAGGTGGTTGGAACCTCCAATCTGTAGCCAGTTGGTCAGAAGCACGGGTAATACTCTGGGCTTGCAACTGGCATCTGAAGTTGGGGGTGGGGTGACAGTCTTATAGGACTGAGCCCTCAACCTGTGGGATCTGATGCTTTTTCTGGGTAGTGTCAGAATTGAGTTGAATTCTCCAACACCCTGCTGCTATCTACAAATTGCTCATTGGTATGGGGAAACCCCCCCTCCCCACATTGGCATTGATCTCAGAACACCAAAAGAGCTGGTGTGGGACTACCTCATGGTCAGATTGTCATCTGATGGATTGACCTACCTTGATACAGGATATTTTTCCTCCAGCATTTTTAAGTTTTTGTTTTTGTTTTTTTAACAATTCATGACCCATCTATTAATTTAATGTGATTGAGACCATTCAGTGCTACCGTTTTCAGACCATAACTGAAAGGGCATAGCTTTTCCAAATGTGTGTGGAAGACTAGTATTTGCTAAGCCTCTGGACAGCAGTACCATCTGACAGATATGTAGGTGGTAAATTGAATGAATAGGATCTATCATGTGTTGGAAAGTGGTTTCTGTAAATAGGAAATTAATGCAATGTTACCCACAGTGAGTCAGATCTGAAGCAATGGCGTCCAAAACCTCTGACTCCCGCTCAGGTATTTTAAAGACTAAGTCAGCCATTCTTAACCCTTTTCAAAATGTCAGGTACTAGAATACGACAAGTAGTGACCCTGAAGCATTATCTGTCCCCTTTGGGTTCATTTGCATAATACACACACAAGCCAGTACAATCAACATTTATCAGCTCATGCCTGTCAAAAATGAACGGGGCCACTTGCTAAGTGCTTCTGTGGAGGTGGCGTTTTCCTGTCTCTCTGACACACCCTGCAGGCAGCCAGTTCTCTCCCCTCCCCTGTCCCCACCAAGCTGCTCTCATCCTCCCTACTAGCTAGGCAGACAGAAACACTGGGCCTGCTGCCCCCATCCTTGCCCTCCCTCACCCATTTCAACAGCCCGTTCACTTCAGTTGGGCGCTCCCTCCAATGAACTATGTCCTTCCTCCCTTGCAGAGCTTAGTTTTCAGGAAAACTGAAAAATCGTCACCATCATATGGAAGTTTTAAGGCACTCTTTTTTACGATGATTTAAAACAAGTACATATTTAACCTCATAAATAATGATGTAATCAATTATTCAGTACAAGTACACAAAACCTTACTTTTCCTTTAAATCAGGGAAGTTCTCTACTTCTGTGGATGCCTTGGTGGGTGTAGACCACCATGAATTGCACCACTCTCACCCTCCCTCCTAATCGCACTGCGTTTCCGTTTGTCTTTGCTCTTCGGGGAAGTGGGGCTCTGACCGAAGCTCTCTCCTGGCCTCTGCTGTGCCTCCCAGCCTCTTCCAGCCTCCCAGCACTGCACACAGCCCTCAGCAAGTTCGTCCTTGTTCTGGGTTGGAGGTGGGTAATTCTTTCCCACAGTGCGCTCTTTGTCAGCCCTGAGCATCTGAAGTGAAAACGTTGTTGGCAGGAGCAGATGTACTGCTGTACACCCACCCCTGCTCATCCTCATTAGCTGTCTTTCTTCAAGGCGGAGCACCAGGGGAGGGCAAGTGCTAGTCCTCTTGCAAATGCTAAAAAGCCGGATGTTCACTGACTTAACTCTTCCTAAGCAGCAGCTGGTTCCTTCTTTCCTCCTGTGCATCTCTTGAACCCAGTCTGAGAAAAGAACATTCCTTTGGTGCCTTGGCCAGGAATGTTCTAAATCTATTGAGGCACAGCCATTTATCAAATGACTGTTATGCAGAAGGCATTACTATGGCTCTTTACTATGTCTTTTAATCCTCATATCAATTCTGGGAGGCAGGAATGGAGTCAGAAAGACCCGGGTTTGAATGCTGCTGCTGCCAGTCACCAACTGTGTGACCTGAAGTAACTCAAATGACGTCTCTGAGTTTTATTTCCCCATTTGTAGAATGAAGACAATAATCCCCCTCCATAGGGTTATTGTGAGACTTAAGCAGGATTGTTGATGTAAAGCCCTTAACGCAATGGCTTGGCTTGTAATAGTGCTGAAAAAAGGCTAGCGATTATCATGGAGAGGTTGAACTTGGACAGGTTACTTGACTTATCCAAGATTATACACCTGGTTCATGGTGGAACTGAGCCATGAATTCAAATCATTTGAATCTATTTCCCTTTCTTCCTCGCCTCCTTTATTAGAAAGGATGCTATGTTTGTGCCAGAGCACTGTGAAAAAAAAAAAAAAGGAGCTCCTGGGTACTTTGGCAGTGTACTATGCAATTAAACTCCAAGGCTAATAATAAAAAATTATAATACGACAGCTAATATCTATTGAGTACCCAGTGTGTGGTAGGAGCATGCGAGGCAATTGGCATGCATTCTGTAGTCTTTTTAACAGTGTTCTCCAAAATTTAGTCATTTGTGTCCTATCTTCACAATTTTTGCCATTTCTGTATACCACCTATACCATTATATTACTTAATTTTCTTTAAAATTGACTCACATTATTTCTTAAATAAGTGTATTTCAAAAGAAAATTTGTCACTACTGTAAATAGCCAGTATCATTTACCATGAATAAAGGATGATCAAGAAGATAGATACAATTAAAACAAAGCCCTGTTGTCCAGTTCCAGCTGGATAATCCTCTGGACCTGAGGCCTGTTCTCTGTTAAAAGGGGAGATTAGCAAGTGTTAAGAGGCCTTTAAGACATACTAGATCTGAACAGGTATTTCTTCTGGCCCTAACTGGAACAACTCAAAAAGAACTGGGAACAGAATAACATTCTCACTTGTGATTCCCTGTTCTTTAATGCCCCATCAACATAACCACCTAATAATCTCAGTGTCCCCACTTCCTGCTGAGGGAAGCACTGCCATGTGACAAGCTCGCAGGGAATTGTCATCACGCCATTTTACAGATGACGACTGAGGCTCAGAGAGCTCCCATCATTTACCGAAGGTCAGACAGCTAACAAGTGGTAAAATGTAGGGTTAGAACCCAGGTCTTTCTTGAGAAAACATGAGAGAAATGTGTCACACTTCAATAGGCTTGATGAGCCAGCACGCCCAGGAGCAGCAGAGTGCTTGCTTGAGTTTTCGGTTTCAAGTTCGTGGCCGTCCGTCTCATGGAGTTGCTGAGCTCCTCAGCAGCCTGAGAAACCCCGACCCCCTTGGGGAGGAGGGTGGTCCAGCTGCCCGGAACTGGGCCAGAGGGCATCCTTGAAGTTGGCGGTCATGTTCCTGCTGCAGTCCCCCTGCTGCAGTCCCCCGTGTGTGATGTTGAGCTGTGGCAGTGTGTGCAGCTGCCTTCCTGCAGGAAGCACTTCCTGGCTGGCCTGTTGGGGGACATGGGGGCGGTAAGAAGGTGTCAGGACCTGCGGCTGTCCTAGGCAGCCGCGGCCATTGACCGGAGTGGCATTCTGCCCTCCCATAGAGCATCTCCACACACGGGAGTGGAGGAAGAGGAGGAGCTTGAGTGCAAATCCCAATTACCCTATTAAATTACTTAGCACGGTAAGCTTGGGGAAATACCTAACCTTTTTGCACCTCGGTTTTCTAACCTGAGAGATAAGGATGAGGCCAATACACCCTTGTAGGGTTGTTGCTAAGATGGAATGAGCTGAAGTTTGAATATCTAGCAGCTCCTGGCTGCTCACTAAATGATGGTTTTTTCCTTTCCCTCTTCCTCCCCAATGTGGCGCATATATGCTACCGTAAATCCTCCTTCCCCTCCCAGCCCCACCCTCCCTAAACTGATACAACTTTGAGGACATAGATTGAGACCAGTATACGTTTGGGTTTGGTGATGGAAATATCGTATCTTTCACATGTTAGGAGTGCCTTGACCATTTGTAGGTGCTCAGATTCTCCAACAATTGTGGATCATAGCCTGGTGAGGGTTATTCTGTTTTTTTCTTTAAGAAACCTTTGGGGGGAATTCCCTGGCTGTCCAGAGGTTAGGACTTGGTGCTTTCACTGCCGAGGGCCTGGGTTCAATCCCTGGTCGGGGAACTAAGATCCCGCAAGCCGCACGGCATGGCCAAAAAAAAGGGGGGGGGGCTTTCTGCCCATTGCCATTCCAACAAGAGAAAACATCAGGGCATCAGATATTTGCTGAAGCCACAGTTCTGTCCTGTATGGCATTCTGTCTCTTTCTGGCTGTGTTTGTCAGGCCAGCTTTCCCGGGCTTTGGAATGTCAGAGTAGGTTGATTCTAGGAACTGCCAGAGTCACCCCCCACCCTTCTGTGTTCTGCCTGCCGGTGCAGGAAGGGATTCCGACAGAGAGGAAGCAGTTATTTTTTATGACACGATCCTCAAAAGGATGCGGTTGTACGGCCAAAACCTGGTGTCTCCCTCAGTGGCCTATCATGAGTCTGTCCAATGTGAATTTACAGCAGCCCTTTTCGAGCTCTGCTATCCTTCCCTGTGTTCCTTCTCCCCTACAAAACTGGGGAGGATACATGTATTTAGCCACAGCGACTATCTCCTGTACTTCTTCAACAAACCTCTAAAATAGGCTTGCTTATCTTTAGTTTACAGCCAAAGACATGGAGATGCAGAGAAGTTCAGCAAATTACCAAGATTATACATCCAACAAAGGACTGAGCTGGGAGGCAAACCCCAGCATGTGACCAAGCCCCTAGCAACTGCCCTGTTAGGGATCCACCCCTTCCTTTTGGTTCCTGTGGAGAATGGCCCCGGCCCCCCAGTCCCTTCCAGGACTGAAGCACTCATTCCTCCAGCTGCTGGCAGAGTTGCTGGCTGACCCCCTCCGCCGCCCACTTGCCTCAGGGCAGCACAGCTCTGCAGGGCCACCCCAGCTCCAGGTTCCCGGTGGGATCAGCTGGAGCTTTAGTGGCAACTGCACTGTGGTTCTGTTTCTCCTTCCGCCCACTCTTGTGGCCTTCACTCTTCTGAAGGTGTGATCTGGAGCACACTCTCCAGGAAACTTTCTTGTATAAATCTCTGTCTCAGGGTCTATTTATCAGGGAATCTAGCCTTCAGTGGGAGTACATTCAGTGGAAATGTCCAGATTCTAGAGCCCCAGCCTTGAACGTGTAAGCCTGCATCCTGCTAACAGGAGACGAGAATGGCTTGTGAGCCATGTGGCCTGGGTTAGACTCTTACACTCCAGCACTTAGGTTGCAGGAAAATGGGGTGTGAGAGGACGGTCATGTCCCAGGTCTCAGGTGAGTCCCTGGGACGGGCCTCCAAGTGAGTGTCCTTGGCTTTTCGCAGGAAAGAATTTAAGAGTGAGCTGTAGTAAAGTGAAAGCAGGTTTATTTAGAGAGATACACATTCCATAGTCAGAATGCAGTCCATCTCAAAAGGTGAGAGCTGGTGTGGGAGTGGTTAGTTTTTATGGGCTGGGTAATTTTATAGGCTAATAAGTGGGAGGATTATTCCAGCTACTTTGGGGAAGGGGTGGGGATTTCCAGGAATTGGGCCACCACTCACTTTTTAGCCTTTCATGGTTGGCCTGGGAAGAAACTGTCATGGCTCTAGTGGGTGTGACATTTAGCATATGCTCATGTATGACAGTAGGAGTATAATGAGGCTCAAGGTGTACTGGAAGCCAAATCTTCTGCCACCTTGTGCCTGGTATGTTCTAACCAGTATTTGTCTTATCCTTGATGTCATTCTTTTAAAGGTTGTGCCCTGCCCCCTTCCCTCCTGTCTCATTTACAGCGGTGTGATCTTGTAGATTGATTAACTTTCTCGGAACCTCAGTTTCGTTATTTGTAATCCAAGCATAATAATGATATCTATGTCATCCACTGTGGCAATTGAGATAACAGGCCTTGTATTTAGAATAGAGGCTGGCACGTGGTGAAATGGCAGTAAATATTGGGCATCAGTAGTAGTGTCACTGGACGCAGATTTGTATGCCTGACACACAGTGAGGCCAAACAAACCAAAACATAAGCGTTTGGAGCAGAGAAAGGTTTATTGCAGGTCCAAGCAAGGAGAATGGGTGGCTCATGCTCAAAAACACTGAATTCCCCGATGGTTTTCAGGGAGAAGTTTTGTTTTTTTTTTTAATCAACAGAAGGATGGTTTTTCAGGATACTTTTTTTTTTTTTTAATTAATTAATTTATTTATGGCTGTGTTGGGTCTTCGTTTCTGTGCGAGGGCTTTCTCCAGTTGCGGCAAGCGGGGGCCACTCTTCATCGCAGTGCGCGGGCCTCTCATTATCGCGGCCTCTCCTGTTGCGGAGCACAGGCTCCAGACGCGCAGGCTCAGTAATCGTGGCTCACGGGCCCAGCCGCTCCACGGCATGTGGGATCTTCCCAGACCAGGGCTCGAACCCGTGTCCCCTGCATTGGCAGGCAGATTCTCAACCACTGCGCCACCAGGGAAGCCGTCAGGATACTTTAATTTTATTTATTTATTTATTTGTTTTTGACTGTGTTGGGTCTTCGTTTCTGTGTGAGGGCTCTCTCTAGTTGCGGCAAGTGGGGACCACTCTTCATCACGGTGCACAGGCCTCTCACTCTCGTGGCCTCTCTTGTTGCAGAGCATGGGCTCCATACGCGCAGGCTCAGTAGTTGTGGCTCATGGGCCTAGTTGCTCCGTGGCATGTGGGATCTTCCCAGACCAGGGCTCGAACCCATGTCCCCTGCATTGGCAGGCAGATTCTCAACCACTGCGCCACCAGGGAAGCCCAAGGGAGAAGTTTTTACAGGCAAAATTTGGGGTGAGGGCTGCAGGGTGTGTGACTTTCTCCTGATTGGTTGGTGGTGAGGTAACAGGGTGGTATTCCAGGAATCTGGTGCTCAGCCTGAAGTTACCATCCTCCACCTGGATGGGATCCTTAGTTCCCACAGAAGACCTCAAAGATATTGTTATGTATATCCCTCAAGGAGGAACCAGGCCCCTGATTTAATCTCTGCACTATTGTTTCTTGACTGCTCCTCCTTTGTTTCTGCATTCCCTCCCTTCCCTGATTAGCAACTATTTGAATCTGCCCTTTGGTACTCAGGGAAGGTCTAGGAGGCTGAAGCCTTTTCCTACAAACAAGAAACAGGGGACATGGAAAGGATTTATGTAACTGAGTAGGACCCTATGGGGCCTTCCTAGGACAGACCCCTCCCCTGTATCCCTGCTTTAGCTCCTCCCTGAAGTACCTAGATAATAGTATCTGATGCACATTTCCTGAGTTGGTTTACAGAAGTGAAAACCCCCCACCAAATGAAAGGTGTTAACTACTTGATGACCATGAGCATGTAGCCTCCAGGCCTACTGGAGCCTAAGAATTGATAATGTTAATCCCTTTGATACCGCCCTGTTACCTCACTATCAACCAGTCAGAGAATTGAGCACAAGCTGGTCACATACACTGCAACCTCCCTCCCTCACCTGGCCTTTAAAAATGCTTTGCTGAAACCTTTCAGGGAGTTGGGGATTTTTGAGCACAAGCCACATGTTCTTCTTGTATCAGTGCCTTGTAATAAATGCTGCACTTTCCTTTACCTCAACCCAGTGTCAGTAGATTGGCTTTACCACGTGGGCAAGTGGACCCAAGTTTGGTTCGGTAACATTTGTATCTGGGAGGGCCCCACAGGGTCCTGCTCGGTTTCAGTAGTAGACACTGCTGAAAACTCCTTCATTTCCCCCACTCCCTTGGTTTCCTTGAAATCACACTGTCCTTGCTCACCTACTTTTCTCAACATTTGTCCTCTGTTTGCTTTTCTGGCTTCTCTTTCTCCTCCTGCCTCTTCATTTGGCTGTTTAGGGTCCGTCCCTTCTCCACTTCCTCTTCCCTTTTTTTCCATGTCCTCTCCCTCCAGTCTCCTCTACTCTGCCCGAAAGTGGCCTGCAAGCCCTCCAGTGCAGTGAATAGCCCTTGAAGTGGGCTGCATGTAGTTTTTAAGTGATGCAGTTTTTAAGGAGGATGGGCAGACCTGTCATTTGCATGAATAACCAGAGCATTTCCCATTTGGGCTGCTCCAAAATTCAGTCTGTCAAAGCTTGTGAATTACGTTAGTGATTTTGTTTTCAATTTATGCCCTTGAGTAAGGGCACCCGCCTGTCTTTTATAGGTGCTATTTGTCAAGGCTGATAATGCAGAGCAGGCAAGTGGAGGTGGAGAGAAGGGTAACTGCCATTTGAAGTTGTATGACAAGAGAAGGGTAAAGGGATTCTGCGGAAGTCCTGAAATAATAAGGACAATGAGCCATTGTTCTCAGGGCTTCATTTTTAGACTGTTTTGATGAGTGCTTTAAACCTCAGTTGTTTACATATGAATTATAAGACTTCTAGGAAAGCATAAAACCCATGAAAATTATATGCAAGGAATCCTACTGATGGCCTGTGTTTTGGATTCACTTCATCTACAGCTAAATCAATGAAAACATATTTTGACTTCAAAGGTTAGAGTTAAAAAGTGTGGTTCTATGAGGAGAAGATGAAAGAGGAAGGGGGCACTGGGAGAGGAGATATGCCACTGGAAAAGGCGAGGAGAGAGGGGAGGTGGAAACAAACATTTCTTAGTCATTACCCTGTACTCAGCACCAGAAGTGTTTTTTCATTCAGTATCCAGAAAAATTCTGTAAGGAGAGAGTCTTACCCCATTTTACAGAGAAGGAAACAGGGGCTCAGACAAAACCCCTTCCTCAGGACACCCTCAGGATGGTCTGACCCTAACAGACCCCCTCCACCACCACCAAAGGCTAACTAGTTTAGGAGTAGGGCAGCCTGATGTCATGATTTTAAGGTCTTTAGTCAACTTCAGCTTCTGTCATCACCATGTGAAATGTAGGGACAGTGCTATGCGGTTATGACTAAACAAGATATTCTTTAGTAGTGACCTTGCTTTGTTTATAGCACAAACCAAACCAATGAGAGTCTTATGATGAATTCTTACCCCTTCTCCCTCTAGTCCAACACCCATTCCCCTCATACACACACACACACACACACACACACACACACACCATGAACACGCCCCTCTTAGTTCAGAAGAGCCTTTGGGAGAGCTTCAGTTCTGTTCGTTCTCATACTATCTATGGTTCAATCCACTGTAGCCAAACCTGCTTTCGATCTACTTTCTGAACTTAGGAAATTCCGGAGGTGGTTGCTTTATAACATCTGGGTCCTAAGATAAGGCCTTGCACTGGCCAACCAGTGAAATCCTTTCATCACATGTGCGTGAAAAGTTCTTGCTTAGATGAGGAGCCACACCAGACGATTTCTTATTTGATGCCCTGTTACGATTGCTGCAAAGACAGGAAAAAAAGGAGAAATTATTTTGAAGAAGAGAGTTTAGGAAAGAAAGAAAGATGTTTCCTTTTGTCTGTGCTTGATTTAAAGAAATTTTTTTTAGCAGTTGAAATTTGCTATTTGTGGTTTTGAAGAATAAAATTCCCAAGCCTTTATGTTGGTCTTTTGTGGGCCCCTGACCTGGCTGCCGTCCCACAGTCTGTTAGGCGGAGCATGGTTAGAAGAACTCTTGATATTGGCAATTGAAAGGAACATATTAGCTGATAAACAACCGCCACCGTCTCACAACAAACATCTCAAAAGTTAAGTACTTTTAAAGTGAAGTGTGTGTTAGGATCTATGCCTGCCTCATTGCAATGTTGCAAGGAGTGATGCTGGGTTTCCATGAATCTTAGGTTTGAGAGGTCTTTCCAAGATTCTTCTTGGTTGCCTAGAGTCCAAGGGATTCCTAAGGTCAAAGAAAGCCATCTTAGAGAACATACCAGGGGCTTCCCTGGTGGCGCAGTGGTTGAGAATCTGCCTGCCAATGCAGGGGACACGGGTTCGAGCCCTGGTCTGGGACGATCCCACATGCCGCGGAGCAACCGGGCCCGTGAGCCACAACCACTGAGCCTGTGTGTCTGGAGCCTGTGCTCCGCAACAAGAGAGGCCGCGATAGTGAGAGGCCCGCACACCGCGATGAAGAGTGGCCCCCACTCGCCGCAACTAGAGAAAGCCCTTGCACAGAAACACAGACCCAACACAGCCAAAAATAAATAATAAATAAATTAATTAATTAAAAAAAAAAAAGAGAGAACATATGAGCACAGACCATGAGCCCAAAGCATCAATTTTGCTTTCTCCCTTTATTCCTGCCCGTGAGACATTTCCCAATTATTTTTTCATGTTGCTCTTAAGCAAGTAGGTCTTCCTGCTTTACTGCCTAGACTTTCTAAATAAGGGGTTGACCCACTCGCTTCAGAAATAAAATGTTCACAGGACTCCCCCATATGGAAACCCACCTGCAAGAATAAAGTTTGTGTCACTGCCTCAGGTCCAGAAACCCATGCCCATTTCTTGCAAGTGGTCCTATCCAACTGGCCCTTCCCTTCCCTTCCCAGCTCACACCCTCCCAGGTCCCGATTTAAAAGCACTTAATGAGGGTGCTAATTAGAACCTGATCGGGTTGCTAATGAAGTAGTTGACAGCCCAGATCAATTAAAAGAGGAGAAAGCAGCCCTGGCCTTTGGTTTGTAGCCTCTCCAGGAGATGACATTCTCTTTTTAATTGCTTTGAAACAGGCTTTGCTGAACCAATCAGCCTCTGTCATCACCGCTTGGCTCCTGGTCACGTTGCCTGTGCCAGTAAGAGGCTGCACTGCAGCGGGAGGGAAGCTTTGGACTTTGGAAAGGAAGGTTTCCCCTTTCTCTGTGCTTGAAACTTTATAAACCTTACGCTTCTAAGGGGATTGCTCTGCCTAACTATCCCCACCCCTGACCACCGACCTTCTGAGATAAGCACTATAAATCCCAGCTAAGCTGAATCACCACGTAACCAGCACATCCCCCATAGTATATATATATATATACCTGAAAAAGTAACAGTGAGAATTGAAAGCAGAGGACGGTTTTAAACAAATATTTCTTTTTTTTTCTACTAACCTGGATGCTGGACTCCAGACACAGTACTCTAGAGTTCTGATGATGATTTTTGGTAGAAATAACAATAGTGGGTGAACTCTGACATTAGGCATGACTCAGTAGACAATAAAGTTGGTTTCCAGGTTGCAGTCATCTCACACAATGCGTGAGGGATCCTGTGAAGCCAGGTTTGCAAATAGGACAGAAGGGCCTGATGATGGGAAGCAGACCATGAGCTAAGGGAGAGGGGACAGCTAGAGGATGGGGAGTGGGGTTCTGAGGGCAGGGTGTGCTTACACTGAAGAAGGAGGATATCAATCAATACAAGTGGTTTAACAAAATATTTTTTAAAAATATATATTGAGCACCTACCGTGTGCCAGGCACCATGCTGAGCACAGGTTATAGAGCACTGAAGGAAACATGACTCTTTGGAAGACAGACGATAAACAAATGATTGTATATATAGTGTGTAAAGTGCTGCAAAAGATAGATTCTGAGCACTCTAGGCAAGCCCTATATGGACACTGCAGACTTCGCTGAGGAAGGAAGTTTAAGCTGAGATGCGAAGGTCAGGTAGGAGAGGGCTGGGCAGAGGGGCCAGAACAGAGTGTCCATTGCAGGAATAGCACACGGGAAGTGGGAGGGAGAGAGGGCGAGAGAGCAGGTTTCGTCCTAGGACCCAAGAAAAGTCCCGCATGTTGGAGCAGAGAGAGGAAAGGAAGGATTTCATGAGTTGAGGCTGGAGCAGTGCCCAATCGTTCACAGCCTTTTAAGTCACACGAAGGATTTGGGGCTGGAAGGGACTGGAAGGGAGACATTAAAAGGTTTTAAGCAGGGGATTCTTATGATCAGATTGTATTCTTGAAATATCCCAGCAGCTGTGTGGGGAACTGAACATAAGGAGTCCAGATGGGAAGCAGGGGTATCATCGGGGTTTCTACGGTGGTCCAAATGAAAGTCAGTGGAGGCCTGAATTAGGTTGCTGACAGTGGGGATGTCGAGAGGTGAGTACACTTGAGAGACCTTTAGAGGATGGAATGAACAAGAATGGCTGGTTAATTGGACGTTGGGTGTGAAGAAGAAGGGGTAGTCCAGAATGATTCCTAAAGGTATGCTTGAGCAGTGGATTTATAGTGGGGCTATTTACTGAGATTAGGAGTGGGAGAGAGAGAGTAGAACCGGGGCTGTGGATGGGGCAATTATAACGCAAGTCTTAGCCATATTTAGTCTGAGGCATCGAATGGTGATGTTGAGAAGGGCATTGGGATTGGTGGGTTTGGAGCCTGGGTGAGCTGGAGAAGTGGGCATCCTCGGCCCACAGTAGACAAATTTGTGGAGTTCCATGAAATTCCCTTGTGGGGTGGCAAGTCCCTCCTCCCAGAGGAAGCTCAAACCGAAGCTGAGCCCAGAGGAATTCCACCATTTAATGGTCTGTTAGAAAAGGAGTAGTCGGGAATCCGCCAAGACAACTAAGAAGAAGCTGCCAGAGACAGGGGGAGAGACCCAGAGTGGACCTTGTTGTGACGCTTTTTGTGTTCAAGGCTTTCTACAAGGAAATCACTGTGGACGGATAGCCACTCAGGCCTGAGAGCACTGGTTTCCAAAAACATTTAAGCAGCAGAACCCCCGCAAGTGAAATCTTACATAGGTGACCCCTGGAAAGGTGGAGGCTGGGCTTGCGGCCCTGCTCACTCAGCCTTCCTCTTGTCACGCCCCCCCCCCCACCTCTGAACCCCAAGGCTCTGAGGAAGACTGTTGGAACAGCCCTGCCCTAGAAGATACCCACTTGGCCCAGTGAGCTTAGGGCGACTCCCAGCGGCATCATCTTGGCCTCTCCTGAGGCTGAGCACCGCATCACCCGACGAACCAACCAATTGCTCCCCGAAGATTACAGAAATCTGACCTCCGCTTTACTCCAGGTTAGAAGGTGTCTGGGAGCCGATTACCAGACACCTCGCCTTCTCCCCCCATTCAATAAGTGCCTCTTAATCCTTTGAAACCCAGCTTAGACGTCATTAACTTCATGAACCTTCCTAGGCCCCCAATTAACGCATATATGTGGAATCTAGAAAAATGGTACAGATGAACCTATGTGCAGGGCAGGAATAGAGACGCAGATGCAGAGAATGGACATGTGGATGCGGGGGGGAGGGGAGGGTGGGACGAATTGGGAGATTAGGACTGACATATATGCGCTCCCCTGTGTAAAATAGATAGGGGGAACCTGCTGTACAGCACAGGCCGGGGGGGGGGGGCGGTGGGCAGAGTGGGATGGCAGGGAGGTCCAAGGGGGAGGGAGTAGATGTATACGTATAGCTGATCCACTTCACTGTACAGCGGAAACTAACGCAACCTTGTAAAGCAGCGATATGCAGATAAGAAAAATAAAAGAGCTGATCCTGCCTCTCCTGTGCTGCTTTCTGCTGCACCCGTTTCACAGACTACTTGGATTATTTGTTTATACAGACTCCCCTCCTGGCAGACTTTGAGTTTCTCTAGGGCAGAGACCAAGACTTTACATCTCCAAGCCAGGATAATGCCTGGCACAGTGTGGGTGTGGAATAAATGTTTGCCCAGTTGGATTCAATTACATTGAATTAAACTTGAAAGGGCCCTCAGACAGTCTCCAGTCCTTCCTTCCTGTATATAAAGGTGAGGATAAGCTCCAGCTTGTCACCGGCAGAGCTGGTTCTCGAATCCAGAATCCTGATTTCCAGTCCGGTGTTCTTAGGATCCTTTCTTGGGTGCTCAAGAGTTAACAGCGCTGAATAAATATGTACATTTTGGAGGCAAACCTCCCTGGTTTGCCGGCTGTAGGCGACTCTAGCTGGTTTAAATGGTGCTATCGCAGTATCAGCCACTAGGCCCAGGCGTAAAGTGACTTTTTTGGGAGTCATTTTTCGTAAGTGGAAGTGTGACTGTCTCTCCTACTTGTCCTCACCACCTGTCATGGTTCTGGCTCCTTCACAGATTTCCTGTCACTTTGAATGCTTACCTTCAAAAAAAGGGCCACTTCTCACATTTTCTAGTGGAAACGCTTTGTTTGTTTGTTTTTAATCTCCTCCTACAGGATTTGGCCCAAATATAGTTCCAATATAAAGGCTCTGGTGCTTTCTGTGTGTGGACAAGGGTTAGGAAATTCCTTGGGGAAAATGTAAAATTGGACTCTCTTCCTTGGAGACAGAGTAACGGTTCTTTTTTGGAAGACCAGTTGAAGAGCGGTTCTCTAGAGGCATCCTTGAGTATAAAAGCTGCAAACACTTGCCTCTCACTGTTAGTGGTGGCAGTGCTGTGACCTAGCCCCACTCCCAGTTTAGGAGGACTAGGCTGAAGGGTCTGAGAACCTGGCTGTTCACCTCTCTCTCCCATTTATCATTTACCTGGGTCAGTTTTTTCCCCTTAGAGCGCCCTTCTCACACTCTGCCACCTCCCAGCTTTGGGCTAAGAATTATTGTCAACCTACCAATTTTGTTGGGAAGTAAAGGCAGTGGAAAGAAAGAACAAAAGCTCAGGACTTAATCCCATGTTCAAACCCCAGCTTTACTGCTTACCTGTGTGCAACCTGTCCCTTCACCTCTGTGGGCCTCAGTTTCCTCATCTGTAGAATGGGACTGATAATGATACCGAGCAAGGCCCTGTGGCGCTCCTGGGCACAAAAGCCTTTCTGTGTCCCCCCTTTCTTTGATTACATGAAATAGGCTTCATTCAGCCTCCATGACCTTCCCTGAGTTCCAAAGGGCAGATTCAAGCAGTTGTTAATTAGGGAAGGGAGGGGATGTGAGACAAGGGAGAAACAAACAGTCTAGAGAAACAGAAGTGCAGCCTTGGGGCAGGGTCCTGGTTCCCCATCAATGTATACACACAACAATATCTTTGAGCTGTCTTGCAGATACTGAAACCCCCACCAGATGGGAGAAGTTAACGGTTAACCATGGCCTGCTGACCACAGCACATGGACCCCAGACCGGTTGGAACCAGAAGGTTGATGATGCTGACTCCCACTTACGTCACCACCAACCAATCAGAAGAATGTCCACAAGCTGATCAGGCCCTCTTTGAACCATTAGTATAAAATTTCCCACTACCCTCTCCAAGTTGGGATGCACGGTTTTGAGGGCATTAGCCCACTATGGCCCCCCTTGCCTGGCAAAGCGATAAAGCTATTCTTTCCTACTTCACCCAAAACTCTGTCTCCGAGATTTAATTTGGTGTCAGGGTACAGAGGCTGGATTCGGCTTCAATGGCGCCTCCCCAGGAGGGTAGTGGTGAGGACTGGGAAAATGTCTATAAAGCCCCCAGCCGAGTGCTTGGCCCATGGAGTCACCTAGGGAACAGTTGTTGTTAATAAAGCACATTTTTTTTTTCAGGTAAAATCATTAGTTTTACCTGCCTTAATCCTGGTTGCCCATCTGAAACAGTTATGATCGGTTATGATTGATCCATCTACGCACCATTTTCACGGAAGTGAGGGCGTGGTGCAATAAAAGGTTTGCTGCTCTAATTACTGTTGTCGTTTACTTCACCATAGCGGTGCTTATTGATGGAACATCTCTTTTAAAGACAGATTCTTGCATGATAAATAGTTATATGTAACTGGATGCATGCAAAGAATGAAGCCCAGATTGCTTTTTGTGTTTTGCCTGTTTTGTGTTTGAAAAATATGAATTAATCTGTCAAAATAAAACAAAGTGTTTAACCAGTGGGGACACTTGGACTACTTGAGTCCCGCTTCTGCAGCTACTCAGGGTATCCTTGGCAACTGGTTAGGCGAGAGCTGAGCTTCCCAGAGCTCGGCTCTCAGATGGAGGACACACAAAGGTTATACTTTCAAAGCTCTTTGTGTCTGTCAGCTAGTGTCTGTAGGCAATATGTGATTTTTAGAGAGCCTGTTGAATTACAAGCAAGATGTGGGTGACCAGATTCTTTCCCTTGAATAGAAATAGTATAGTCTTTACACTAATGTCTGATTTTAATTTAATAGCTCTCTGGTTAAGAGGTACCATATAACAGTATCTTAACTCTAGTTTAAGAGAGACCTGAAGGGTTACTCTTTCTTTGTATCTTTATACCGGAATCCATCACTTCTCTATTCACAGGCTCTCCCTGAAGGCCTTGAGTGGACCATTTGTAACATCGAATCCAACGACTGGATTCTCTTGACTCTTCTTGCAGTATTGGGTATTTCCTGGAAGCTGTTTTAGTACAAACTAGTTGTACCTAAGAGTATACCCCAAGGAAATCATTAGGAACACCCAAAAGAAGCTGAAGAAATTCATCTCAGCATCACTCATAGTAGGAAAACATTGGAAACACCTGAGATGTCCAGCAATGAGGACATGGTTGAGGAGGTTAGAACACACAATAAGAGGGAGTTTTATAGAGCCATTCCGAGTGGCCTTTAGGGAAAGTTGTTTGTTTTTTTGTTTTTTTTACATAATGAGGAAATTCTTTTCTTTTTTTTTCTAAATTTATTTATTTATTTATTTACTTTTGGCTGCGTTGGGTCTTGGTTGCTGCACGCGGGCTTTCTCTAGTTGCGGTGAGCGGGGGCTACTCTTTGTTGCAGTGCATGGGCTTCTCATTGCAGTGGCTTCTCTTGTTACGGAGCATGGGCTCTAGGCATGCAGGCTTCCGTAGTTGTGGCACGTGGACTCAGTAGTTGTGGCTCGCGGGCTCTAGAGCGCAGCCTCAGTAGTTGTGGCACACAGGCTTAGCTGCTCCACGTCATGTGGGATCTTCCCGGACCAGGGCTCAAACCCGCATCCCCTGCATTGGCAGGTGGATTCTTAACCACTGCGCCACCAGGGAAGTCCCTATGGAAAGTTTTTAATGGAAGACATGGGAAAATGTTTACGATATAGTTAATGCAGGACATAAAAATTGTAAGTTGAGCCTGATCTTGACTTAAATTTGAGAAGATATATAGATGAAGACTGAAAGGAAATGGTCCAAGTGGATAATTGTACCAAAGTTGTTCCTTGGGAGTGGGACTATAGTGATTTTTATTTTATTCTTTATATTTTCCCATATTTTCCAATTTTTCACAGTATATACTAATAACTTCAATTTAGGTAGAAATGTTACTTAGCAAAAGTAAAGGCAAAACCTCATAGGTCCAGGGAGGTGATCCTGGTAGAAACTTTAAATTAGAAATTGGGAAGAAGAGGAATCTGCTGGGTATTAATGTTTAGCACTGAGATAACATTTCACAGGAGGTTTTTAAGGTGTATTGTAGCACCTGAGCTCATTTTCATGCCATCCCTGTGTGGTAGGCGATAGGAATTGTAATAATTTTGTGAATGGAAAAAAAAAAAAAAAAAACAGGCACAGGATGAACACTGTATTTTGCTTCTACTGATGTTTTTAAGCTGTGAAATTTGGGCCCACATATGGACATATTGCCACCGTTCCTCATTCATACACACACAGACATTTAGGATTGGCAGGAACCGTAGAAATAGCGTGTTCTCCACTACCTCGTAAAGAGGAAACTGAGGGGAAACACTGAGTTAGCCTAGTATTTGGAAAGATCATTCCCGTGCCTACTTGTTCAGTATGGAGGATCTTACAAAGGAGATTTTTGCTTTAATATATAACGTTATTCTTGCTGAGAACCTTCAAAAGAAAAAGGAGGGACGCTGAATGATTACAGAAGTAGACTGGAGATGGGGCAAGTAGGAAGGCTACTGGCAGCTGGAGAAAGTAGGCCTGACTCCTGGATTGCCCACTGGGTCAGTGTCTCTGGGGCTCTTCTCATCCCCTTGTTACAGTCAGACTATCACCGCTCCTCCCGGTGGCCCTCCAGTCTCCTGCCACTGGTGTCTCCAGAACACCGGCCCATCTATGGTAACTCTTATATTTGGGATTAAGGTTATGCTGCCCTTAGAGTGATAATAGAATTCTAAGCTTCTCTCCATCCCAGTTTTCTGATGTAGTTTTAAAAGGTGGTCACAGTCCAGATTCAGAGGAGGCAAATACACATATTCCCCAGCAGTTACCATCTCTGGTGTTTTTTATCAGTGCTTAGCTGAAGATGAACTTTTTTCATGCATCTAGGAGTTTGCGGAAACTCCAGAAAAGGCAAATGTTCATGTGAAGATGCAACTTTTGGAGTTTAATAGGTACCTGGGTTTGAATGGGGGTTCTCTCTTTGGCTAGTTGACCCTCAGTTTCTTCAAAGTGTAAAAAGAAGGTAATCAGAATAACATAATAGTGCTAGGTTAGTCAGGATAGGGTATGCTATGCTGCAGTAACAAGTAAATCTGGAAATATCAGTAGTTTAGTACAGCAAAAATTGAGTTTTTGCTCATGTAAAATCTGATGTGTGTGACCAGGTCCCACCTCAATCTGGTGACTCTGGAATGCAGGTGCTGTCCATCCAGTGTTGCCACCATCTAACAGGTGGCCTCTAGGGTCACGAGTTGGGGAAGCGAGAGCTAAAAGGTCATGCACTGTCTCTTAAATGTTGTTCTGGAAATGGCATGTCACTTCCTCTCATATTTCATTGACTCAAACTAGCCATATGGCTTTGTCTACCTGCAAGGGGATTGGATATTTAGGAGAAAACATGGGCCACTGAGTGTGCAGTAAATGTCTCTGCCACCTTACTGACATTAATTGAGCCCTTCCTATGTGTCAGGCACTTTTATAAATGCTTTACACTCTGATCCCATTTAGCCTTAAGCCTTATGAAGTAGTTACTAATATCTCCATTGTACAGATGTACACTGAGCCACAGAGAGGTTAGGCTACTTGCCAAAGTGTCACAGCTAGTAAGTGATGGAGCCAGGATTTAACACCAGATAGTCTGACTCCAGGGCCTGAGTTCTTCACCTCTATGCCTATTGCCTCCCTAAGAATATCTCTCCTGGAGGGGTTTCTGTAAAATTATAGGCAATGTAAATAAAACACCTGGCATGCAATGTCTGACATGTGATAGTTCCTCACATGAGACAGCTCTTTTTTTTCTATTATCATTGTTGTTATTGGCTACCTCAAATACTTTCTGAGTCAAGGCAGAGTATAAATAGATGACTATGTGATAGAGCTTTATTAAAGGGTATCTCTTTTGTTGTGGTATGTGGGGCTGCAAGGAATGCTTTAATATAACCTTGCAGAGAAGTATCAAGTAATTACCATCATATGGAAGTATTTTAGCAAGTCGTGCCCATTCTTACTCTGTAATGGCACGAAAGCAAAGTCTATATTTTAATTACTGGCCTGCCATGTCTCATTACTGGAATCTGCAAGGCTGCTCTGAGCAAAATGTAAGGACACAACAGTAGTTTATTTTGTATTTGTTTTAATTAAACATTAGCACTGATCCTGACTTGTTCTCCGGGTAGTTAGAGCAAAAACACTGTGCTGTAAAGTGATTTCTGAACCTCTTTGTGAAGCCAGCAGTATATTTGGTGTTGAAGTGACTCCCCTGCCTCTTTCCTGCCAGGAGTTGATTGATAGCACTCCTGCCCTTTCTCAGGGAGCCTCAGACGCCTGAGGTATGGGCCAGTGAGTCGGCAGCATGACCCCGAGGAAAGGAACTGTTTTGGATTCTCTAGATTTGCATAGACCAGCGAAGGATATCACTGAGTCTGTAGAAGGACCGGGGCAATCAATGGTGCAAATAAACGTGTGTGACTCTGCTGGTTGGTGACATTCCTCCCCAGTGGGAGATGGAAGGCAGAATCTTGGTACTTGAGAACTATTTATAATTCTCCCCTCCCACTGGGAGTTGAGGGATGGCTCCTTTTTATTCCTTACCTCTCTCAGAAGCCCAATTTCTGCCATAGGCCACTGACCATTGTCTCTGACAAAAGAAGATGCACTCCTAGGAATCTCTCACGCATTCAACTGTGGAGGCGAGGTGCTCTGCTCAGCAATGGGCCAGGATAGAAAGAGAAAGAGACACACCGCCCCAGCTCTATCACACACAGATAGATAAACAATAAACTAAGCGAATTAGAACTTCAAAAGTGCTAAATAGAGATACCCAGGGGAGCGCAGAGGAAAGGGTAATTAACTCCAAGGATCCGTCTCCGGAATCACTAAATCACATATGTGGATACCTGAGAGTCCTTTTCTACTAATCAGAACCCACAGGTATTACTGTTTCTAAGGAGTAAATAGGTCATGATAGGTAATGTAATTCCCCAGTATTATTTTAGCTTTAAGTGATTATCATTCTGAAGGATCTTTGGGTTAGGTATTGAGACTTTTTGCATTTTGAAAATAATGTCAGCCAGATATTGCATACATTTTGGCAAGTCTTTAAAAAGGGGTATTCTGCAAAATAGCATGTATTCTGTGGTTACGACTATACAAAAATACCTATATATCTGTCCAGCATCCAGAAGGTAATATGCATGGTGAAGAGAGTTGGTTTTTTTTTCATTTGGCTGCGCTGGGTCTTAGTTGCAGCATGCAGGATCTTCGCTGCCATGTGTGGGATTCTTTAGTTGAGGCATGTGGGACCTTTAGTTGCAGCATGCAGGATCTTTTAGTTGTGGCACGCGGGATCCTTTAGTCGTGGCAAGCGGGCTCTTTTAGTTGCAGCATGCAGGATCCAGTTCCCTGACCAGGGAGTGACCCGGGCCCCCTGCATTGGGAGCATGGAGTCTTAACCACTAGACCACCAGGGAAGTCCCAGGAACAGTCACACTTAATGGAAATTCTGACCTTTGGGCAGAGAACTTGAAAGGGGTTTTAAAACAGAAACACATTTTTTGGGAAATACAGGAATCTTTTTAGAAGTCAGTAGATCCTGGTCTAATTAGGGATCTGCTATTGATATTTTTCAAACATCAGAGCAAAACTAAGAACATTCTAAATGTAAGAAAGAAAAATTCCCCCATAACACACAAATGCCACAAACCAAACCATCTTTTGATTTGTTCCTTATACTGTAATATTTGCTCACATATATACACAACATTTAACACAGCTTTAGATACATTTATACAGTTTTCTTCCCACAGAAGACTATAAGCATTTTTACTTATACTGTACAATATTGTTTCAAGTATTCAGAGAAGGATTTACTGACTACATTTTAAAACCTGGTTACTCTGGTACACTTGTTGACGCACGATTTGACCTTGTCTTAAAAAAAATAATGTCGAGGTTGTAGCTGAAAAAAGAAATGTCAGTCTTGTCATCTTTGACTTGAACGGACATGAGGAAACGCGCCGGTCACAGGTGACCTGGACCGCCACCACTCGGGGACTCCATGGCAGGGCTTCTGCAGCAGAGGGTGCTTGGCCTAAGGTTCTTCTTAACGCTTCTGAGCCTTTGATCTGTGAGGCTGACATTCTACAAAGCTCAGCCGCAAATGGAGATCCAGCACAGAGCCCGAGCCAGAACCCTCTGGTGTCTTGTCCTGGTGAAAACAGGGTACGTGCGGCAACACAGGCAACGCTGTGAGGTTCACAGCGCAGGAGCCTGCCTGGCCTGTCCAGCCTTAGCCTGAGCTTCACCTTTTACACCACGTCGCTTTTTGAAATGTAAGCTCCTGACCATTCCCTGTTCTGCTCTGATTCAACCTGCAGAGCCAGATCTCTCCATCTCCGTCTGGTCCTGGAAGAGCGGCCCCCACCCTCGCCTTTGCCGCGCTGGGCCAACTGGAACCGCCGAACAAACACCCACCGGATTGCCGCAGATCCCGGCCAGCGGCAGTTGGAGGCACGGCGCCATCTAGTGGAGAAACAAAATCCCCCATTGCTTTTTTTTAATTAGCAGAGCATCCTTGAAGCAGACCAAAGAATCAGCGGCCCTCGTTCGATACCAAAGGTGCTTGAGAACCAGAGAAGGAAATGGATTTCCCGAATGTCACACAGCCGGCTAGTGGCTGCATCAACACGACAGAACCTCATCGTTGGAGCCTTGGTTCAGCGTTCTTTGCACTACCTGCAGTAAAGAAACCAGAAGATAAGAGAGCTTCTCGTTTCTGTTGAGCATTTCAGACCTCTTCCGAGGTGGAGGTGAACACATGCGGGGGCCAGTGTCAGAAGAGAAGGCTCACTGATGTACTGTCCTGTAGCATGCCTCAGCTGGACTGCCCGTGATGGGTGCAAGGCCAGAGCAAATCCAGTTGTCTGCCTTGCTCCCCTCCCCCACAGAGCTGCCGTGAAACTCAGCACATCGTCAGACTGCATCCATTGCACTGGGTTACTGAGCAGAAGATGCCACAGGTCACCTGTGCCCGGAGGGGAGAGAAGAGAAAGAGTGTGTGGGTTGCCAGCCCCAGGCTTCCCCAGCCCTTTTTCCTTTTTCCTTTTTTTTGGAGCATTTTTTGCACCTTTGTGGTGGTCCCCAGGTGCTTCCTGGTCCTTCCAGGTCCCCAGATCCCGGAGGAGGGATGCGAGTGGGAGGGGGTGTGGCACCCCTGTTTCTTGCATTCTGGAGACTGCTGTCAGGAATCGCGCAGCATGTGGGCTCCTCAGCCAGTCTACAGCCAAAAGGCAACCAGACTGGGTAGATCGTGGAGAGGGAAATGCACGCTGCATTATTCAGTGTCAGTGTGAGGGGTGGAGGGAAAGGTGAAAGCCGTTGCCTAACTTTATTCCCTCGAAATAAAATCCTAAATGTTGACTTGAAACATATGGCTGTGCTTTGGGAGAAATCTTAAGTCTAGTTTCTCGTGGATACCCTAAAATAGCCAAAGAATCTCTTGGTTGCATTCTCTTTCTTCAGGGTCTGGGCCTTCCCTTGACTCCCAGACCATCATTTCAGCAGGAAGGATCTTGCTTTAAATCCAAGGTCACTGGCAGCGTCTTAAGCTGTCAGTGTGAGTATGAAGGGCGTGCTATTCACCTTGGTGCTCCTTCCTTTCATTTAATGTCTTTAAAGCTGATTAGAGGAAGGGGAACTTTTCATTAGTTTTTCTAACCCAGGGAATCTGACTTAGGGACTTTTGTGGACTGGAATGTCCTGAACTGGCCAAGATTGATAAAACCTTCAGTGCCCAGGGCCCTGGCTGAGTCACGGTGCAGCATCACACGGCCTGGTTTACTCCGGGTAAAAACATCCTAAATTCACTAGATGACAGACTGCTGGCCGAGGCTGTACTGCAGCCTGCAGAAAGCCTGTACTGCAGCCCCCGAGCAGAAAGCCCAGCCCCAAGCAAGGTCCTGCATCTGCTTCTATCCCCTCCCCGGCCTCACCGCCCTGCTCCCCAAAAGTCATCCTCCTCCAAAGCGCGTGGTTAAACCTGGGCTTTGTGGCCGTGTCCAGGAGTCTGCTGAGATGTAGAAGCCTAGACAGTCCTGCCTTTCAGCCCAACGCATCCCGGGGAAAGGGGCTAAAAAGAGTATTTTTGTGATGTAGATATTCCCCACAGGGACACCGTTATAATCAGGGCACCTTTCTAACCAGAGACCTGGCACCACACGAATCCCCATGATAGCCAGCAGCAGGTCATAAAAGCCAATATGTCCCCAGGCCTCTGTAATCATCTCTCAGAAGAAAGTCTCTGACAAGCCCTTTGCTCTGGATTCTGGCAGGGCTCTCAGCTCATTACTCAGTGTTCCTGAGCTGAGTGGTCCCTCCCCAGCCGCACAGGCCAGGGCCTCATCCCCCACCCCCTCTCCTGGCTTCGATCTTGATCCCCTAGTTGTTCCACACTGGCCGGCTCTTCTCCTTTCCTCACCAAATGCCTTTAACTAAAAGACCTTTGAGCAGTTCACAATCTCCTATGCCCTCCTTCCCTGCAGCCCCGTAACCCCTGTGATATAATCCACGCTGTGACGAGCAGCCCCCCAGATCGTCCTAACAGCCTCCCTCCCCAAGTTATTGAACCTGAACCGCGATTAGCATGTACAGAAACCCCCTACGTAATGCACTTACAGGTCTAAAACGCCAGGATATACCCCCAATCCATTAGGCTTTATGAGAAAAAGGTACCTAAATAGGGCATTCATTTATTCCAAAGATATTTATTGACTTCTTTCTATGTGCCAGACACTTTCCAAGGCACTCGGATAGAGCTGGGAATAAAACAGATAAAAACCCGCAAATGGCTTGAGAGGGGAAGGCATAATGGCATTTATCTAATGACTGGAAAGACCATTGGCTTGGGAATCAGGAAGTCTGCGGAGCCGGTCCAGATGCTTCCGCTAACCGGCTAAGGCACTTCTCCGTCTCTGATCCAGACTCCTCACCGGAGTCCTTCCCTGTGACCATCTAAGGGCACTTTGATTTGTGAGCTTCCTTCTACTGCGGAGTCTTTGGCTTCCCAACCGAGAGAGCAGAGCTCCCCTGCCTCCCCTTAAGTGGGGCATCACTCACGCCAGCTCCCCACTCTGCCCTCGCAATTCTTTTCTGCTTTGACTCTTCTTTGGTCTTAAGAAAAAGAGAAAAGAGAGCACCTCTGTATCGGGTTACCCTGCCTGCCTTCCCGCCTTATCCCCCCGGTAGCCTCCCTTCTCCGTTTTCCTGTGGTCACAAATATTTTTCGAGAGCGGTCAAATGACCCCTTCTTCAAAGATGATTGTTGCAGGAGGCCGCCTCTTTGGGGTCACGGTGATGCCTTCGGGGCCGTCTGCTCCCCTGGGCACCTCGGGGAGGCCAGCGGACAGATTCCAGGGCAGGATTCTGCACAGTTGGTGCAACAGAACCACTGGAAACCAATTAACAGGCTGAAAACCAGAGAAAAGACGGTGGCCAAAGAACAGGCACCCCGTGGTAAACAATTACCAGTGTGGGCAGGGACAGCTATGTAGGTCAGCTCCCAGCCAGGAAATAGTTTTACAAGAGCAAAGTGCCAATCCCTTCTGGAAGCAGAATCTAGGTAAAGGTTTGCTTTCTATCTTTGGGCAGATGACCACCTGGTTGCCCTGCAACTCCCCTTGGTTTCAGAGACATCTGGCCTTGGCTTCTACCTCCCTGCCAAAAGAAAGTGGCTCAGGTCCCTTCTAACCTTGACCTTCTGGTTGACGATCACAAGAGCGAGTGCTACATCCTGCTTTATGAACCAGGTCCGGACAGGGCGCCTGTATTGTACTCTCACCTTCTGAGGACACCGGATGTTTTCTGGCACAGGTGTAGGAGATGCTTTCTCATTTGTTTTTGAGCGCTCAAGTTCACCCTTGTAAAGATTTGCCAGTTTCAGATGAATATCTGGGGAACTCAGAAATTGAGATCAACATCCAAGCACTAAGAACTGTCCTGGCAGGGATTTGGTCAAGCAGGACAGGAGACTCTGGGGTTCAGATCCACTTGGGGGTGAAATCAAGTCCCACGAGCCCTTCGGGGCTCATACCCAGAGGTTCAGGTGACCTTTAACCTCTGTGACCTTTAACCTCCTCACATGGCATGGGCACAGGCTTTTACAGGCTACAACTTGCTTCCATACTTATTCTCTCTCTTTGGTTCCTCAGAACAGTTTTGGAAAGTGGGCAGGGCAGGTGTTAACATCTCCGCTTTGTAGAGAAGGAAACAGGCTCAAAAATGCTGCAGGCAAATGGCATTATGTTGTTCTTTTTTATGACTGAAAAATATTCCATTGTATATATGTACCACGTCTTCTTTATCCATTCCTCTGTTGATGGACATTTAGGTTGCTTCCATGTCCTGGCTATTGTAAATAGTACTGCAGTGAATATTGGGGTGCACTTATCTTTTCAAATTATGGTTTTTCTTCGGGTATATGCCCAGGAGTGGGATTGCTGGGTTATATGGTATTTCCATTTTTAGTTTTTTAAGGAACTTCCATACTGTTCTCCATGGTGGCTATACCAATTTACATTCCCACCAACAGTGCAAGAGGGTTCCCTTTTCTCACATCCTCTCCAGCATTTATTGTTTGTAGATTTTTTTCATGATGGCCATTTGCAGCAACATAGATGGACCTAGAGATTGTCATACTGAGTGAAGTAAGTCAGACACAGAAAGACAAATGTCCTATGATATCGCTTATATGTGGAATCTAAAAAAAAGGTACAAATGAACTTACTTACAAAACAGAAGTAGAAAACAAACTTATGGTTACCAGGGGATAAGGGGGGGAGGGATAAATTGGGAGATTGGGATTGACATATACACACTATTATATATAAAATAAATAACTAATAAGAACCTGCTGTATAGCACAGGGAACTCTACTCAATACTTTCTAATGGCTTATATGCGAAAAGAATTAAAAATAAAAAAAGAGTGGATATATGTATATGTATGACTGATTCACTTTGCTGTACACCTGAAACTAACACAACATTGTGAATCAACTATACGCCAATAAAATTTAAAAAAATAAATAAAAAGCTCCAGGCATGTTTGCTGAGCTCATATGTGACAGTCAAGCCTGGTGGGGGGTGGGGGCACGGGGGGCGGGGGCGTGGTCTCCTGCTGAGGCCGGTCAGATAAGCAGTTGTACTCACGAAAGCATATGTCTGCCATTTCTTTTGACCTTATTCTAGGAAATTCTTTAGGTTTACTAGTAACTCATGGAGGCTGCTCCCAGCACGTTGCTTGGTAGGCCAGAGCCACAGAACCCTGACGGGCATTTTTCCAGGTAGTTCCTGACTCTGCTTCAACAAAACCAGAGCGAAACTGCATCCCCTAAACATCTGTGGTTTCCCAGGGAAGCGACAGTTGCTGTTTGCTAAGAGGCTCTGCTCTCTGGTCCCCAGAGAGCA